>NC_090436.1:167778589-168122756 GCF_031143425.1 Pleurodeles waltl
CAGATTATTAATCAGTCCCTTGATGAGGCTATTTTCCCAGAGACCTGGAAGAAACTAATTCTTATACCTCTAGCAAAAAAAAAGGAATTTATACCCTCCATCCTATCCAACTATCCACCCATATCACTTCTTCCTTTTATGGCAAAAATTTTAGATAAATTAGTGAATAGGTCATTGACAAATTTTCTGGAAACAATAATCTCTTATACCCATCTCAGGCTGGCTTTCGAGTCTACAATAGAACTGAGTCAACATTGCTAGCTGTTTTTATTGATATTATGCAAATGTTTGATCAGGGCGGGCCGTGGCTTTGATCCTGTTGGACTTATCTGCGGCGTTCGACACAGTCTCACATAACCTGCTGATTAGGAAACTTTATAATGTTGGTATATGCTCCAAAGCTCTTAAATGCCTGGGCTCCTTTCTGGAGAAGAGATCTTTTTCCGTCCAACTTGAGATCTTCAGATGCCGATATCACAACTCTGAATGTGGCATACCACAGGGCTTGTCCTTGAGCCCTACTTATTTCAATGTTTACGTGGCAAAACTTGTACGGACATGGGGCTTTGATGTCCGCTCTTATATGGACGATACCTAGGGCCATATGTATGAACACCTTTCCCCATAGACACAGAATGGGTAAAAACCTTTGCTACATCTGGCACCTAGTTAATTATCTCTGTGGGTGAGAACTTGGATGTAACTCGATGCAATTTGCGCAATTGCCTCACCGAAGTGGCAGGTTGGATGATGAGTAAGTGTTTAAAGTTAAACACAGATAAGACAGAGATCCTGCTATTTGGTGGTCTCATTCTATTTGTGATGCCTCCTGGTGGCCAGACTCCTTGTGGTTTATCCTACCGCTAAGAAATGGGTCAAAAACTTAGGAATCATGGTGGACAATGCTCTTTGCCTGCAAGAACAGGTCAAAGTCACTTGTAGAAAGGGCTTTGGCATTCTTAAGCCTCTCAGGAGGTTATTTAAATGGATATTGACTGCATGGCACAAAACTATTGTCCAAGCTCTGATTAGTTGTTTGGACTATGGTAATGCCCTTTTTGTGGGCATGGCTAATTATCTCTTTACCAGACTTCAGATAATTCTCAATTGCCCTGCTAAGCTAATCTGCAATGTGGACAGATTTGACTCTGCACTAGCCGGTTTGACATCTCTCCATTGGCGGAAAAGAGCTAGCTTTAAACTTTTATGTTATGCTCACAATGTCTTGTATAACATGGGACCCAAAAACGTACAAACTGGAGTCGAATTTTATAAAACTTCATGTGACTTGAGATCCGGTACCCTAGCTCAAGCCAAGTATGTATTAGGAAAGTTAGAGCAGGTGAACGCTCCTTTTCATACTTGGCAGCTGCCCAGTGGAATCTTTTACCCTTGTTTCTCCGCCTGAGTGAAAACCATCTCCTATTTACAAAGAAATTAAAAACCTGGCTGTTTTCAGGTTTCTTTCAATCCCTTGGGTTTAGGTTTTGATTCTTGCAGTGGCACTTCTAGGTAAAACTTGAGGGAGCTTTCGAGCGCCATGGTGTCCTCTAGGGGATGGGTGTTCTGCTTTATAAGTAAAAAAACAAAAAAAAAAAAATTATCTCTATCGAAGGTAGACCACACTGGGTGAAGAGACCATTTGCCACTGCTGACTGTAGTCATTACTCGTCTTCGTCAGGATAAATCCTGTGGGGTTCATCTGCCTGCATGTTGAGGAAACTCACCAAGTGACCAACCGCTGGAGAGCTGTGAAGTGTCGGCCAGTGCCACAGACTAAGAGCCTCTAGACACAGGGCACAATATCCCAATCCACCCTCACTGTTGCAGTACCATATGGCACTCATCTTATCCATCAGAAATTGGATTGACCTCCCTCGATGAAAGGCGGATCATCTTTTAGACCCAGACAGATGATGTGTGGCTCCAAAAGACTTATACAATGGAGCTGTACCATCATACACCACAGACCTCTGATCGCCACTTCCCCCAGTTGACCTCCTCCTCAGCCCAGAGATGATGCATCTGCCACCACAGTTAGCTTTGGTTAGGTTAAGGAGAATGGTCTACTGCATGTTAAGTTGGCATTCAATATCAACCGCTGAAGATTCTGAACCACTTGGTCTGACATGCCGATGTTGTATAAAAGGCTCCTCGAATGCTGGACCCATTTAAAATAAAGGATGCACTGAAGAGCCTGCATATGTAAAGGTGCCTGAGGCACCAGCAGGATGCATGAAGCCAGGAGCAAAAGAAGCCTCAGAAGTGCTGAGATCTCAACAAATGTTTTCCCCTGAAACATTGGGATCGTCAAGTAAAACTCTTGGACACATTGTGGGGGCAGAAAGAACTTCAAAGACACCTTGTCCAGGATGGCACCTTTAAAGGGAATCCTTTGCATAGACCAAAGATGGAATTTCAGTTTGTTGCCAGAGAACCCAAGGGTGGAAAGCAGCAACACAGTTACCTGTAGGTAGTTTAAGGCTACCTGAGATGAACCCACATTTATTAGCTGGATGTCAAGGTACAGGAATATGTGTATCTATTTGACCTATAAAGATGTGCTGCAACTACTGGCCTAATCGTGTAATCACCCTAGGGGGAAAAGTAAGTTTGAAGAGCAGGACAATGAATTGAAAATGCACTGATTCCACTATAAAGTGGAAGATTTGCTGTGGAACGGCAGCATCGGTCCTTCCAGTCCAAAGACACCATCCAGTCCATAGAATCCAAGCTAAGCAGGACTTTAGCCAGCATCATAGGTTTAAACTTCTTCTTGAAGAAATGTTATAATGGCACCAACCTATGCATGGAACCCATTGGGAGCAATGTTTAGATGTGTGAGAAAGGAGGGCAGGATAAGAAAGAAAATAGAGCCACAGGTCTGCCTTCTCACATTGTTTGATCAATGATGTATGGAGAATGCAGTGAGTTCCTGTAAAACAAGCATTATCTTAAGTGTGGTGCCTTTCTGAGAATAAACATAATTACAACTGTAACTGGATATATGTGAATGCTATTGCAGTGTTACAACTCTGTTTAGTTCAACTTGAAACTGGAAAACTAAGTACCTCCACAGTGGCATATGTACACATATAGATCTGTCTCTTATTTTTATAACCAGCACTTAGTTTGAGCCAGAGGCTGCGGGTGTGGCCCACTGGCAATCATTTTGGGAGGCCGGTATTTATGTTTCCTCAGCTTACTTTGATGACTGCAAAAGAGAGATAAACAAAAAAGTAGCAAAGAAGGAAGAAGAGAAAGATGGAAAAACAGTTTAAAAAAAAGAGAGAAAGCAGAGATGAAAAATAACCTGTAAGAGTGAGATAAAGAAAGGGAGTGTCTGGTGGTGGATTAAAGAAGAATAAGGTGGTATCATGGCTATGCGGCCTTGGTACTTGGGCTCTGGCACTAATTTTATTTTTTTCAAATTAAGCACTGTTTACAGCTACCGCACACATTGTTGCGTCATTATCTCTGTTAACAATGAACTTAGTCTCCACGGCATTTCTGTAAATCTAGAAAGATAACTGATATTAATATCCTGTTTTTCTAAAATCTAGCAGTGATAAAAAATTACTTATCTTTGTTAACACTGTTTCTGGTGAATACTGCAACCACAAATTCCTTATCTTAAAAATATTCTGCAGGAGCCGGATTGGTTCTAAAAACTTTTCGCAGCATTGCTCCCAGGCACCACTAGGTGGTGTTGTGCTGCTCTGTGTAGTCTTTGTTCTTCTCTGGATCTGACGGAGTGGAGCCACATATAAGTGTCACTCTTGCATGTAGACGTATGTTTTGTTGCTTTACTTCTTTGTGCCCTTGGAGGTGGAGCACAAAGCAACTTTCTATGCAGATGTGCAGATCTTTAATTTGGGACCTCTTTAGATGGTAAAAAGAGACCACTCCACAGAACGGGGAAGAGGGACCACAATGAGGAATCTGCGGTTACTAAGAGTATTTACCAGAAAGAGCAATACTCAAGGTAAGTAACTTGTTCTTCGGATGCATATTTCTATCATAGATTCTTCACATTTAGAATAGATACCAAAGCAGCGCCTCCCTAAATTGGAGTACATTCAGACCAGGAAATCTTGAAGGACAAAACAGCCGAAATTCCCTTACTACCTGACTTGGATGTCAAGGCACAAGTGCTTTGTGAACGTTTGCACCCACATACACATCACAGCCTGCCAGATGCTAAGGACAGGCACTATACATGCCAACACAGTGGTGTCACGTAGGCTCTCATTATCCTAATGAGATTACCAGATTCAGATAAATAAATCCAATCCCACACCATGTGACAACTGTCAGCCTAATCCGGGTTTCCCAGATAACTAGCAGCACCTCATCTCTGCCCAGGAGCAGGGATGATTGTGACAACCGGGTGCATGACAGAAATGACTCCTCAAGGGAATCATGGTTGATCAGATCTCATCCTTTTCTCTCAGTTACATTAGTCTCACATATGCAAAGACAAACAGAGGCTGAGAATGGTTCAATAAGGTTTATTGAATGAACGGAATCTTAGGTAAAATGGCATGAATTGCTATACTAGGATGATAAAACACGGTAGAAGCAAAATGGTGACACGAGCAGTGAAACACAGAAAAAGTCCCACCATGCTGTCACTATGCGTAACATATGTGGTTCCTACCTAAACTATGTTAGAGCACGGCGTGATTAGCCCTAATCCGCCCTTCTGGTTTCCACCCTGGGAAGACATCATCCCCCATACCTGAGATTGGAACTCCCTTTAGACAGCAAGCTAAATTTGCTGCTGAATCGTTACACGCCCCGTGCAAGGACAGCTGCGTACAACCCTCTTTCATGCCATTGAAACATTTGTATGAAGAGGGAATCTCCCACACCTCCTGTATGTAACTATCTCCCAGCCTTTCATATCTGCCTACTGGAATATGTTTCAAGCAGGATGTGAATTGAAGTGTTGAAATAGGTAGATCAATAACCATTCAGCAGATGGTACTTCTGTTGTGTACCCATTTTAGTTATAGCTCCATGCACATTATTTTAACACACTAGGCCGCTGTGCACTTTAGCCTAGATATATTTTATTCAGCTTTGCATTATTATTATTATAATAACCATTTTTTATGGTCTTGTTTTATTTTCATCTATCTAACTTTTTTTGCCTAGACCAGCACTCTTCTCAAACAAGACATCCTTCATCACTCTGTGCTTCATTCAAGGCTGCAGTTCGGTACATTGCCGGTGAACGTGGTAGAAGTTTAGTCTCCAACATTCGTACAAAATACACATCCTTACATAGGGACGTCATCCCAAATACCTGAGCAATCAAGGCTGTTGTCTAGAAAAACACCATCCCCATGTAGGCCAGGGATCTGGTAGTCTAAGCAAGCAGCTATAGCGAAGGCAATCGGTAATCAGCATGCAGTCGTGATCACCTGGCTGGAATCTCCCTCTAATGTGGGACAGAGAAGTGTTTTTATAAAAAAACAGCTGATGTTCTGGGAAAATGTCCCCACGTGAGTATGTGTATGTTTCTGTGAATGTTGTAGACACAGCGAACCAATTTCCTGGCAAATCTATCTCGCTGCAGCCTTGAAGAAAGCACAATGTGAAAAGAATGTCCTGCTAGAAATGCAATGCTTTCCTAGGTGGAAAAACAACTAGATAAAGAAAATAAAACAGCACCTCAAATGTGGCCTGTGCTAAAATAATAATAAAATGTAACTGGGTTAAAGCGCACAATGGTTCGTAAAAAAAAGTGTATAAAAACATGGCTAAAGACCTATACAGCGACATCCCCTCACTGCTTCAAAGGTAGTAAAAAAGCCAAAAACTAAAACAAAAGCCCTAAAAAGCTATCCTTGAAAACATATATACATAAATCTCAATAGTGACAAGTTAAAAGACACTTGAGCATGTGAAATATCAAAAAGGGCAATTTAAAACGTCAGCAGTGGCACCAATAGAACCAAATTCTTCAAAATCAATGTCTCTTTTAAAATCGTCAATTATATCCAAGACAATTGAAGCAGGCAGGTGGTAAGGTAGCCAGATCGTAGCCAAGGAGAGCCCATATTCTAAAGCCTGAGCTCCAGCTGAGGCAGCAGCATTCCGTGTTGTGCCCAATGTTAAGTCAAGAGCTGCATGATCCACGAAGGGCAACTCATAGACAACTTCCTGTAGCACATGCACCCTCAACACGCATCCTTGGTAAAGAGCCCTTAGTGAGAACATCAACAGATCAGTGTCCCATGAAGGTAAGCGCTGCGTAGAAAGACAAACTTTCAGTGCATATTCAAAAAGGCACCAAAGGCATCGAAACACGGGCTGCACACAATCCAAAACTGGTCAGAATGACAGTGACCATTCGCACTCCAGTTTTTCCAGGAATGGTGCTCCGAAATACTGCATCATGCGTTCACAACACAATTGCGCCAGTGGAAGCGCTTTCAGTCCTCCTAGTTGCAAATGGACAGCAATTGAAAAGAAAAAATAGCAACAGCAGGATGCCACCTATTATAGCCAAAGTAATCCGAAATCCCCCCAAAATGCTGAAAAATATCGAGTGTATAGCTGAAGGTATTAATCCAAATATAAAGGGAAAAGGTGTGAACGAAACCAGAACCAACAGCCTGAAAGAAATGTGTCATCCCATTAGTACTGGATGCATTAAATATTTGTCCCACGAATTAATCAAATGTCGGAAAGCTTGTACTTAAAAGGGACTGTATTTCTGCAGATGACCTCGCAACTTGAAGCACATAGGTCTCACGCATAGATGTGAGCACCACATGTTTTTGAAACAATAAAGCAAGAGTCTGCTCAACTTGTCAAAATTCACATTTGAAGTAGCAATATGAGGCCAAATATCTAATACTTTTCTTTGGTTTGTATGGGGAAAGAAGACATTCCCGCAACAGGTGACAATGTGGGAGACTTAAGCAACATAAGCTATTCTGGCTCACCTTCCACAACAGCACTCACTGTTAAGGAGCACAAAGCTTCCATTCAAGAGCACCTGGAACGCAGGTCTAATCAAGGGGATTGGAACTCCCTTTAGACAGCAAGCTAAATTTGCTGCTGAATCGTTACACGCCCCGTGCAAGGACAGCTGCGTACAACCCTCTTTCATGCCATTGAAACATTTGTATGAAGAGGGAATCTCCCACACCTCCTGTATGTAACTATCTCCCAGCCTTTCATATCTGCCTACTGGAATATGTTTCAAGAAGGATGTGAATTGAAGTGTTGAAATAGGTAGATCAATAACCATTCAGCAGATGGTACTTCTGTTGTGTACCCATTTTAGTTATAGCTCCATGCACGTAATTTTAACACACTAGGTCGCTGTGCACTTTAACCTAGATATATTTTATTCAGCTTTGCACTGTTATTATTATTGCAATAACCATTTTTACGGTCTTGTTTTATTTTCATCTATCTAACCGTTTTTACCTAGACCAGCACTCTGTTCTCAAACAAGACAATCTTGATCACTCTGTGCTTCATTCAAGGCTGCATTTTGGTACATTGCCAGTGAACGTGGTAGAAGTTTAGTCTCCAACATTCCTCACATAGGGACATTTTCTCAGACCATCAGCTGTGTTATTATATAAACACTTCCTTGTCCCTTACACGTTAGAGGGAGATTCCAGCGAGGGAACCACGACTGTATGCTGATTGCTGAATGCTTCGTTACAGATGCTAACGCAGACCACTGGCCTTTGCTCAGGTATAGGGGTTGATGTCTTCCCAGGGGAACCTGAAAGGCAGAACTAGAGCTTAACATGCTGTGCTCAAATTATAACTCAGATAGGAAATAGTCCATCGATCATAGTGACATATGATAGCGTTGTTTTTATACTTCACTCTTCTCGTCACAATTTTAATACTGTCATGTTCTGTTGTCCTGGTTATTGCAGCTCACGCTTTGCTATCTAAGATGGAGTTGTTTTATTAAACTCATTGTTGAAACATATACTGCCTCTGTTTGCCGTTTATATATGAGACTGAATTGTAAATGAGAGAACCAGATGCGACCTGAGTGACCATGACTTCCCTGAGAAGCCTAGTATGTCATGCGCTCTGCTTCCCAATCATCACTATCCTTTGGTAGAGATGAGGCACTGCTAGTTAGCCGGAGCAAAACCCGGATTAGAGCGACAGGTGTCACCCGCAGTGGGTTAGACTCAGTCTCCCACACCGCAGACGATTCTGCTGCTCAAAATCCAGTAGTCTCATTAGAATAATGAGAGCCTACGCAACACTTCAGCCATAGTAAAAGGCACCTTTTTTAATTTCTCTATGTTTAGCATGACATAAGTTGCTTCCTTCTTAGCCATTAATTGTTGCTGTTGCTTTAAATTAATTGGTGAAAATATGTCTTGTGCACTAACATGTTGTCAGAGAACACGACCTGCTTTCATTGTTTGTAGTGTCCAACCTAACTGCATAATGGACCTGAGCTGGCTCTGTCCATGTTGTAAAGAAAGCATGTCGCTTTGCACTATGTCTATTGCTGAAGAAACAATGTTGTTTAAAGTGTATATGCGGTCGGACAAGGCGTTAATCCCATTATCTACAACGGCTCAAGCTTTCTGCACATTTTCCTGATCTATTCGCCTTAACCGGGCAGCAGCTTCTTGTTGTGAAAGTTTCAAAATTTCATTATATACTGCACATGGGAAGCATTTTCTATGTTGTATTCTAGGGTCTACTTTTTAACCATTGCTGGCACAATTTCCCTACACTGTATGTTGTTACTATACCCGAATGTCCTGATGACACATAGCGAGGGTCTGGCCTATGTGTTCTAAAACCCCCTGTGGAGTTTACAAAACGTGCATGACAATCATTGGTGTCTACCAGCCACAAATACCACCCACCAGGATGTGAAAGTGATGTGTTAAATCTTCCCTTTTGGAACCACTCATCGAGCTGATCTCAGTTGCATTAATGAATTTTTGTCATTTGTAAAATTTAGCAGGGGAAGGGATTCTGGGCGCATTCAGGCCCTTAATTTATGCTAAGCCTAAAGAACTTGTCTGTTGTACAGTTTCATTTAAAAATATCATTTGAACAGGTGTAAGGCATGCTCTGAATAAAGCTTTCCTTCCCCTTACTTGCCAATTCTTAGTTCCCCACACACTATTTAAGTCAATCGACTTCAGCCAATATATTCATAGCCTTCTATAGCCAACGGAGAAACAAAGGCAACAGAATAAATCAATTTTGTATCAATTAATAAAATATGTTGACTTGCCATCACTGGCAGTTTAAAATAATAAAACTCAACATTTTTCACATTGTGCCCAGAAAAATATGCAAACTTTTCAGAATACGTTTTGGAAATCCCCACTAGCAGAGTTGTTCCCATTGTGTATGATTAAAATTAGTCTTTGGGGTACTTGTTCTGTGAATGAAATGATGTCCATAATACTTATAACAGAACATATCTCTATCATTTTCTCTTGATTGATAACCATCCTCACTCTCAAATACAGTGAAATATTGCAAATCAGACATCATAGAATCAACTGTTTTTATATCTCAATCATCAGAAACAACTCCAGGTGTTATTACATAGTTCATGGAAAGTTTAAACACATATGGAATTTGCATGACCTGTGTCGGGCCATATATATCTAATGATACTTTATCCCAAACAATCCCATCAGCAATTGGTATGGCTGAAATGTTCACTAGGGACAACTCTCTGTGGACGTTATGGGAGGAAAAATGTGGTTTTAGGACTTCATCCACCAGTTCAACTGTAGAGCGTTCAGGAAGGTAATGGCCATGTATTAGTAAAAAGAAGAAGATGACAGACCAAATCCAAAGGAAGAAGGCAAGTGCAGTTAGTAAGTGCCACAGATAGTTCCATGGAAAAATAAAATAGTTAGTTTTGAGCCAAATTATCAGCTTTCATGCTCTTGACAGTTCTGTTGCAGAAGAGGCAGATGAGTCAGTGAAAGTGTCATTGATGTCGGCAAAATATCCAGAAGCAGTTTGTGCATAAACTGGAGCCATGTTTGGAAGAGGAGAGCTGGCAGACATTACTTGTCGCAGAACATGTTAATGGTACGAATGAAAGATCATTTTCCACCCTTCTCAAGCTCGGAAAGGTGTTAGCATTGCTGCTTAGAACCTGTAGAAGAACATCCTGGTCTGTAGTGAGAGGGATTTGGGTACTACCCAGGAGTCCTCTAGGGCTACTGTGCAGGATCAGCCATATGGTGTAGATTGACATTGTTGATGGAGACAAAACTGTTTTCTTTAGAACCAGACAGCAGTGGTAAAATGACAGTTCTGGTAACATGTATTCCCAGGATTGGAACCAGTGTACGATAGGTAGGACCGAACTCCTTTTTCACAGCAAACTTTTCACACACTAGATCCCCAACTTTAGGAATCCAACCGGTTATTGGTGCATTCCTTATTCTGAAGGAGGCGGCACTGGCAGATGTGTTGTCATCATGAAACTGTTGTAAGTCCTGTAAGACAATGACAGGTTCATTTATGTCAACAGTGTATCTGCCACCTCCGCACCAGGACCATCAATATGTGGAACATACATTTGTGTTCCGAACAGGCATTCATATGAGGTACACCCCCCAGGGACCATCTGGGCAGCTTATTAAGTGCTCTCCATACAGGCGATTAAGCCAACTACGACCCATGCCTAATACTCTAGCTGTTAAGGATTGCTTTAAAGCCCAGTTTCTTTGCTTCACAATACTATTTCCCTAGGGATGAAATGGAGATGAATAATACAGAGGGACCCCTAATGAAGCCATGGCATCCCTGAAAGCTGTAGACTCTGTAAACTCTGTCACCTCCTCCTGCTGGCACACACTTTGCAAACTCCGGAACATCTTCAGATGGATCCCAGCAGACTGTTGCAGGACAGTCACCCACTCCTTCGTCATGAGCAAGCTCGACTAGGGCAACACCCTTTACGCCGGCACCTCAACTAGGAACATCATAAAACTTAAACTCATCCAGAATGCCGCCGCCAGACTCCTTCTGGACCTTCCTCGCCGAGAACACATCTCCCAACACCTGAGAACCCTCCACTGGCTACCGGTCGAGAAGCAAATCACCTTCAAGCTTCTCACCCACAAGTACAAGGCCATACACAACGCAGGATCAGCCTACCTCAACCACTGCGTCTCCTTCCACACCCCTGCCAGATCCCTCCGCTCGCCCAGATGGCCTTGGCCACCGTCCATCGCATCCGCAAAACCACTGCTGGAGGACAATATCTTACCTACACTGCAGCGAAGAGCTGGAACAACCTCCCCTGCACCTCAGACAAAGCCCGTCACTCACCATCTTCAGGAAGAACCTCAAGATGTGGCTCTTTGGATGAGGCCCCTCTCTCCCCCCTGAGCTTTGAGATCCTCATTGGTGAGTAGCCGCGTTCTATAAATACTGGTTGATTCATTGATTGAAAGCCCTTGAGGTGAAAGCAGGGCCCTCGTCTGAGTGGAAAGCCGCAACTGCATATGTGCCAATAAAGACTTGCAAATCTTTAATAACAGTTCAAGTGTCAGCCAAGCATTGTGGCCAGACCCATTGAAATGTGGGGCATGAGTCAGCAGCGACTAAGATGTATTTGTATGCACTATCAGGTGTCAGGAAACCACAGTGATTGAAGTACACACATTGTAGAGGTTTGTGGAAATTAGGAGGAGTGTCTGCGGTGGGCGTTTGATGGTGGACCCTTTCATTTGCTGACAGATGTCACAGCAGAGGACATACTGCTTAGTCTGTTTAATAGATCTGGCCACCAGTAACGTGCTTGTAACAATAAAATAGTAGCCACCACAGCAGCATGGGCAGAAGAAACTCCCTTGTGCGCTGCTTTGATCAACTCTGGTCTTTGATCTTGGTTAGGGATCACACGATCACCCACCCCTGGTATTGTTACAGGAGCAGTATTGAGGCTTGATATGCAATAGGAATATTTGGCAGGTTAGGCCTTGGGCATGGGCTTACATCAGCCAAAGCTTTCACAGCAGCCAGTGTTTCATCATCCAATTTCCTTCTAGAACGAGTTACTGCAGCAAAAGGAGCCGTAGCTACTCTTGACTTGGCTGCTTCATCAGCCAAGGTATTGCCAGGCTGATGTCCAGTGTGTGTACAACATGGACATTGGGTAGCGTTTCCTTTAGATCCTTTACAATCCCCCACAGGAGTCTGTGTCTGACGGTGTTACCTTTTGAATCTCTGAACCCATTCTGGTGCTAGTAATGCAGATATTCATTGAAGGACAGGACACAATAGTACAAATCACAGACGATTAATGTTAACTGTTCTGGATCCATGTGTTCCAGCGACATCACCAGCCTTGAGCTCTGCTAATTGTGCAGTGCAGTCCCCTAAGGACTGTGTGTAAGTGTGTTATGGATGGAATTCACCATCCTTCCTGTAGCCACTCATGACCATGCAAGCGGCTGAGTATTGTTGTTTTGTGCCTACTGCGGGTTGGGCAGAGCTATCAGTGTACATAACTATTTGATATTGTTCAATAGTTAGCTTTGGTGACAGCCTCGAGGGCTGGGATCGTAGACACGACAATGATGCATTTCCCCTGGGACAGAGGTCTCTCTTTAATGGCAGCCATCTGAACAGCAGTGAGAATTTTCTCTGTGGGAGAAAAGCGTTGTTCTGCTGTAGAATATAAATGCAATTTGAATGCAATCGGGATGGTCTCACCTCATTGAATGTTACATAGGTGAAACCAATGGCCTTAGCAATTACTCTGATGAACAAGTGTGTTTTGTTGTCCATTGTATGTAAGTGTTTTGCTGCAAGCATGTCTTGTTGCATTGCTTTGAGAATGCATGTGTGTTCAATTGTCCAATATTTGTTTGAAAAGTCAAGACGTATTAAGTCATATAATAGTTTAATGCGTTGTACATAATGTGGAATGTATGTTCTGCCAAAGTTTAAAAAGCCCAAAAATGACTGGAGCTTTTGGACAGTGTTTGAAGGTTGTAGTTGTGCGCATTTTTCAAAAAATTGGGGCGCTAGGCTCTTGCCTTCATCCGATTATTCGTATCCCAAAAACAGGACACTAAGGAAGGCTATTTTTGTTTTTTCAAAATTTAATTTGTAGCCTAATTCAGCAAATCCCTCAAAAATGTAGGCAACCACATGTTGTATGAGGTCATCATCCGTAAGGTAGATGTAATCTACGTAGGGCAACACCTGTGGGTCAATGTCATGTAAAATAGGAGTAACACGTGCTGAAAATAGTCCTTGACTGTTCTTGTACCCTTGTGGGAGACAGCAATTTTTTTTTCTGAGAGCCTAAAGCGCTGAAACTTGTTAAGTCCCTACTTGTATGTGCTATATTTTGGAAGAATAAAACATTGGAAATATCCAAGGTGTTTGAACACTATATTGTTTGTAAGTGCTGTGATGTGTGCATTTTATATGGCACATGTGTGTGTATGACTGTTTAAATGTCTGTAGTCTCAGACTATTCTATATGAATGGTCCGGTTTAGCTACGGGAAACAATGGATTGTTAATTGGTGAGACACAGGATTCGATTACACCCTGGTACTCTAGCTGTGTGAGGATTTTCGTCACAGGTGCTTTTGCTTCATTGGATATTGGGGTTGAGGTTGATGTTGGGATATGATTGGTATTACACGATAGGGTGAATCTTTATCCCACCCTACATGGTTTGATATAACGTGGGTGCCTGCGCTAATGCCCAATCAATGGCGTAAGCCTTCCTGAGCTGTCTGAGAACAAGGAGCAAGAAAGAGGCTTCCACTACCTCTTCCCATAAGGGAGATTACGGACACATTCTGGTGGCCAATCCTGTTCGGCTAGCAAAATATCATAAATCATGACAACGCGATCCCAAAAGATGGCGTCTTTTGTGCGCTCAATGTCTCCTTCTAATTGTAATGCTACTTTATACACCCTATCAGGTGTGGAGACACACATTTCCGCAGCCTCAATTTGTAAGAAGTCATCAGTTGCTTTCCCCTCCAAAAACTCTTGAAGATGCAGGTGAATTATTGTGACCTCCGTGCTGTCTAGTAGTGCCAGTACCCACTTCCAGTTCTTCATAAAGCTCTCTTCCTGAGTGGCATGTTGTATAGCAATCACTGTCACTGTTTTCTTTTTGGATTGGGGTTTTTGTTGGGGAAATATCTCTTCTTTCTTCAGACAAGCGATGTGAGTCCTTTCTCAGTTTCACATACTCAGTTCGCTGCTCTGACGGCCCCCATTTCACTGTGTTTTTTCGGTGAGTCCTGAAAGGAACAAGATTGGCGTGTATCAGTATATTGAAATCTGTCAGGTGTTTTTATATTATCTCAATTTCTAAGATTATAGCGATTTTACGGGGTCTCCGAATGCAGAAATTCACCCATTACTTTTTAGGCATTTGCTCCTGTTTATCCCAGAAGTTTTTAGAACCTTCAGGTGCTCGCTTGATAGAATCTTTATTAGATTTACCCTGTAATTGTAGTTTAATAGGTCTGGCCCCCAGACTATCTCGACCAATACTAGAGTAGGTCTCAGTGATAATCTTTGGCACCTCGCTTTCTTGATCCTGTACAGGAACGTCTTGGAGCCGCATACGCCCTGCTAGTGCAACTGCTTCTCCTTTAAGATTACTTAATATAGTTAGCTAAATTGCCCAATAATCAATTGCCCAAGTCCAGGGCTGGGGCAGCCTCCTAATCATCCTGAATCTGTTTTAACACTTCCGGAAGACTGGCAAGTGTCGGTGTACCATGTGCGGTAGTATAGAGAGTGGAAAATACTGTGCCCCATGTATTGCAGTTCTCTACTGTGGGAACCATCCCAAATGGCAAGCACATAGTAAAAATTGTATATTTATCATGAGGTCCGTGTGGGGAAAAACTGCTTCTAGCACATTTATTTTTTGAGCTAACCAAAACGGAATCTCCTCCGGTGTAGCGAGTACTTTACCCATGATCGAATGTACAGTCGCAGGATTAAGGCCTGGCGTGACTGCAAGTGGTTGGGCTGGGGCAGTCTGTGCTGTGTTAGAATTTAATGTCTGCATTACAAACTGTTCTATTGGTCTGTATATTGCCGTAAGCTCAGTATATAAGCGGCGAACCCCAGCTACCGCCAAGGTTGCTGCATCAGGATGCGGTGTATATGTGGCCAATAAAGGCCAGGTAGGACCATCATTACTCAAGGGACCTAATCTAACGTGTAATATTGTGTGTGGTAGGGCACCATCAAGCCAGTTATTGTGGTCTTGATAAGATAGAGGTATCTCTAAGTATGCATAAGCTCTGTATTGTGCAGGTAAGTTAGCAGGTGTGTAGTGATGAAATGTATTAGCGTTCCCATCAACTGCTGGAAAAGTGACCCAAGAATAAAACATTCTGGTTTGTAGGCTGGATGAGCCTCGACTACAAATGTTACTGGACCCTCCTGGTCTGTGAGGCATTTGCTAATAAATGAGCAGTGAGGGGTTGTCGCATGTTTACTGCAATTGCTACCCGTTGTGGGTTTGCCATTATAATAGTAAAAGTATTTGTTCAGAGATAAGGACACCAAATGGGGATTGATCCTTTAAAGGTTCAAGCTTGAACAACCTACAGTGTTGGATAGGTACTACCTACCCAGCTCAGGAGGAAATCCTCCATACCATGGACGTCTCGATATGTAGTATGGAGGTGCCTTTAGCACATAGTGAGGCAGACATTCTGAGGAGGACCCGAAAATTAGTGCCTGACCAAACATTGGAGGCGCCATGTCACGTAGGCTCTGATTATCCTAATGAGACTACTGGGTTTAGGCGGCAGAATCACCTGAATTGTGGGTAACTGAGTCCAGCCCCATACCATATGACAACTGTCTGCTTAATCCGGGTTTCTGGCTAATTAGCAGCACTTCACCTCTGCCCAAGAGCAGGGATAAATGTGGCGACTGGACAATTGATGGAAATGACTCCTTAGGTGAATCGTGGTCGATCAGATTTTATCCTTTTCTCTAAGTTACTTTAGTCTTACATTTGCAAAGACAAACAGAGGCAGAGAATGGTTCAATAAGATTCATTGAATTAACTGCATTTCCGATAAAATGGCATGAATTGCAATAACTAGGATGATAGAACATGCTAGAAGCAAAATGGTGACAAGTAGAGTGAAACACAGAAAACGTCCCACAATACTGTCACTATGCGTAATATATGTAGCTCCTACCTAAGCTATGTTAGAGCACAGTGTGATAAGCCCTATTCCGCCCTTCAGGTTTCTGCCCTGGGAAGACATTATCCACCATATTTGAGCAAGGAAGCCTGTTGTCTAGAAAGACACCATCCCTATGTAGGCCAGGGATCCTGTAGTCTAAGAAAGCAGCTGTAGCGAAGGCAATCAGCATGCAGTCGTGGTCATCTGGCTGGAATCTCCCTCTCACGTGTATGGAACAGAGAAGTGTTTTTATAATAAAATAGCTTATGTTCTGAGAAAATGTCCCCAAGTAAGGATGTGTATTTTTCTGTGAATGTGGAGACAAAGCGTACCACTTTGCCGGCAACTCTACCCCACTGCAGCCTTGAGGAAAGCACAAAGTGAAAAGAATATCCTGCTAAAAATGCAATGCTTTCCTAGGCAAAAGAACAACTAGATAAGAAAATAAAAGAGCACCGCAAATGTGGCCTGTGCTAAAATAATAATAAAATGTAACTGGGTTAAAGTGCGCAACAGCAGGCCTAGTTGCTAAAACAACAAGTATAAAAACATGGCTAAAATAGCTATACAACAGTGGTGGCAGCCTTAGTCATGGTAGACAGGCCTCTCAGACTTTCTGGAGGCTGTTTTTGGCTAGTGTGTAGCAGATCTTAATGCAGAGGACTATCCGCCTCACCAGAGTCCTCTCCTGCACATCTTTCACTTTCTTAGTCCAAGAGTACCCCACAAAAAGCTTGGTACACTTGATGTAAAATCTTAAATCCTTTTTGGGTCCAAATGATTGAACCTTTACTCCTCTTTCAAGGGTAAGGTGTAGAAAAGAACACTGGGAGATTTACAGATTACCCAATGTAGAAAGGAACACCAACAACAAAGAAAAAAGTGTCCCCTGGGCAACAGAGGATGAAACAATTCTAATGTAGCTTATTCCTGGGAAAAAAAACAAATATCAGTATGATGGCTGAATCACCCCAAATACATCTCACTGAAATACAAAAATAGAGGCAGAACAGTGCTCGATTATCACTATTTTTTATAACAGTACACAAATATAAATTATTGCAAGCAAGAGAGAACTCCCACCTACAGATACCATCCATGTAACATATACATGTATTGCTACAAAGACAAAACTAGAAAACAAGAAAAAACAACAAGAGTCCTTGAGGCTTTTTCTCAAAGTTGATTAAACTTAGAAACATAATCAACCATTCCTGTAAAGGCTGCCACTTTGATAATAACGTCTAAATTTTGGCACCATTTAGCAAATTGCCAGGATCATCATCAGGATAAGGAATTAATGTATCTTGCACTTGTAAAGCGAGCTGTCACTCGTAATTGAGCATCATGGCGCTATGCTGGGGATCAACAGGGATCCTTACATGAAGGGAATGCTTGGTTAGATAAGGGAGTGACATTGCATCAGGAGCAAGAAAGAGCCATGTATTTAAGGATTTTTTAAATATATATTTGGTTTCAATGAAATGGATAGAGCGGGAGAGTAGGTTCCAGGTTTTGGCTCCCAGCACTGTGAATGATTTTCCCCCTTGGGTCTGAAAGTGGGGGGCCTAAAAAGGTTGGCATTGGAAGATCTTAGCCTTCTTTGGGCCGTGTAGTGGCAGAACTGGTCTGTAAGATATTTGGGGTCTGTGGCCTTGAAGACTCTGAAGAAGCAACACGATTTTGAAAAGAGTTCTGTTATGGATGGGTAATCAGTGATGTTTTTTAGGGTGGCTGATGTGGAGCTCCTTTTTTAGAAGTTGCAATGCTAGTCTAGCTGCTGCATGTTGTACTATCTGGAGCTCTGTGAATTAGGTTTTTGGGACATCCTGCGTACAGACGATTGCAATAATCAAGTCTTGATGTTATTAGGGCAAAGGCTACGGTCTTCCTGGTGTCATGGATTGGTCATGGATTTCATCTATTACTTTTGTTTCTTTGAGCTGAAGAAGAAATAGTTTACAGCACCATCTGTCATAACCCATCAAACTACTGTACTATAAGCATAACAACCTAAACAGAATCAATCATGAGAAGGATTATTTTTGTGTTAATCGGAAAGCATAGATGTCTTTGCACGTGTCATAAAACATTGGCAAAAGAAAAAACTTTATGAAAAACCAGATTATAATTAAAGTACAATCAACACACAAAATACTGTGGTAAATGTTGAATATACACCTATTTAAATCACGTGAAAACTTACTCCAAAATATTGCATCATTCACAAAATACACTCCCTACCTGGTGATGAAATAGAAAAAGCAAAATGAATCATAAACTCCTAAGTAATGTTAAAAAGTTCTTAAAGCTGGACAGAAATCAATCACTGTCCGATGCAATGGGCATTTAGATTTGTATATCAGTGTAAATCTATTCTTAATATACTTACCAGTCATAAGCCAAAAACATAAAAGAGGAAAGCATCAACAGTGTGTAAGCAACCAAAAACACACAATGTATAGAATATGTTACTTACACTGTAAGCCTCTGTTCATTGTGTGTAGTTCTGTAGATTCATATGTTTAGCATAGTCCTGCCATCTAGTTTTGGGCTTGGATGATTGCAACTTGTTTTTCTTCTTCGGAAGAAATCTTTTGAGTCATGATTATGGTGATGTCTCTTATAGTCTTTTATGTGCACGGCCTTCTACTTCTTTGTTAGGTTGTTTTTGTCCGGCATTGGGTTCGGATGCCTATCTTGGCGGTCTGAGGCCCAAGCTTTGACACCTTCTATGAGGCCTTTTCAGTGCCCCGATTTGTAACCCTTCAACGGATAACACTCGGAAGACAAAAAATGACTGTTTTTCTCCACATATTTTGTTCCACCCGCCCAGGCTTGATCTCTTCCACAAAGGGTCAATTTGCTCCTATGAGGACATTAAATGCACTTTCAACATCGCTGAGCGGGAGAGAGGGAGAGATTTTGTTACCTTCAGAAAAGGCACTGGGCCCTCTAACTACCCATAAGGGAGGTAGCCATAAAACCCCATACTTATTTGAGAAATTCCTCACAACACTCCACCATTTAAGCCCTGTTAGACTTTTCATCCTTGGCGTGGTCTCCCTTAACTTTTTGCCTCTGTTCCCCAGGTTGTTGATGTGTGCTGGGCTCTGATTTTACTGTTTTTGTTACTCTGGGCACTTTACCACTGCTAACCAGTGCTAAAGTGCAAGTGCTCCTGTTTAAAATGTGTACGTAATTGGTTCTCCATGATTGGCATATTTGTTTTACTGTTAAGTCCCTAGTAAAGTGCACTAGAGGTGCCCAGGGCCTGTAAATCAAATGTTACTAGTGGGCCTGCAGCACTGGTTGTGCCACCCACACAAGTAACCCTGTAATTATGTCTCAGACCTGCCATTGCAGTGTCTGTAAGTGTATTTTTACACTGTAAATTCGACTTGGCAAGTGTACCCACTTGCCAGGCCTAAACCTTCCCTTTTCTTACATCTAAGGCACCCCTAAGGTAGGCCCTAGGTAGCCCCAAGGGCAGGGTGCAGTGTATGGATAAGGTAGGACATATAGGGCCAGATGTAGCAGAGGATTTGCGCGTCGCAAACTGCGAAAATCGCAGTTTGCGAGGCGCAAATGCCTGTTTGCCATGCAGAAATGCATATTGCGAGTCGGGACCGACTCGCAATATGCATTTCAGAATCGCAAATAGGAAGGGGTGTTCCCTTCCAATTTGCGATTCGGAGTGGTATGCAATACCATTTGCGACCGCATATGCGGTCGCAAATGGTGTCGCAGTTACCATCCACTTCAAGTGGATGGTAACCCATTCGCAAATTGGAAGGGGTCCCCATGGGACCCCTTCCAGTTTGTGAATGGACCCAAAACAATTTAAAACAATTTTTTCAGGGCAGGTAGTGGTCCAAGGGACCACTGCCTGCCCTGAAAAAATACCGAAACTAAAGGTTTCGTTTTTTTTTTTTAAGTGCAGCTCGTTTTCCTTTAAGGAAAACGGGCTACACTTAAAAAAACTGCTTTATTTACAAGCAGTCACGAACATGGAGGTCTGCTGACTACAGCAGGCCTCCATGTTTGCGAGTGCCTAGACTCACTATGGGGCCTCAATTTGCGACCCACCTCATGAATATTAATGAGGTGGGTCATTGCGACCCCATAGCGAGTCGCAGACGGTGTCTGAGACACCGTTCTGCATTGCAAATTGCGACTTGCAATTTGCGAGTCCTTCCGACTCGCAAATTGCAAGTCGCAATTTGCAATTTTCCTGCATCTGGCCCTCTGTAATGTGGTTTATATGTCCTGACAGTGAAATACTGCCAATTTCGTTTTTCACTGTTGCAAGGCCTGTCTCTCTCATAGGATAATATGGGGGCTACCTTTAAATATGATTCAAGTGTAGATTCCCCTAGAGAGTAGATGGACATGTGGAGTTTGGGGTCCCTGAACTCACAATTTAAAAATACATCTTTTAGATTGTGCGTTCGAAAATTCCACTTTTAGAAAGTGAGCATTTTCTTGCTTAAACCATTCTGTGACTCTGCCGTGTTTGTGGATTCCCTGTCTGGGTCAGTTTGACAGTTGGGTTGTTTTTCACCTCACACCAGACAGTGACACAAAGGGAGCTGGTGTGTAACCTGCATTTCCTGATTAGCCATCTCTGCTAGGAGGGAGGGGTGGAGTGGTCACTCTCATCTGAAAGGACTGTGCCTGCCTCTGACAATGCCGGCTCCAACCCCCTGGTGTGTGTCTGAGGCCTTGCCTGGGCAAGGCAGGATTTCACAAGTAGGTGTGAGTCCCCTTTGAAGAAAGGTGACTTCAAAGACTAAAATGGGTATAAGAAGGGCACCCAAATCTACAGACTTTAGAAACACTTCTAGAACCAAGAGGGACCTCTGCCTGGAGAAGAGCTGAAGCTGAGGAAGAAGTGCTGTCCTGCCTGTGATTGTGCTTTGTGGAGCTTTCCTTCAGTGCTGCTTCTGCCAGAGTAAGAGGGCAAAGACTGGACTTTGTGTGCCTTCCATCTTGTGAAGAAATCTCCAAGGGCTTGAGTTAGAGCTTGCCTCCTGTTGTTTGAAGTCTCAGGGACAACAAAGACTTCTCTCTGCCAGCACCTGGAGTCTCTGCAGAGACTCCTGCTCTGACAAGTGGTGCCCTATCCAGTCCCTGGGCCCTTGAAAGGAAAGCTGGTGGAAATCCAAGGAAATCAACTTCGGACGACTTTGGACCGACGCCGCTGCTGAATCCGGTAACGCCGCCTGCACCCGACGCCATGACCTTCGCTGGAACGCGACGCTCTTCGCAGGCCCGACACCGCAGCAGCCCCGCTGAAGTCCACGACTCCGTGGAAGTCGCCGCACCACGTCGTGACCGACGCCGCTCGAAGTGCGTTTCGCACAGACGCCGCGATTCCCGACTTCGCGCATCAGCTTGTTTTCACTCTTCACCAAAGGTACTGTACTTGGGGGTCTACACGACTCCGTGTCCGGTGCCGCTGGTGCCGGCTTGTTGGAAACGACTCCGTCACGACGCCGTGTTAACATCTCATCGAAGCATTTTTGTTTCTAAGCGCTATTTTTGAGTTTCATCTTTGAAAATTCATAACTTGACTTGTGTACGTTGGATTTTTGTCGTTTTGGTCTTGTTTTGTTTAGATAAATATTCCCTATTTTCCTAAATCGGTGTTGTGTCATTTTGTAGTGTTTTCATTGAGTTACTGTGTGTGTTGGTACAAATACTTTACACCTAGCGCTCTGAGGTTAAGCCTACTGCTCTGCCAAGCTACCAAGGGGGTAAGCAGGGGTTAGCTGAGGGTGATTCTCTTTTACCCTGACTAGAGTGACGGTCCTTGCTTGAACAGGGGGTAACCTGACTGTCAACCAAAGACCCCATTTCTAACAAGCCCTCATATATATTCTGACCTTAATCTCAATAATATTTGTGAGCACCACTTGTTCCAGAGGGGGAGGAAGACCTGGGGGCATTCTTGAGGCATACGCGATTGGACACAATCCATACCCACATTCCAAATTTCGCACAAGGGAGGGAAAGACTCTATAAGTTACTGTATAGATGGCATTATACACCGGCACACCTTCAGATTATAGACAACAGCCACTTGAAAGATTGTTTGAGGGGCTATGGAGTTACAAGTACTATATATCACGTATTGCAATCTTGTCCAGTTGATTCTATTTCAGGAGAAAGTTTTGTCTACCATAGCTGCCATTGAGGGTCGGCCCCTTGCCAATGATCCTTTGTTGATTCTTCTGGGGACCACTCAGGAGAATGTGTGTCCTATCCACTCCCCCTAGGGAAAGAGAATGTCTCACCTCTCTTGGCAGCAGGGCAGAACATATTTGGCTTCTGGGGTAGAGATCGCATTCCTAACACTATCATGTGGCTGCAGAAGATCTGAGGGCTCCTAGCATTTAAGAAGATTACATATGACCTGCAGAATGAATTGGACGTGTTCATCACAATGTGGGACCCTATCCTAATGTACATCAACCGGGACAATAGAGACTTGGCGTGCCCTAACTGACAGCAAGCTGTAGGCCTGTTGTCTGCATGCAAGGCACACTTTGCAGATGATCTCCCAATGACCTTTAGTTGGCCATCCCTTTCTTTACTGAGATATGACATGGTGTCATGGGAGGCAGCTGGGTAAGGAGGAGGTAGGGATTGTATTCTGTTATCCGGCTTTGATATTAGTAGTCATTAAGGTGGGTATGCCCGCCTTGTTGTCTATGGAAAACATAATAATAAAAAACAATTGATACTAAATGAAATACCATAGACATTTGTAAGAAGCTTGGTTTTTTTTCTCTGTTCGGTGGTTTTGAGAGCTTTCTGTTCCTTGGGACTTTTTTTGTGAGCAGATTTAAGTTTTTCATGCTTTGGTTTATTATACTACCCATTACATTTCTGTAGTATGGACTGTTGTTTTACTTTCCAAATCTGTTCCTATATAACTTAATAGCTTTTCTAGATGTGTTTATATACAAGTCCTTGAAATAAATTGTAGCTACAAATAGGTTTGAGTCTGCTGAATATATTTTGTGTGGGATATTACTCTTACAGAGTGATGTGTTTCCCTCCTACCTATTACCTGAAGTTACTGGTAGTACCCATCCGACAGTTATATCATTACAATTATTCATCTTGTTCACACAAATCTATCTATCTATCTATAACAGAGATTGTTTTAAATAGAATGATGCCAGTTTCTGCATTTGTGAATGCTGACTGGATAGTGTTATATTTTTTTACACTTGGAGCCATGATTCCTGACATTGGAGTAATACATGATACTCAAGCAGTTTGTGCCAACATGGCATCCATTCACGTGAATCGATGTGTAGAGTTAGCCGTCTATCATTGTTTTATTCACCTGTTTCAGGTAACGATGTTTAGAAAGGGTATTATGAGAATGGGCAGTTTTTGTTTTGTTTTCAAAACTCTATATTGACAAGGACGTGTAAGTGTTGGGCACTTGCACTTATGTTGGAAAATGGGTTATTGGTAGGGCAGGTAGGTACCTACACCTAGCAACAAGCCACTAACCTCCACATAGGTACAGTTAGGTCTCAGTAAATTAATCCCAGCTCAACCCTTGGTAGCTTGGCAACGAGCATCAAGGCTTAACTTAGGAGACAAAGTGTAAAGCATTCAAATATCACAAAACAGTAATTAAATAAAACACAGGAAACAGTTTAAAAATCCAAAACCAATTTATAAAAATAGTTTATATTTTTATCTTTAAAATGACACAAAAACGATTAAAATCGGTTCAGGGGAACCGGAGATATGAATTTTTAAAGAATTATTACTTTTCTAGCGCTTAGAAACAAAAAGCGCCAATCGGGTCATCTGGTTGCACCTCGACCAGGGCAAAGTCAAACTTTCAGGCCGACCGCGATGGAGCCCTGCTCGGCTACAGGTCGCGGGAGGCCTCGGTTAAAAAGTTACCTTCTGACTTAGTCTTTATTTTGAAGTTTTTCTTCACCGGGACGAACCTGCCAGTTGAATCCGACCTCCTGGAGCCCTTGTCCGGATACGCGATGTGGGTTTCCTCGGTGGAGACTTTTACCTTCGGACTTAGTAGTTTTTTCGAGATGAAAATCCTTCGACCGGGGTAAACCTGGATCTTGATCCGACGTCCATGGAGCCCTTCTCGGATACGATGGCTGGGAGGTCCCGGTCAACTTTTTACGTTCGGACTTAGTCTCTTTTTTGGATGTTTTTCTTTACCGGGACGAACCACGAAGTCAGGCCGGGTCGCGGTTGAGGCAAGCCGGCTAGAATTTCCGCGGCTGGTCGGTCCCTCTCTGGAGCTTTTTTCCAAAAATTCTCAAATCTTTTCCAAACTTCTGGGGCTTCACCCAGATGTTCTTTTAAGGTTCTTTTGGGGTCCACAGCTCACCCCAAGGGTCCAGAAGTTCTGTGATGGTCCTTGGGGGGGTGCGGACTTCAACTCCCAGAATGCACCTGGCGCAAACTCCTTTTTGGCCACTGGACAGTGGTCAGCTGGTCGCTTTCTTCAGGAGTTGGTGCAGGGGACTCTGGTTTAGCAATTTTTCACCTGTAGCAAACAGGGAGTCCCTCCTTGAACCAGTTGAAGCCAGGCAAAGTCCTTCTTGTGGTGAAGCCCAAGTGTGCAGCTGTTGCAGTCCTTCTGAGTGCAGGGTCCAGGTGCAGGCCAGGGGTCCAGCAGGGCAGTCCTTCTTCTTCTTTAGTTCCTTTCTTGTTGAATTCTGGAGGGGATCTGAGGCGTGGGTGCAGGTCTGCCAGTTTTATCCTTGCTCCTGGGTGAAAAGCAGGGGGGCCCCGGTTCTCCAATCAGGGGACAGGGTCGTCCCCCTGTGATGACCACTTCCTGGGAAGTGTGGCAAAAATCCATCCCAGAAGGCAACAGTCTCTAAAAATCCAAAATGGATGAATCTGATTTTTGGAGGTTACATCTGGCTGAGCCCACCCACTGGTGTGGCTAAAAATCATAAACACACCCCTCTCCTGCCCTCTCCTAATCTAATCAAGGGGGCACCTAATTGTCTGGGGTTGCAGGATGTGGGGGTGTTGCTGGGTGCTGCAAATGTCCTTCTCTGCCTTTGAAGACCAGTTTGGCAGCACTCCCCCTTCCTGCCTCACCATCTGCTGAGGGGAGATTCTCTCCCCCAAGCACATTCCTTTGTGTGAAGCCTGGCCACTTCACACCTCATCAAGGCAGCCTGGCAGAAGCTGCTGCAGGCTGGCCAATCAGAGCACAGCAGCAAAAACAATGCAGAGCTGAAATTGGCAACTTTTTAGGTAAAGTCTAAACTTTTTACCTGAACTAGTTATAATAAATCCAACAACTGGAAGTTGTAGGATTTATTACAACAATTAATTTGATACCAAATTCTTGGTATGCAACATTTAAGGAGACTTTAAAATTTAAAATAAAGTCTGCCCATTCTAGCCTATGAAGGCCATTTACTTCAATGAGGGAAAAACGAATTTGGCTGTTTTTACCTCACCAGGGCTTATAAATCTATTTTTATAAAGTCCCTGCTTATAGTTACATGGCACCCAGCCCTAGGGGCACATAGGGCACACCTTAGGGGTGACTTATATGTAAAAATAAGGTAGTTTAAGACTTTGGAAGTACCTTTAATTCCAAAGTCGAATTTGCATATAACTTTAATTTAAAAGCAGCCAGCAAAGCAGGCCTGCCTTTAAAATGACACTGGGCACCTCAGCAGTGCACCTAGGTGTGCACCACCTATGCTGTGGTCCCTAAACCTACATGCCCTACCATATACTAGGGACTTATAGGTAGGTTAACTTAGCAAATTATAATTAGCCTAATTTGCATATTGATTTTACACAGAGCTCAGGCCCTGGGACTGGTTAGCAGTACCCAGGGCACCATCAAAGTCAGGAAAACACCAGCAAAAAGAGGAAAATGGGGGCAAAAAGTTATGGGGCCTCTGCAATCAGCCCTGTTTTCTCACACACTTACTTTTTCTTTGTAGTAGTCCTGGGCTGATGTTTGTGTCTTGCCTACAGTTAACTCATAGTTGTTTTTATCTTTTTTGAAACTATGCCATAAATGTTATGCTCCTGAGACTGTATTCAGCTTAGTGATTCTCTGGTTTGATACCAAAATGCTTGTCACCAGGGCCTTACAGACCTGGGATAAGTGAGACTTTTCTTTGGCCCATGCTGAGCCATTTACCTCATGCTCCATTATCTCGACATCCAAATAGAAGATTGATGTTTTTCTTTGAACTTTCTGCAGGATGCAGATATAGTACTACACATTTTGAAGCTATTTACATTGTAGGATTTGATCGCTTACACACTAATGATGCATTCCTCTTTTATGTGTTTGGCTTAAGTTTATCACAAATATATTCATGCTGTTATATCTATTTAAGTGCCCATTTGCTCTGTAAATTGATTTTTTGTAAAATTTTATATAGAGCAAACTCAATCTGAAGGTATTGGAGAGCTTTACATGAGCACCAGTTACATTACACAAGGACACATTCATTTTTGTAGGCACGGGAAGATTAAGGCCCTCATTATGAGTTTGGAGGGCGCAGGGGCTGCCCGCCAAACGTTTAGGCCGGAAAACTGCCACTCCGGTTTTCGTCCCGATGGCCCTATTACGAGTTTCCTGCTTGGCCAGGTTAGGTGCGATAGCACCCATCGCGCTTTTTGCTGCCTGCAATTCAGGCAGTGAAAACTGTGACAGGACTGTCCATGTAGGCCCCTGCCGTGCCCATGGTAAGTGCATGGGCAGTGCACGGGTCCCCAGGGGGCCCCTGCACCACGTCTCTGCCAGCATTTGCATGGCGGTCAAAGCGCCATGACAAGCCAGCAGAGAGAGGACTCATAATCCCCAGTGCTGCCCTTGCGGATTAAGACCAACGTCAACCTGGTGGTGCCGGTGGTCCAAACGTGGCAGCTCTGCCATGGTCGTAATATGACTGTCAGACTGCCACTTTGGCTGCGATCAGACCGCCACCACGACTGTGGCGGTATCAAGACCGCCACACTCGTAATAAGGGCCTAAGTGATTTGCCCAGTATCATAGGATTTTGAGCCAATGCCAAGACTCAAACCTGGCTCTCCAGTTCCAAAGTCGGCAGCTTTGTCACTTACACCACAGTCTCTAATTTGTGCCCTGTTTTTAGGATTATTTCACCTCATTTAGGAGTTTATGATTCATTTCACTTACTACGGTTCATCACCAGGTAAAGAGCTAATTTTTTTGTACTTTGTATTACGTTTTACAAGTGATTTATTGATAAGTAACTTTCAAATTCAATTCCAGATGTTAATAATGATACAGGATTCTTTTATAACTTTTTCATTTTAAGCCATGGGGATTTGGCCACCATGTAAAGTTTCCAAAAATATATTAATTGCTGAATGCTGCTGTGTAGACCCAAATGAAATAACAGATGTATACACAACATTTACCACTATATTATGTGTTTGCACTGCTTTTAAATGTACTTAGAATCTGCCATCTGTCAAGTTATTCCTTTTGCCTATGTATTAACTATGGCATATGAAAATAAATGTACGTTTTCAGAGTAACACAAAAATAATTCTCAAGATGACTGATTCTGTTTAGGTTGTTGTGTTTATAACTGTGTAGTAGTTTTATGGGGTATGAAAAATGAGGTTGCAAATTCTTCTTCATTTCCATCAGCAAAAGATATAGATGAGATCCATGGCCTACAGCTTGTTCCTTGTGCTAATGATGGTCCTGGTGATTTGCTAAATGGGACTAAAACTTTAACTTTATCACCAAAGAAGCTGCTTTTGTGGAAATGGCTGATTATGTTTCTCTTTTTGATGAACTATGAGAAACAGCCTCAGGACCTCTCTTTGTTTTTCTTGCTTGTTTGTTATTTCTTTCTAGTATTAAATGCGGGCGTTGCATGTATGGTATATGTAGGTGGCATTTCTCTCTTACTTGTTATAATTTATAAGTAAATGTTGTAATAATTAGTGATAATCAAACACCATTCTGGCCTTATTTTTGTACTTCAGTAACACTTATTTAGTATGTTAGATGCTGTATAAACACTTGTTTATTTCTAAGAATAATATACATTAGAGCTTCTCAGCGTTGCCCAAGGGGCACTTTTTAGGTTTTGCTTGCACTGTGCTTGTAAAATCTATTGTGTTTAATAGAAATCTTAAAAGGGGCTTACATCCGCCCTTACTTTTTATTGGTTTGTGTGCTTGCCACCTACTTTTCCTCCATTTCTATTGGCTGCCCCACAGTATTTCCTCTTGTTCCACGTGTGCTTCCTCTTAGCAGTGTCCTGAGGCCCAAGTACTCCTTTTGATATGCCTAAATTCTTTGTGAGACTGCCCTCTTAATGTCGACAAAGGTCAGTGTTCCTGCTCTCCAGTGTGCATCTCGGTTGAACTGGATTTCCTGTTCAGCCCTCGTAATCTCTCTGTGGTGGCACTAGAGTGAAAAGCTCCGTCCCCAAAACTAAAAATGTGAGTAGAAAAAAAATGACCACTATTCAATACACAAATAAAAAGCAGCTTTGACATTTTCTCTTCCATTTATTTTATGAAGCTATTATGCTCTTAGCCTACTTTTTATAGCCACAGCAATGTCTCTTTATAAGGCACCTGCATAAAGCGGCAGACATCACTTATGGCCCCCATCCCCCGGGATATAAATAAGTTTAATAGCTTAATGTGTTTACCAATCAGATGTGCAAACACAGAGGCCAACACACACCCCCTCACTACTCCCACCCTCCACTGTGTTCCAACCTATCTGAACTCTGATCTGCCAATGCTGCTGCTGTAGACATAATTGTGGCTCATAGCTCCTGAGACCACAAAGAGAAAAGGCACTCAGCTGAGACGTTATTTCCCACTGACTCGCAACATTTATATCAACCCCTGAGCCCTCACTAGTTCTCTCCCTTCTGACCTCTCTCTTGCTGGCTCCTTCTTTAACTTCTATATTTCTCCCACCCACTCCTTGCCAATATTCTCTCCACCCCTCCACGTTACTCTACTTTATCATTCTCTTGTTCCTCTCACCTCCTCTTCTCTTTATCACTCTTCCAGCTCACAATCTTCCCATCTGCAAATATTACCTCTTTGTTATTGGTTGCTCTGTCTCCCTCCGCCAACTCAGTTCCTTTTCATCGCTTTTCCTACTCGCACCCTTTTTCTGCCAGTCGCCCTCATTCCCTCTCTTCTTTCTGCCTCCCCTCTTCCTCCCTCACTCCTGCTGTCCTTCTTTACCCCTTCCCAGAGTGTGTGTTCTCCTCTCTCCTTTTCTTCACTTCACCCTCCTCTCTCTTGCTTGTTATGAGTGCCTAGAAATGACACAATTTGCAGTGGGCCTTACTCTACCCTTATATGCATTGCATATTCCCCCCATCTTGTGGTGTCCGACTCTCTTTCAGACTTTCTAACTCTCCAGACACTGCACCCCACTCTTACCACTTATTTTACACCTCTACTAGTTCCACTCAAACCTCTTCACCCTTTTTCTATTTTCCTCACCACATAATTTTTCACTCCACATTTCTTTCTTAGCCTCTCCGAACACCTCTACTAGACCTACTCTGTTGGCTTTAATAGTACCAATTACATAATTAAATAGGTTCTTGTGCTTCCAATAAAACACAACATAGCAATGCGTATTGGCAGGCGATGTTGCGAGCGTAGGCCTCCTTCTCCTCATTGTTCTATAGAGGCAGGGCTTCCACTTGACTTGAATTATTGGGGACGTATTGTAAATTGAGGCATTATGCACAATTATTTTAGTATTTTTACCACTCAACCGATGGAGAGTAGTGGGGCCCACTAACCTTCATGGGGCCCCAACGGTTGAGGAGGCCCCATTCAACCCAAAACCAACGAATATTTATGAGATATAGGAAACTCAGGGGTCCCTCCTCATATTCTACTTTTTGCCTTATGTCACTTGCTGGGGGGGGGGGGGAGTGGACATTTTCTGCTGCTTCAAATTTTTCAAGAACTATTTGTATCTGTCTCTCTCTCTTGAAATGTCCCTAATTTCTCTGCTTTCGTATTCTATTTCCATTTCAGCATATTTTTCCTGAGCTTCTCTCTGTCGCTCTCTCCCATCACTTCTCAGTTTCTCATTCGCTCTCTTTTCCTTTCTCCCACCCTCTTTGCCCATCTGTAATGTTCCTCCCCTTATCACCCTGTGTGTCTGTCTCCTTTAAACTGTACTCATCCTCCCTTTTTCTGAACTGCTTCTCTCCCTCTCTATATGAGGTATTTACCTCGTTCTTTCTTTGTTTTGCTCTCCCTTCTCTTTTTTCCCATTTCTCTCTCTCTTCCCTTTTCCCTCGCTTAACCAATCACCTTCACTTCGATAATGATGCTACGGCTGGCCCTAAACCCTAGAACTACACTACGAGACGATCTACTCCACAAGAGCAGCTTGTTTAACATATCTGCAAAATATTTGCTGTGCAGCATGATGAAAAGGTGAGATGATTTTTTTTTTAAAAAGCATTGGCAGAGCCAATAGGTTTCACCTATGCAAAATCTTTTGGCTTTGTCAATGTTTTTTACATGTCGCACAACAGTTGAGCTGCTGTCCTTTGATGAAGCAGAAAATGAAGGTTTTGATTTATTAACGCTTAAACGTAGTGCTGAAATAATCATGTGTGACTTTGGCTGAACTAATGGAGATTGTACGGGGACGAAATGTGCCCTCAGAGTAGTTTGCCATAATTTATACGCGTGCTTTATATAACGTGGTGTATTAGAATTGCACTAATCCGACATAATCATAAACGTGTGCTATGATTTGCTTGTTTGAAATGCTTTAGCTTAGCATTACTTTAGCGGAGGCTTTGGCCTAGTCGCCTGGTCTCACGGTTTAGATGCTCGTATTTTTCCACTGTGCTAATAAACGTGTATTTTTGCTTGAAGCTGTACTTTTCCACAGAAACTGTTCACATGCTTATCTTAAAGTTTCGTGCCAGCCTGGCATATTTTCTCTTTAATTCAAGGTCGACTTGCAGGTGCGAACAATGGAGGCTCTGAAAGTGAGCTAATTGGTAGACAATGTTGCAATTTGCGTACCCATCTCCAAGGATAATGTATGCTTAAGTAAAAGCTTGAGAACTGTCGTTTTTGATTGGACAATTTGAAGCTAACCTATGAACCCTCCAATGGAGACCCTACTGGATTCGAACTGTTGTCTATAAAACCCAGGTGCACGAGAAGAAATTAGATCATTGCTCTCTATCATCGGACACCCCGCCATTTTGACTTCGTAGCTATTATGGCCCACTTTGCTGCAACGCCATTTTGAAAGAGACTTTGATGCTTTCTCTAATCGAGAGAAAGAGACTTTGATGATTCTTGCCCTAGAGACTTTAACTTTGATCCCTTTGCATGAAGTAGTAGTTTTACCTTGCCGCCGTGAGGCAATTGCCCCGTCCACCCCTGCCCCTTTGTCCCGTCCCATGCTGATCAAGAAACGGTACCCATGATGACCGAAGAACGGTACCTGTGAGACGAAGACTTCCTTGTATGCTGATCGTAATTGGTAAATATGAAAGGAAATTGTAAAATTGCATTGTGTTTCTTTTAGGTAACCAACTGCTGATTTTGGTAAGATCCCTAGTTAGGAGTTTTCTAAATTAATGTTGCTAAATTGTTTTTGCATGAAGTCCCACATGCCGATGCTAATTTGAGGTTAGATGAGGATTCCATATGTTGCACGATGCAATTTGAGATCTTGTTATGCTGACTAAATGTATGCCATTAGTTCATTACAGATTATCGTATTAGTGATTTGCATTGCCATTATCGAATGCCTCGTGATTCAAATGCTACATAGATTGCACTTGTTTCGACGTTATGGACAGCTATTAATGTTCATATATGTTTATCATTTGGTGTTGAGACACATTTATATTGTGCTAGCTTTGTTAATATAGGGGAATAAAATTCACTAACTTTGCAATAAACTGGTGTGGTTCTTCCTGACTGAAAGGTCAGGGTTCGCCAAAATGTATTCTGGATTAATTGTTAAGTGTTATGTTGATCAAGGTGTTGCTTATGTTCGTTATTGATTATTGATTTGATGCGACTGATCGATATAAGAGTACAGAGAGTTCCCACTTAGTCAAAAGATTCATCGGCCTAAAGAGCGTCCGAACACAGGTAAAATCATTACTACGGACCGCTCTAGCAGTAGATGGTAGCAGAGGACGGTTTCGTCTTTTGGGACCTTGTACTCCTAAAGTACATGGTGTTGAATTAATGGTTACGCATCTTGAGACCCCGTTCGAGAAGTTGAATTAGATTTTTTGGGATAAAACGGATTGACAAGATGATGATGGGCTAGGTCCACCGCGACTTTCCCGGGATCTCGGAGCTTGCGAATGGAGAGAATGGAGGTGTGGAATCAGCGTTGGCGGTACTAGTGATGGTATGAGTGAAGTTAGGGTTTTGCGCTTGCACAGCTTATTGCCGCAGGGTGTGTGAAAAGGTTGCGAGGATTTTCTTTTTAGAGGATAGCGGAGGTGCGACTCCGAGTGTAGAAGTAGTGAAGTCGTCGAACTTCATAGAGATAGCGGAGGTGCGACTCCGAGTGTGAGAGTAGGGAAGTCGTCGAACTTCATGTGCGTGTGGCGCTTTGTGCATAAAAAGGTCCACGTGGTTGTTGTTGTTGAGACGGGCCCTGCGAGGTCAAGAGACTCCGGAGTATGTTGATCCATGTTGTGGTCTGGGCGGTTTAGTAGGTTGATCGGGCGTGGTCAACAAGTCGGTACGTGTGTTAGGGAGTGAAAGAAACTTCGACTTCGGGCTTTGACAAGATTCTAAGTGCACTAGAACAGATCATTGACAAGTTGAGAGTAGGTCTGCGGGTCAGATTTGCTTGCGAATGTGGGGACTGAGAAAGACGGAATAGCGGCCGGAGGCTAGTGAAAGGTCCCGAGGCTAGTGAAAGGTCCCTAAGGTCCTGAAGCGATTGTGTTACCCTTCCTGTAGTAAACCGACAGATCTGTTTTAGTTTTGGTAGCTCGCGATACATGCAAGAAGTTGTTACGAGAGGAGGTGAGTGAAGGAAGACTAGCCGCAAGGCTTTGTCAGCCGCAGTGTGTGTGAGTGTGACGTCACTAAGAGCCGCGCTGGGATAGGTTGGTTGCAGAGAAGGGTCGCGCACGGATTGGACGCAGTCCGTGGGACTCGATTGGAAGGGGAAAGACAGGCGAAGAGTATTCCGGGAATTAAAGTCACCTATTGATTACAGATTTTGGGGAATTAAAGTCACCTATTGATTACAAACTTTGTGAAATAAAAGACGAGAAAATGAAATTCTTTAAAGCATTTAGGAGTGCGATGAAGGGGGAGTCTTACATTAAAGCGAGCGTAGGAGAAGAGACGCCGCCCGAGGGTACACCAGCTTACATTGTAATGGAAGAGAAGGGGGTAGCTCCGTGCCTTTGGCTAAAGCAATGGCACAAGTTGACAGAAAAACATGGGAGCGTAGCGTTCCCGATACATGGGACATTCAATATAAGGATTTTAGAGAATTTGAGATTCGCGATGTACGACATGAAGGTGCCTCCAAGGCCAGCACAGTTTGAGGCTCTAGCAATTTGGGAACTAATGGCCAGACAGCAACAGCAAAAGAAGTTCGAGACCAGAATGAGGAAGGTAGAAAAGACACTAGCGGACGCTAGGTGGGATAATGCACAGAAGGTGTGGAGGTCAGATGTATTGCAGGGGATAAAATTGTTTCCCGCAATTACTAAGGAAGAAGAGGAGACAGGTAAGAAAGCCACCTGTAAGACAGACAGAAAGTGTTCCAAGGATAGAGAGGACGAGGAGAAGTTGAGAAGAGAAGAGGAGTTAGAGGATGAGGAGTTAATAATGCAATTGCTGAACGACCGTCCACCGCCTTATGCGGAGGATGGACAAGGTCCAAGTACCAGTTCTGCCCCTCCGGCACCGGTACAGAACAGTGAAACCCAGAGTTCAGGAGCATCATCGGGATCCAAGGACCCGAGTCTGCTGTTCACCCCGCAGATACCGCAGGTTAGGAGAATATATCCAGATGTGCCCGTGTTGAAACCGGCAGAAAATTATCAGCCGCAGATGCCAGGGTACTGCAGTAGTGACAACGGTGGAGGAATGGTTCTAGAGCAGACCGTAAGGGGAGGACAGAATGGTTACAACCAAACAATGGCACCAGCTGAATCAACTCAGTTTTTGATGCCTCAAAAGCAGATGCAGGGAGGAAACGCACATGTTCAAATGACGGGGAGCCAGATGGGCATGCCGGCAATGATGACCCATGGTGTGGGAATGAACATGCCTCAGAACATGGGAAATGGACAGAACCCAGACGCGATATCACTACCCATTACTGTGGGTCCACCGGTACCTTTGTACAGTCAGCCTAACTTGGGTCTGAGCGGTCAGGGATCAATGCTGCAGAATGGGACAGAGAGGAGGTGCATAGAAAACGCTCCTGGGATAACTCCTCTAGCGGCTCAGCCAAATGGGTCTGGGTCCTTGATGGAGTTTAGTCCCATATGTGCTCAGTCAACACTGGTGAGGTCGAGCCCCCCACTGATAATACCCCTAACATCGAACACTGAAAAGTTGCCGCAACCATCAATGGCAGTCGATGTGAATTCTACGCTGATGGGGTTGAACGCACAACAGTTGACACAATGGTTCAACAGTCTAAACTCCACACAAAATTCAGCCAGTGGGAAAGGAGAAGACTATATGAATAGGGTCAGGTTGAACATGGAAGCACAAGAATTGGTGGAAGGGACTATGGGTGTGAACAGGTTAGAGTCCTACACGGAAGAAGAGCTGAGGTATCTATGTCCCAGGATTACGAAGGAAGTGAACAAGATACATAAGAGTCTGCAAGAAGCAGCTGATAGAAACGGGGTTGACATAGACAAGATGAAACACTTGAGCAGGAGCTATAGGTTAGATTTTGGGACCACAGATTTTGAACACATGAGGTCAGCAGGCATGAAGACACACCTTAGAGAATTGCTGCAGAGTGCACAAGTGTGGAGGTGCTTAGACAAGTGGGAAAGCAGATGGGTAAAGAGGAAGGAAAAGAGGAGGGACAGTGCTACAGAGCACAATGAGAAAAGACCGCAGAGTAGTGATACAGTAACAATGTTACCAATGAGGGAGACAGCAGGGGGAAAATTAGTACATGTACCATGGCACAGAAGCGACATTCAGTCCTTTACGGACGATTTTCCCAAACTAAGAGAGAAACCGATTGAATGGTATCAGCAGACTGACAGGTTTGTGAAGCTTGCAAAATGCCTCTGGGAGGACCTGAACACCCTCTTTGAGATTGTGGTTCCGGCAGATTTGTGGGAAGATTGCAAAAGAGCTGTAGGTTGGCCGACAAGTGAACCAGAGAGAGACAGGGAGACGGGCGCACCATCACCTATGGTGATGAGCTTGTACTATAAGGTGATTGAGCATTTGAAAACGAAGGTACCCGCGAAAAACGTGGATTGGCAGAAGATTGATCGAACTGCCCAAGAGACTAAAGAATCGATTCATAGTTACTATGAGAGGTTGTTGAAGGCGTTCAAGAATTACAGTGGCACGGAAACAATTGAGGCGAAGGACATGCTCCATTTTGTGTTCAGATTTGTGGAAGGGCTGAGACCACAAATAAGTCAAATGATAAAGTCACATTTGATTTGTTGGCAGTCTAAACCGATTGACGAAGTCTTGACTTATGCGAAATACTGTAGCGACGAAATTGAAGTGAAACAGAAAAGGCTGAAAGAGAAGGTGATGATGAGGCAGCCTAGGGCAGCTCAGACAGGTTTGCAAGGTTTGCAGGGTTTGCAAGGGATGCAAGGGTTCCAACAGCAGGTACCGCAACCGCAGCTGCAGCTGCAGGGAAACATGGCGTTTCAGCCACAGGCCAGAGGCAGAGGCAGAGGAGGTTTTGTGAATAATGGTCCGGATTTGAACACTGTTGTGACGGGTGTGCAGGCAATGAAGAAGGTGATGCCGTGTCACGTGTGTGGAATCGTCGGTCATTGGAAACGCGAGTGCCCGATGGTGGTGCAGGAAGGTGCAGGTGCAGGTGCAGGTACAGGTGATGGTCAGCAAAACAATGATGTCAATGCATTTCAGACAATGAGGGGACCGAAAATGAGAGGTCCAAGCCCAAATTTTCAGACCGTAAATCAATTGCAGGGATTACAACCTATGCAGCCGCAGCAGATGCAGATGCCTCGTATGCAGATGACGCAAATGCCGCCAATGCAACAGCAGTTACCTATGGTACCTAATCAGCAAATGCAAATACCATTGGCACCAATGAGTCAGCAGCAAGTGATGGTTCCTCCACAGGTCTCGGGTCAGGTAATGAGCACAAATGGCACCGTACAACAGTTCCCATTACACAGTGAGAGTGGAATAAACAACGTATGGGAGAGTGACAGTTCAGGAGAAGAAGAAGATTGTGTGCTTGCGGCATCCTTGGAAGTTGATCAAAGGGGTCCGTATGTAGAGGGAAGAGTAATGGGTCATCGTGTCTCATTCTTGGTTGACACGGGAACCACACGTTCAACAGTTAAGAGCAGTGAAGTACCAAATTTGCCACTCTCAGGGAGGACAGTTCAAGTGGTGGGAGTAGCAAACAGACATCTGACGAACCCAATAACAGATCCGGTACCAGTCAGCATCGGTAACTATCAAGGGGTACATCAGTTTGTGGTATGTGACTCAAGCCCGATAGCACTGTTAGGGAGAGACCTGTTGTGCAAATTGGGTTGTTCGATCATGTGTTCAAACGAAGGGATAACAATACAGACGAGTAGTGATGGGGAAGAAGAGGACAGTGTAGAGGGGGATGAGGTGGAAACTGTCGATGAAGAGTATCCTCTGATTTGTCTTTTCCCGATGATAACTGAAGAAGATATTCCAGCCGAATTACGGGAAACAGTCGGAAGGGAAGTGTGGGATATGACAGGGAAAGAGGTGGGATTGATGAAAGGAGTGGAACCAGTGAAAGTGGCTGTAAAGCCCAATGCAATCTTTCCCCAGACCCCACAATACCACATGCCACAAGATACCCTCATGAAAGTTGCTCAACTTATTGACGAATTTGTAAAGCAGGGGGTACTGAAAGAAGTGTTAAGCAATCCATGTAATTCACCAATAATGGGACTAATAAAGCCGAGTGGAAAGGTCCGACTCGTGCAGGATTTGAGGAAAATAAATGACATCATAGTCAAGTGCTGCCCAGTAGTACCGAATCCAGCTGTGATAATGTTTCAAATTCCTTGCGATGCTGAGTGGTTCTCAGTCATCGATTTGTCACAAGCATTCTTTTCTGTGCCTCTTCATGAGGACAGCCAATTCCTCTTTTGTTTCAAATTCCTAGACAGAGTATACAGTTGGTGTCGAATTCCTCAAGGGTTTTCTGAGTCACCGTCAATCTTCAATCAGATTCTAAAGAAAGACCTGGAAGCATTAGAATTGCCATTCGAGTCAACCCTAGTACAGTACATTGATGACTTACTGGTTGCATCAAAGACAGAAAGTGGCTGCACAGCCGATACCATTGCTCTGTTGAACCATTTGGGAAGGAATGGACACAAGGTGTCTCCTACCAAATTGCAGTTCTGTCAGAAGAAAGTGAAGTACTTGGGTCACCAAATAGAGAAAGGGTCACGGAGAATAATGAAGGAAAGAATTACAAGCGTACTTCAGATGAGTCCACCAAAGACAAGGAAGGAGGTGAGGAAGTTTTTGGGAATGGTGGGTTATTGTCGCCAGTGGATTCCCAACTTCTCGACTCTAGCAAAGCCTCTACTGAAATTGACCCAGAAGGATGCTTTGGATGAAATTGAGCTGAAGGGAGATGAGATGGATGCTTTTGTTGAATTGAAAGAGTGCATGTGCAGGGCTCCAGCTTTAGGTATGCCTGATTACACGAAGCCTTTCACATTGTTTTGTCATGAACGTGATGCATGTTCTTTGTCTGTCTTGACCCAAGCCCATGGTGGCGTAAACAGACCAGTAGCGTATTTTTCAGCTACTTTGGATCCGGTCGCAGCAGCACTCCCAGGGTGTTTGCGCGCCGTAGCAGCAGTTGGTATCAGCCTCACTCAGAGTGAAGGAATAGTGATGGGACACCCAGTAACAGTCATGGTCCCTCACTCAGTTGAGATACTTTTGACCCGCTCCCGAACGCAGCACATGACAGGAGCAAGACTTACAAGGTATGAAACGATAATTCTGGGCTCACCGAATGTGCAGCTGAAAAGGTGCACTACGTTGAATCCAGCAACCTTGCTTCCTGGAGAAAATGCCGAAATTGAGAACGCTGAAGACGTCGAGCATGACTGCCTTCAGGTGACTGAATTTTGCACAAAACCTCGACCGGACATCAAGGATACTAAGCTTGATGAAAATGACCAAATTCTTTTTGTTGATGGTTCATGTCTAAGAGACGGGATGGGGATTTTGAAAGCAGGATATGCTGTATGCACTGTAACAGGGGTCTTGGAAGCGGGATGGCTTCAAGGAGTCTATTCTTCCCAAGTAGCAGAACTTGTAGCCCTTACCAGAGCATGTCAACTGTCTGCATTGATGAAAGTCACCATTTACACGGATAGTCAATACGGGTTTGGGATTGTGCATGACTTTGGACAACTATGGTCACAGAGAGGTTTCCTGACTTCTTCAGGATCCCCAGTGAAGAACGGGGAGAGGATAAGGGAATTGTTACATGCCATTCAAGTACCAGCTGAAGTTGCAGTGGTAAAGTGTAGTGCTCACACGAAAGGACAGGACTATGTGTCTCTAGGAAATGCATATGCGGATCAAGTCGCAAGATTTTGTGCCTTGAACTGTATATTACTAAGGGATGATTGGAATACGATAAATGAGCCAGAACTCGAACCGGCTGAAGCATTTGCCTTGAAGGTTGTAGATACGATAGATGAACTAAAAGCATTACAAAATAATGTCAGGGAGGATGAAAGAGATTCCTGGATTAAATCACAATGTATAAAGAGACAAGACGAGTTATGGGTTTCACATGAGGGAAAATTTGTTTTGCCAAACAGTCTCTTATCACAGCTTGCGCGGTTCTATCATGGGCAAGCTCACCTAGGGAGAGATGCCATGATAAGATTGTTCAAAACAGACTGGTTTAACCCTAGATTTCGTCAAGCTGCAGAAGCAGTTTGCCATCGATGTGTCACTTGCCAGCAGATGAACCCAGGAAAGGGAACAGTTGTGAACGCGAGTCACATTGGTAGGGCAAGCGGGCCTTTTAGTCGAATGCAGATGGACTTCATTGAGATGCCTGTGCATGGGGGTCTGAAATATGTGTTGGTGATTGTGTGCATTTTTAGTCACTGGATTGAGGCATACCCCACACGTAGAAATGACAGTCTTACAGTTGCGAAGCTATTGTTGAGAGAGTTGATACCACGTTTCGGATTCCCGATCTCTTTAGAATCAGATAGGGGAAGTCACTTCAATAACGAGGTGATAAAGTTACTTTGCGAAGCGCTAAACATTGAGCAAAAGCTGCACTGTAGCTATCGCCCTGAAGCCTCAGGACTGGTGGAGCAGATGAATGGTACGCTGAAATCGAGAATGGCAAAAATATGTGCATCGACAAATTTGAAATGGCCTGACGCATTGCCCTTAGTGCTAATGTCAATGAGAAACACTCCTGATAGAAAGACTGGATTGTCTCCGCATGAAATACTCATGGGCAGGGCTATGAGACTTCCTGCAGTTCCCGCGAACATGCTTTTGAATATTACAGATGATATGGTGTTAGACTACTGCAAAGGACTGGCTGACGTGGTTCGCTCTTTCTCTCACCAGGTGGAAGCGACCACCTTGCCACCGATCCAAGGTCCAGGACACGCACTGAAAGCAGGTGACTGGGTCGTGGTAAAGAAGCACGTGAGAAAGTCGTGTCTGGAACCCCGTTGGAAAGGCCCTTTCCAAGTGATCCTGATGACAACTACCGCTGTGAAGTGTGCGGGGGTTCCCAACTGGATTCACGCCAGTCACACAAAGAAGGTGTTGTGTCCCACAGATGAGGAAGTTGAAGCGCTGAAACTACCAGTGCCTGATAAAACAGTGCTGAGTGCTGAGAAAGAACAGAACCGAACTGAAAGCGAGCAGGCTGAAACGGGAGAGAAGGAGATATTCTCTGACGACGAAGACACCAACTCGCTTGGGGGAGACCAAGGAGAAAGTTCAGACAGCGACGCAGAAGCTGAAGGTGACAAACAACCTGAAGCAGCTGAGGGTAGCAAAAAGCCTGAAGCAGCTGAAGGTGACAAAAAGCCTGAAGCAGCTGAAAGTGATAAAGAGCCTGAAGAAAGTAACGGTGACGAAGGGCTCGAAAAAGGTGAAAAGGCAGGAGAGCCTGATCAGAGGAGGGCTTTCCCAGAAGCAGACGATACAGAAAAAGAAAAAGAGAACGTGATCGATTCCCCGGAAGAAGGGGATAAGGGAGAAAAGAACGAAAAGGTTCAAGCTTCCACAGAAAAGACAGCAGGTCCATCAAATGGACACGGTGCAAAGAGAAGACTAAGTATCTCACCAATAAAAGAAAAGGGTAAAGAAAGTTTGGGCGACGGAGGAAGGCCAAAAGTGAAAGAGAAAAGAAAGGAAGTGACTGTCGTGGAACAATCGTCAAGTGAGGAAAAGGACTTGACAAAAGAGGAAAGTGCCAGCGAAGCAGAGTCGAAAAGAGAAGCAAAATTGAAAAGGAAAAGGATACCAAACAGGAGATATTCCGGTCCTGAATGGGCATATGCAGTCAATGATGATTGGACTGACGAGTTTGTATCTCTAAGCATCGAGAACGAAGAAGAAGAAGAGATACCAATAGAAAAGAAAAGTTTCATAGACTCTGTTGATTGAAAGAGTGATAAATGATATTGCTCGCTACAATCTAACGTGAAAGAAACAACCAGCTGAGACATTGCTAAACCGGATGAGACTTGCTAAACAGATAAAGACGGAGTTATTGCCGAATTGAGACAAATGCTGCTAACAGATAAGTGACTGGCCTTTTGAAGAAGACGGTGTGAACATTGCGCTCGTTCAGCTTTGTAACTGAATTGCTAAATAGTTTCTTTTATAGGTGCTTCTAGCTCTCTGATTCTATACAGATCATGACTAGGTACGCTACGCAAAATAATAGAAAGAAATATTGTAAATATGTGTGTATAGGCTTGGTAATTACATGTGTAATAATAATAATGGCAATTGTGTTTGGAATGCATGAAAAGGGTGAAAATGAGAATATCGAGGCTTCTACTATTGCTCCTGTTACTGCCACTGAACTAACGCCATTGAAAAGACTAGCATTGGATGAGAGGCTCTTGCACGATAAGAAAGAGCTTTCGTATAACGTTTTCTATCGCTTGCTAACAGAGTATGTTGAAACTATGGATGCGAAAGATTGTTATGTGTGTACACAGATACCGACATCAGTAAAGGAAGGGGTAACTTATCACCACATGCCTCTTACATATGGGATTACATGTAGTATAGTAATGTCTAGGTTTTATGGTCAAACTAACATACAGTATTTTTACTCGAATTATGATGTTACCTTTGCTTATGTTCCTATAATAGCACAGCTAAGCCAGATTGCTAAAGATTGGGATGCTAAAATAATGAGGGAATTTTTCGGGGCCAATGCAACCTTTTGAAACGGCTCATGCTCATAGGGAGAACCTTACTTGCTCAGTCTCTGCTGTAGAAATAAGCTTTTTAGATCGCACAGATGATAGAAGGGCACAAATGAAGGCGAAATTAGAAAAGGAGTTACATAAGAGGACTTCAGTAGATAATTATGATTTTGCTGCTATAAAGACACAAGGGAAAATAGCTTTAGATGCTTGGCATGTAGGGAAATTTTGTATATATCGAGGAGAATCCTATTATGACAATATTTTTGTAGGAGCGAGTGAGTGTAAACATACGTTTATTTTTAAGGCCAAATGGACATTCATGATGAACGGACTTGACCCTGTCATTCCAGGTGTGGTTGTTGTTGTTGAGACGGGCCCTGCGAGGTCAAGAGACTCCGGAGTATGTTGATCCATGTTGTGGTCTGGGCGGTTTAGTAGGTTGATCGGGCGTGGTCAACAAGTCGGTACGTGTGTTAGGGAGTGAAAGAAACTTCGACTTCGGGCTTTGACAAGATTCTAAGTGCACTAGAACAGATCATTGACAAGTTGAGAGTAGGTCTGCGGGTCAGATTTGCTTGCGAATGTGGGGACTGAGAAAGACGGAATAGCGGCCGGAGGCTAGTGAAAGGTCCCGAGGCTAGTGAAAGGTCCCTAAGGTCCTGAAGCGATTGTGTTACCCTTCCTGTAGTAAACCGACAGATCTGTTTTAGTTTTGGTAGCTCGCGATACATGCAAGAAGTTGTTACGAGAGGAGGTGAGTGAAGGAAGACTAGCCGCAAGGCTTTGTCAGCCGCAGTGTGTGTGAGTGTGACGTCACTAAGAGCCGCGCTGGGATAGGTTGGTTGCAGAGAAGGGTCGCGCACGGATTGGACGCAGTCCGTGGGACTCGATTGGAAGGGGAAAGACAGGCGAAGAGTATTCCGGGAATTAAAGTCACCTATTGATTACAGATTTTGGGGAATTAAAGTCACCTATTGATTACAAACTTTGTGAAATAAAAGACGAGAAAATGAAATTCTTTAAAGCATTTAGGAGTGCGATGAAGGGGGAGTCTTACATTAAAGCGAGCGTAGGAGAAGAGACGCCGCCCGAGGGTACACCAGCTTACATTGTAATGGAAGAGAAGGGGGTAGCTCCGTGCCTTTGGCTAAAGCAATGGCACAAGTTGACAGAAAAACATGGGAGCGTAGCGTTCCCGATACATGGGACATTCAATATAAGGATTTTAGAGAATTTGAGATTCGCGATGTACGACATGAAGGTGCCTCCAAGGCCAGCACAGTTTGAGGCTCTAGCAATTTGGGAACTAATGGCCAGACAGCAACAGCAAAAGAAGTTCGAGACCAGAATGAGGAAGGTAGAAAAGACACTAGCGGACGCTAGGTGGGATAATGCACAGAAGGTGTGGAGGTCAGATGTATTGCAGGGGATAAAATTGTTTCCCGCAATTACTAAGGAAGAAGAGGAGACAGGTAAGAAAGCCACCTGTAAGACAGACAGAAAGTGTTCCAAGGATAGAGAGGACGAGGAGAAGTTGAGAAGAGAAGAGGAGTTAGAGGATGAGGAGTTAATAATGCAATTGCTGAACGACCGTCCACCGCCTTATGCGGAGGATGGACAAGGTCCAAGTACCAGTTCTGCCCCTCCGGCACCGGTACAGAACAGTGAAACCCAGAGTTCAGGAGCATCATCGGGATCCAAGGACCCGAGTCTGCTGTTCACCCCGCAGATACCGCAGGTTAGGAGAATATATCCAGATGTGCCCGTGTTGAAACCGGCAGAAAATTATCAGCCGCAGATGCCAGGGTACTGCAGTAGTGACAAAGGTGGAGGAATGGTTCTAGAGCAGACCGTAAGGGGAGGACAGAATGGTTACAACCAAACAATGGCACCAGCTGAATCAACTCAGTTTTTGATGCCTCAAAAGCAGATGCAGGGAGGAAACGCACATGTTCAAATGACGGGGAGCCAGATGGGCATGCCGGCAATGATGACCCATGGTGTGGGAATGAACATGCCTCAGAACATGGGAAATGGACAGAACCCAGACGCGATATCACTACCCATTACTGTGGGTCCACCGGTACCTTTGTACAGTCAGCCTAACTTGGGTCTGAGCGGTCAGGGATCAATGCTGCAGAATGGGACAGAGAGGAGGTGCATAGAAAACGCTCCTGGGATAACTCCTCTAGCGGCTCAGCCAAATGGGTCTGGGTCCTTGATGGAGTTTAGTCCCATATGTGCTCAGTCAACACTGGTGAGGTCGAGCCCCCCACTGATAATACCCCTAACATCGAACACTGAAAAGTTGCCGCAACCATCAATGGCAGTCGATGTGAATTCTACGCTGATGGGGTTGAACGCACAACAGTTGACACAATGGTTCAACAGTCTAAACTCCACACAAAATTCAGCCAGTGGGAAAGGAGAAGACTATTTGAATAGGGTCAGGTTGAACATGGAAGCACAAGAATTGGTGGAAGGGACTATGGGTGTGAACAGGTTAGAGTCCTACACGGAAGAAGAGCTGAGGTATCTATGTCCCAGGATTACGAAGGAAGTGAACAAGATACATAAGAGTCTGCAAGAAGCAGCTGATAGAAACGGGGTTGACATAGACAAGATGAAACACTTGAGCAGGAGCTATAGGTTAGATTTTGGGACCACAGATTTTGAACACATGAGGTCAGCAGGCATGAAGACACACCTTAGAGAATTGCTGCAGAGTGCACAAGTGTGGAGGTGCTTAGACAAGTGGGAAAGCAGATGAGTAAAGAGGAAGGAAAAGAGGAGGGACAGTGCTACAGAGCACAATGAGAAAAGACCGCAGAGTAGTGATACAGTAACAATGTTACCAATGAGGGAGACAGCAGGGGGAAAATTAGTACATGTACCATGGCACAGAAGCGACATTCAGTCCTTTACGGACGATTTTCCCAAACTAAGAGAGAAACCGATTGAATGGTATCAGCAGACTGACAGGTTTGTGAAGCTTGCAAAATGCCTCTGGGAGGACCTGAACACCCTCTTTGAGATTGTGGTTCCGGCAGATTTGTGGGAAGATTGCAAAAGAGCTGTAGGTTGGCCGACAAGTGAACCAGAGAGAGACAGGGAGACGGGCGCACCATCACCTATGGTGATGAGCTTGTACTATAAGGTGATTGAGCATTTGAAAACGAAGGTACCCGCGAAAAATGTGGATTGGCAGAAGATTGATCGAACTGCCCAAGAGACTAAAGAATCGATTCATAGTTACTATGAGAGGTTGTTGAAGGCGTTCAAGAATTACAGTGGCACGGAAACAATTGAGGCGAAGGACATGCTCCATTTTGTGTTCAGATTTGTGGAAGGGCTGAGACCAGAAATAAGTCAAATGATAAAGTCACATTTGATTTGTTGGCAGTCTAAACCGATTGACGAAGTCTTGACTTATGCGAAATACTGTAGCGACGAAATTGAAGTGAAACAGAAAAGGCTGAAAGAGAAGGTGATGATGATGCAGCCTAAGGCAGCTCAGACAGGTTTGCAAGGTTTGCAGGGTTTGCAAGGGATGCAAGGGTTCCAACAGCAGGTACCGCAACCGCAGCTGCAGCTGCAGGGAAACATGGCGTTTCAGCCACAGGCCAGAGGCAGAGGCAGAGGAGGTTTTGTGAATAATGGTCCGGATTTGAACACTGTTGTGACGGGTGTGCAGGCAATGAAGAAGGTGATGCCGTGTCACGTGTGTGGAATCGTCGGTCATTGGAAACGCGAGTGCCCGATGGTGGTGCAGGCAGGTGCAGGTACAGGTGATGGTCAGCAAAACAATGATGTCAATGCATTTCAGACAATGAGGGGACCGAAAATGAGAGGTCCAAGCCCAAATTTTCAGACCGTAAATCAATTGCAGGGATTACAACCTATGCAGCCGCAGCAGATGCAGATGCCTCGTATGCAGATGACGCAAATGCCGCCAATGCAACAGCAGTTACCTATGGTACCTAATCAGCAAATGCAAATACCATTGGCACCAATGAGTCAGCAGCAAGTGATGGTTCCTCCACAGGTCTCGGGTCAGGTAATGAGCACAAATGGCACCGTACAACAGTTCCCATTACACAGTGAGAGTGGAATAAACAACGTATGGGAGAGTGACAGTTCAGGAGAAGAAGGAGATTGTGTGCTTGCGGCATCCTTGGAAGTTGATCAAAGGGGTCCGTATGTAGAGGGAAGAGTAATGGGTCATCGTGTCTCATTCTTGGTTGACACGGGAGCCACACGTTCAACAGTTAAGAGCAGTGAAGTACCAAATTTGCCACTCTCAGGGAGGACAGTTCAAGTGGTGGGAGTAGCAAACAGACATCTGACGAACCCAATAACAGATCCGGTACCAGTCAGCATCGGTAACTATCAAGGGGTACATCAGTTTGTGGTATGTGACTCAAGCCCGATAGCACTGTTAGGGAGAGACCTGTTGTGCAAATTGGGTTGTTCGATCATGTGTTCGAACGAAGGGATAACAATACAGACGAGTAGTGATGGGGAAGAAGAGGACAGTGTAGAGGGGGATGAGGTGGAAACTGTCGATGAAGAGTATCCTCTGATTTGTCTTTTCCCGATGATAACTGAAGAAGATATTCCAGCCGAATTACGGGAAACAGTCGGAAGGGAAGTGTGGGATATGACAGGGAAAGAGGTGGGATTGATGAAAGGAGTGGAACCAGTGAAAGTGGCTGTAAAGCCCAATGCAATCTTTCCCCAGACCCCACAATACCACATGCCACAAGATACCCTCATGAAAGTTGCTCAACTTATTGACGAATTTGTAAAGCAGGGGGTACTGAAAGAAGTGTTAAGCAATCCATGTAATTCACCAATAATGGGACTAATAAAGCCGAGTGGAAAGGTCCGCCTTGTGCAGGATTTGAGGAAAATAAATGACATCATAGTCAAGTGCTGCCCAGTAGTACCGAATCCAGCTGTGATAATGTTTCAAATTCCTTGCGATGCTGAGTGGTTCTCAGTCATCGATTTGTCACAAGCATTCTTTTCTGTGCCTCTTCATGAGGACAGCCAATTCCTCTTTTGTTTCAAATTCCTAGACAGAGTATACAGTTGGTGTCGAATTCCTCAAGGGTTTTCTGAGTCACCGTCAATCTTCAATCAGATTCTAAAGAAAGACCTGGAAGCATTAGAATTGCCATTCGAGTCAACCCTAGTACAGTACATTGATGACTTACTGGTTGCATCAAAGACAGAAAGTGGCTGCACAGCCGATACCATTGCTCTGTTGAACCATTTGGGAAGGAATGGACACAAGGTGTCTCCTACCAAATTGCAGTTCTGTCAGAAGAAAGTGAAGTACTTGGGTCACCAAATAGAGAAAGGGTCACGGAGAATAATGAAGGAAAGAATTACAAGCGTACTTCAGATGAGTCCACCAAAGACAAGGAAGGAGGTGAGGAAGTTTTTGGGAATGGTGGGTTATTGTCGCCAGTGGATTCCCAACTTCTCGACTCTAGCAAAGCCTCTACTGAAATTGACCCAGAAGGATGCTTTGGATGAAATTGAGCTGAAGGGAGATGAGATGGATGCTTTTGTTGAATTGAAAGAGTGCATGTGCAGGGCTCCAGCTTTAGGTATGCCTGATTACACGAAGCCTTTCACATTGTTTTGTCATGAACGTGATGCATGTTCTTTGTCTGTCTTGACCCAAGCCCATGGTGGCGTAAACAGACCAGTAGCGTATTTTTCAGCTACTTTGGATCCGGTCGCAGCAGCACTCCCAGGGTGTTTGCGCGCCGTAGCAGCAGTTGGTATCAGCCTCACTCAGAGTGAAGGAATAGTGATGGGACACCCAGTAACAGTCATGGTCCCTCACTCAGTTGAGATACTTTTGACCCGCTCCCGAACGCAGCACATGACAGGAGCAAGACTTACAAGGTATGAAACGATAATTCTGGGCTCACCGAATGTGCAGCTGAAAAGGTGCACTACGTTGAATCCAGCAACCTTGCTTCCTGGAGAAAATGCCGAAATTGAGAACGCTGAAGACGTCGAGCATGACTGCCTTCAGGTGACTGAATTTTGCACAAAACCTCGACCGGACATCAAGGATACTAAGCTTGATGAAAATGACCAAATTCTTTTTGTTGATGGTTCATGTCTAAGAGACGGGATGGGGATTTTGAAAGCAGGATATGCTGTATGCACTGTAACAGGGGTCTTGGAAGCGGGATGGCTTCAAGGAGTCTATTCTTCCCAAGTAGCAGAACTTGTAGCCCTTACCAGAGCATGTCAACTGTCTGCATTGATGAAAGTCACCATTTACACGGATAGTCAATACGGGTTTGGGATTGTGCATGACTTTGGACAACTATGGTCACAGAGAGGTTTCCTGACTTCTTCAGGATCCCCAGTGAAGAACGGGGAGAGGATAAGGGAATTGTTACATGCCATTCAAGTACCAGCTGAAGTTGCAGTGGTAAAGTGTAGTGCTCACACGAAAGGACAGGACTATGTGTCTCTAGGAAATGCATATGCGGATCAAGTCGCAAGATTTTGTGCCTTGAACTGTATATTACTAAGGGATGATTGGAATACGATAAATGAGCCAGAACTCGAACCGGCTGAAGCATTTGCCTTGAAGGTTGTAGATACGATAGATGAACTAAAAGCATTACAAAATAATGTCAGGGAGGATGAAAGAGATTCCTGGATTAAATCACAATGTATAAAGAGACAAGACGAGTTATGGGTTTCACATGAGGGAAAATTTGTTTTGCCAAACAGTCTCTTATCACAGCTTGCGCGGTTCTATCATGGGCAAGCTCACCTAGGGAGAGATGCCATGATAAGATTGTTCAAAACAGACTGGTTTAACCCTAGATTTCGTCAAGCTGCAGAAGCAGTTTGCCATCGATGTGTCACTTGCCAGCAGATGAACCCAGGAAAGGGAACAGTTGTGAACGCGAGTCACATTGGTAGGGCAAGCGGGCCTTTTAGTCGAATGCAGATGGACTTCATTGAGATGCCTGTGCATGGGGGTCTGAAATATGTGTTGGTGATTGTGTGCATTTTTAGTCACTGGATTGAGGCATACCCCACACGTAGAAATGACAGTCTTACAGTTGCGAAGCTATTGTTGAGAGAGTTGATACCACGTTTCGGATTCCCGATCTCTTTAGAATCAGATAGGGGAAGTCACTTCAATAACGAGGTGATAAAGTTACTTTGCGAAGCACTAAACATTGAGCAAAAGCTGCACTGTAGCTATCGCCCTGAAGCCTCAGGACTGGTGGAGCAGATGAATGGTACGCTGAAATCGAGAATGGCAAAAATATGTGCATCGACAAATTTGAAATGGCCTGACGCATTGCCCTTAGTGCTAATGTCAATGAGAAACACTCCTGATAGAAAGACTGGATTGTCTCCGCATGAAATACTCATGGGCAGGGCTATGAGACTTCCTGCAGTTCCCGCGAACATGCTTTTGAATATTACAGATGATATGGTGTTAGACTACTGCAAAGGACTGGCTGACGTGGTTCGCTCTTTCTCTCACCAGGTGGAAGCGACCACCTTGCCACCGATCCAAGGTCCAGGACACGCACTGAAAGCAGGTGACTGGGTCGTGGTAAAGAAGCACGTGAGAAAGTCGTGTCTGGAACCCCGTTGGAAAGGCCCTTTCCAAGTGATCCTGACGACAACTACCGCTGTGAAGTGTGCGGGGGTTCCCAACTGGATTCACGCCAGTCACACAAAGAAGGTGTTGTGTCCCACAGATGAGGAAGTTGAAGCGCTGAAACTACCAGTGCCTGATAAAACAGTGCTGAGTGCTGAGAAAGAACAGAACCGAACTGAAAGCGAGCAGGCTGAAACGGGAGAGAAGGAGATATTCTCTGACGACGAAGACACCAACTCGCTTGGGGGAGACCAAGGAGAAAGTTCAGACAGCGACGCAGAAGCTGAAGGTGACAAACAACCTGAAGCAGCTGAGGGTAGCAAAAAGCCTGAAGCAGCTGAAGGTGACAAAAAGCCTGAAGCAGCTGAAAGTGATAAAGAGCCTGAAGAAAGTAACGGTGACGAAGGGCTCGAAAAAGGTGAAAAGGCAGGAGAGCCTGATCAGAGGAGGGCTTTCCCAGAAGCAGACGATACAGAAAAAGAAAAAGAGAACGTGATCGATTCCCCGGAAGAAGGGGATAAGGGAGAAAAGAACGAAAAGGTTCAAGCTTCCACAGAAAAGACAGCAGGTCCATCAAATGGACACGGTGCAAAGAGAAGACTAAGTATCTCACCAATAAAAGAAAAGGGTAAAGAAAGTTTGGGCGACGGAGGAAGGCCAAAAGTGAAAGAGAAAAGAAAGGAAGTGACTGTCGTGGAACAATCGTCAAGTGAGGAAAAGGACTTGACAAAAGAGGAAAGTGCCAGCGAAGCAGAGTCGAAAAGAGAAGCAAAATTGAAAAGGAAAAGGATACCAAACAGGAGATATTCCGGTCCTGAATGGGCATATGCAGTCAATGATGATTGGACTGACGAGTTTGTATCTCTAAGCATCGAGAACGAAGAAGAAGAAGAGATACCAATAGAAAAGAAAAGTTTCATAGACTCTGTTGATTGAAAGAGTGATAAATGATATTGCTCGCTACAATCTAACGTGAAAGAAACAACCAGCTGAGACATTGCTAAACCGGATGAGACTTGCTAAACAGATAAAGACGGAGTTATTGCCGAATTGAGACAAATGCTGCTAACAGATAAGTGACTGGCCTTTTGAAGAAGACGGTGTGAACATTGCGCTCGTTCAGCTTTGTAACTGAATTGCTAAATAGTTTCTTTTATAGGTGCTTCTAGCTCTCTGATTCTATACAGATCATGACTAGGTACGCTACGCAAAATAATAGAAAGAAATATTGTAAATATGTGTGTATAGGCTTGGTAATTACATGTGTAATAATAATAATGGCAATTGTGTTTGGAATGCATGAAAAGGGTGAAAATGAGAATATCGAGGCTTCTACTATTGCTCCTGTTACTGCCACTGAACTAACGCCATTGAAAAGACTAGCATTGGATGAGAGGCTCTTGCACGATAAGAAAGAGCTTTCGTATAACGTTTTCTATCGCTTGCTAACAGAGTATGTTGAAACTATGGATGCGAAAGATTGTTATGTGTGTACACAGATACCGACATCAGTAAAGGAAGGGGTAACTTATCACCACATGCCTCTTACATATGGGATTACATGTAGTATAGTAATGTCTAGGTTTTATGGTCAAACTAACATACAGTATTTTTACTCGAATTATGATGTTACCTTTGCTTATGTTCCTATAATAGCACAGCTAAGCCAGATTGCTAAAGATTGGGATGCTAAAATAATGAGGGAATTTTTCGAGCCAATGCAACCTTTTGAAACGGCTCATGCTCATAGGGAGAACCTTACTTGCTCAGTCTCTGCTGTAGAAATAAGCTTTTTAGATCGCACAGATGATAGAAGGGCACAAATGAAGGCGAAATTAGAAAAGGAGTTACATAAGAGGACTTCAGTAGATAATTATGATTTTGCTGCTATAAAGACACAAGGGAAAATAGCTTTAGATGCTTGGCATGTAGGGAAATTTTGTATATATCGAGGAGAATCCTATTATGACAATATTTTTGTAGGAGCGAGTGAGTGTAAACATACGTTTATTTTTAAGGCCAAATGGACATTCATGATGAACGGACTTGACCCTGTCATTCCAGGTGTATATTACATTTGTGGGTATAATGCCTATTATCGTCTTCCAAAGGGATGGTGGGGGAGATGTTATTTGGGTATAGTGTTCCCAAAGGTTTATCAGCTGGATGACGTATCGATGATTCAAAAGACATCTGGATCCCATCGTATCCAGAAAAGAGAGACCGCAGCTGCTGTGGTAGGTGATATATTTGGAGCCATGATTCCTTCATTGGGAGTTGTGTTGAATTCCATCAAAATAAGAAAGTTGTCTACTATAGTGGATAACATGCTGACAAAGTTTTCAGGTGCTATAATCCTGATAGATGCTGAACTTGCAGCGGAAAGAGCCATGACTCTTCAAAATAGGCTTGCTTTAGACATTCTTTTAGCAAAGGATGGAGGCGTTTGCAAAATGATTGGTGCCCGACACTGTTGTACCTATATACCCGATAATAGTGTGAAAATTAAAACTATGCTTGCTAATCTAACAAAAGAAAGTGCAGATTTGAAGGAACTGAAAGAACCAGGAGTGTGGGAGAAGGTTGGAAAAGGACTTGCTTCAGGAATATTAATAGTAATAATTTGTGTGTTTGGAATTTGGGGAATAAAAAGGGGAATAATAATGATTATGGAAAGAATTAAAAGAAGAAAAGAAGAGAAAATTATGAAAAGAATGGCAGAAGAATACAAAGCACAAACTAGGGGAACTAAAAGGAAAAGGGAACTGACAGAATTTTAATGGAATAAAATTTGTGGGCTAAATTTGTGTGATGACAAGTAGTCATCAGAGGAGGGATTGATGAAGCAGAAAATGAAGGTTTTGATTTATTAACGCTTAAACGTAGTGCTGAAATAATCATGTGTGACTTTGGCCGAACTAATGGAGATTGTACGGGGACGAAATGTGCCCTCAGAGTAGTTTGCCATCATTTATACGCGTGCTTTATATAACGTGGTGTATTAGAATTGCACTAATCCGACATAATCATAAACGTGTGCTATGATTTGCTTGTTTGAAATGCTTTAGCTTAGCATTACTTTAGCGGAGGCTTTGGCCTAGTCGCCTGGTCTCACGGTTTAGATGCTCGTATTTTTCCACTGTGCTAATAAACGTGTATTTTTGCTTGAAGCTGTACTTTTCCACAGAAACTGTTCACATGCTTATCTTAAAGTTTCGTGCCAGCCTGGCATATTTTCTCTTTAATTCAAGGTCGACTTGCAGGTGCGAACAATGGAGGCTCTGAAAGTGAGCTAATTGGTAGACAATGTTGCAATTTGCGTACCCATCTCCAAGGATAATGTATGCTTAAGTAAAAGCTTGAGAACTGTCGTTTTTGATTGGACAATTTGAAGCTAACCTATGAACCCTCCAATGGAGACCCTACTGGATTCGAACTGTTGTCTATAAAACCCAGGTGCACGAGAAGAAATTAGATCATTGCTCTCTATCATCGGACACCCCGCCATTTTGACTTCGTAGCTATTATGGCCCACTTTGCTGCGACGCCATTTTGAAAGAGACTTTGATGCTTTCTCTAATCGAGAGAAAGAGACTTTGATGATTCTTGCCCTAGAGACTTTAACTTTGATCCCTTTGCATGAAGTAGTAGTTTTACCTTGCCGCCGTGAGGCAATTGCCCCGTCCACCCCTGCCCCTTTGTCCCGTCCCATGCTGATCAAGAAACGGTACCCATGATGACCGAAGAACGGTACCTGTGAGACGAAGACTTCCTTGTATGCTGATCGTAATTGGTAAATATGAAAGGAAATTGTAAAATTGCATTGTGTTTCTTTTAGGTAACCAACTGCTGATTTTGGTAAGATCCCTAGTTAGGAGTTTTCTAAATTAATGTTGCTAAATTGTTTTTGCATGAAGTCCCACATGCCGATGCTAATTTGAGGTTAGATGAGGATTCCATATGTCGCACGATGCAATTTGAGATCTTGTTATGCTGACTAAATGTATGCCATTAGTTCATTACAGATTATCGTATTAGTGATTTGCATTGCCATTATCGAATGCCTCGTGATTCAAATGCTACATAGATTGCACTTGTTTTGACGTTATGGACAGCTATTAATGTTCATATATGTTTATCATTTGGTGTTGAGACACATTTATATTGTGCTAGCTTTGTTAATATAGGGGAATAAAATTCACTAACTTTGCAATAAACTGGTGTGGTTCTTCCTGACTGAAAGGTCAGGGTTCGCCGAAATGTATTCTGGATTAATTGTTAAGTGTTATGTTGATCAAGGTGTTGCTTATGTTCGTTATTGATTATTGATTTGATGCGACTGATCGATATAAGAGTACAGAGAGTTCCCACTTAGTCAAAAGATTCATCGGCCTAAAGAGCGTCCGAACACAGGTAAAATCATTACTACGGACCGCTCTATCACCTTCATGGATTAAAACGTGGTTAATGCTGACTGCGTCATAGTGCTTTTTTCCTTTTTACTATAAGCTGTGTTGCACAGCAGCTCAACTGCTTTGCAACATGCAAAAAAACATTGAAAAAGCCAATTAAACTCAGCGGTAGGTGGGACACTGGTGACACTGTGGTTACTGAGGAACCCAGACTGGTGAGCACGTACTTAAAATACATAAAGCTTGCACACTCTGAAATTGTGCTTGTGAGCTTTTTTTTAATGCTGTTCTTTAAGGGCTATCAGTTGTTGCGCACAGGGAACTGAAGCAATGTGTCATAACGTGACCAGTCGAAAATGGCACCACATCTGACATAGAGAAGCTGTGTTTTGGTTTTTCTAAGCACACCATACAGTGAGTTACACCTTATTACCACACTGAGTTGGTTTTAACCTTGTTTACCTGTTTGCTTTTGAAAACGTAGGTATATAAGGCCCTGCCCAAAAAATAAATCTACCCTATCTTCATCTGCCTGCAAGGACACATATTGACAGACTGCTTTTCTTTTGATTTCTTGGCCAGTGCTTAAGATCCTATTGATGTGGTGCAATGGAATTCACAATCCCCAGACAGTGGATAAATTTGGCTTTCACAACATCACCTAAAAGTACAGGATCGCTTTATATAACCACCAGATACTGCACAATGTATTGCCTTTCTCAAGTCGTAACACTTTTACAGAGTTTCTTTAACTTATATTGCACAACTGCTCACCAACTTAAAATGTACCAAAAACAAGTAATTATTGTTAATACCATAGGCGAAACCTAATGCATTTACCAATTCTTGTTTCTTGTTGTTGAGGATACTTACCCAGACCCCAATATGTGCTTTTAATCGGGTACACCCTGTGTTGACATTAGGCAATTTGGAAAGAAATGACAACTTTTGTGAAGATGGCCGCCTGAGTCTCCAGCACCAGTTTGGCCACAAAAAATGTGCTGTTGGGAGGTCATACCAATAAAGCCTGGAGCCTTTTAGATCAGAAGATGGAACAAACAGCTGTGCATTTGCGCAAAGGGAGTACACATGAAAAACATCAAGTTCAAGTCTTAAGCCATACCACAAAAAGCAGTGTAAACAAGGATGATTAGTTAGGCAACCACAAAAAGGCAGGAAGAGCCAATAAATAAGCTTTAATAGTGTCCAGTGTAAGGCTTTGCTAAGCCTCAAATCTGTCTTGGTGCCCGGAGTAAAAGGACTTTGACGACAGACGCCTGGAAGCAAGAATGACAGCCACAACCTCATCTGATACCCAGGGCTGATGAACCTGTGGACCGTCTGGGTGCTGCAAAATACTTAAGCATCTTGGATTTGACCAGTGATCCTGGCAAACTGCTTTAGCACCTAGTGCCAAAGAAAAGACTGCATGTTCCACAATCAAGGGAATTTTTTCAGTTCAGAGTAATGCCTTTTGGGTTGAAGAAAACTCCTTTGAATGTTTGGTAAACCATGTTCTATCATGTCTAGAAGAATTCTGTGCGGCCGATCTGGATGACACTGTGATATTTATGAATTTATGGGAGGACTATTTGTTGTACTTAGAACTGGTGTCAGTGAGGATACAGAAGGCGAAACAAACCATTAAAGCAACCAGGTGCCAGGCTGGGCAGTCCAACATAGTCTACCTTGGGCACCATATAGTAAATATTAATCCATTAGCTGGCTAGAAGTTGAAGTGGAAGGTGCCCACAATCTGAACAAAAGTAAAAGCCTATTTAGGACTCATCAGATGTTACAGAACCTTGTGGCCAACTATGGGAGCATAGTTGTCCACTGACAGCTTTGACATCCAAGAAGAAGCACAAGAAGGTGATTTCGGGTAAGGAGTATCAACAAGCTTTTGAGGTCCTGAAGAGAGCACTATGCAGTGCACCTTTACTGAAGAACTCTGCAATGGTCAGGCCTTCACAGCATAGATGGACACTTCCAATAAAGGAGTTGGAGCAGTGCTGGCTCAACTCAATGATCAGGGTCTAGAAAATCTGGTGGCCTACTTTACTCATAGATTACTTTCCAGAGAAAATAACTGGACAGCCATGGATATGGAATACTTTGCTATAGTGTGATTGTTGATACCAATGAAGGGCGAAAAGCCCAAATTGCTGTCATGGTCTATCTCATTGCAAGGTCTAGATTTCACAGTGCAGCACAAAGCCAGAATAAATCAGGGGAATGCAGATGGACTTTTCCACTGGATTTGCTGAACAACTGACCAGACTTCCCCAACGGTGGAGTAAGGGACCAGTAGTGTTTTTTGGGAAGGGCATCTGCTGGGATGGGAATGCCCCTTGCATGCGGTCTTATTCCTCTGCCTTGAGTGCTACACTCCATTTACCTGGTATCCTGGATTTTAATTTCGGCTCCAGCGTCATGCCAGTCTAGCAAGTGCACATCAGTAAAGGAAAGTGCATTGACATGAGTAAGGTCTGGGACTTTCCCTGTGACCTATAAGAGTTCACGAAATGTGTCCATGTTGATAGACAGTAGACTACTGTCCCTGTTGTGGTTTAGCACATAGAGTGGTGGTGGCAGCAACAAACTGTATTTTGTGAATCCATAGCTGTGACTAGAACTTTTTTCACATTTGTCACTTAAGTGGAGGTCAACTGCCCACTTATTTAAAGTCCTGCTTCTGTGTGCTTTTCCTGTTCAAAGTACTGAAATGTATGTCATGTGTGTAAGTTGTGTGTGTATGTGGTGTAGCCTGCATGAAACATGCATGATATATGTATGAGTGAGCCAGGGCAATTCAGGCACGTGGGATCTATTTTGGATCTCCCAGGCCTACCCTTTGCAAAATATGGTTGTGAGGTTGTTTCCCCAGGCAGCAGAAGTGTTTTGCTGACATTGCTGAAGCTGGAGAGAGGAGACCAAGACACTGAAGTTATGGGAGTAGGGACAGAGTTCCTTTATAAATCTGATTAGACCATTTTCTTGGCAAAGAACTGCTGATTAGTCTTGAACACTGACCATTTGATGGATGGCAGAGCTAAGGGGGTGGTACTGCAGACTGTTGTGCACTATGAGAGGAACCCTCAGGTAAAGCCTTTCTTTTTGTACTTGCTTGATTAACTCCTTCTATTGGCTGATGACAGCCAGGCATAGACACCTCAATCCTCTTTGTGCCTCTGTTGTAGGTATTCTAGGATGGAGACTATACTGATGTGTGAATCAAAACTGGCTTTGAGAGGAAAGCAGCCTGGTGAGGACGCTTGAAAGGAGAACTGCCTCCAGTGAATTTTAAAGCTGCAGACAGACGATACACATCTCCTGTCTTATTTTGGTATAAAAGTGGTGCCTCATGATCCCAATTGTTGTTCTTTTTCAAGACCTCTATGGCCAGGGTGGAGTGCTCCACATAGCTGACTATACTACATGGCGGATCAACAATCTGTAAAATAAAAGAGAGATGGAGAGAACATTTAGGAGCCTTGAAAAATTGTGACATGAAATAACCATGTGTTACACATATGAAAGAAAAACACACAGTAAATAACTGGGAAAGAATCAGATTTCTAGGTATACAAGAGTTTGTTCTGAGAAGGAGAGGATGCAAACTGAAAGCCAAATTGAGAGTAAGGTGACAAGGACACTCAATGTGCATAAAAATTAATACATTAGCAACCAACCTGAAACTTATGTAAGAACGGGTTACCATGAACTATATTTCCGCTGTAGATTCATATCTGATTTTGCCAGAGGAAGATGTGAAAGACACCAAATTGTGATGTTACGATTTTTATGAAGCAAGGAAGTGAACATGAATAAAGAAAAGAGAATGGAAAAAACAACTGACTAGTGTTATTTAATGGACTCTGAATGATCAGTGAAATGTTAAATGTTAAAGTGGCTTACTGTATGCCTCTTCTAACTTGATTGAACTGTAGGAATAATAATACCAGAGTGTATCAGTGTCTGGTGGTTTGAGGGCCAGACTTGGACTCTGTTACCAAACATACCTTCTTTGTACTTGACCACATCCAACCTGCCCTGAAGTTGCAGACTGTGGGTACACATCTCCATCAGATTTTGATGTATAAAAGTGGGACCTCAACCTCCCTTGTTGGTTCTTTTCCATGTTCTCTATGGTCAAGGAAAGGGGTATTATTCAGAGTACTCAGAAGGCTGTTGTGCAAATAGTAAAGTCTGGATTTCTTGCTGGAAAAGCTATGCACCTGTCCTGAAGAGCCTAGAAGCCTGCTTGTCTGATGACAGACGGAAGGAGCCTTCCAACCTTGCAGGAAGAGTGTCTGCTCAGGAGACATCAGGTACAGCATGTCCTAGATGTGATGTCTGTTGGAGTACCCAATAGAGAAGGACAAAGGAGACTGATCTTTTGAAATCAGTGATTGGGCCTGCAGTTTCTTTGTGGCATGAATGGCAAAGATCGCAACCATGATTGCTGAGGCGTAGTTGGGCTGTTATTATAACTAGTCTGTGCATGACTGCATCTGCCCAAAGTTACTGACCTGTGTGTAGTTGCAGCTGACCAGAAGGGAGCATGCTATTCATGGCTGTAGTTTCACAGAGTAACTGGCTTGTGCATGGCTCCACCTGCCAGCCCTTGCAGGGCTACTTCTACCAACGTCGTGAACATCTTGAAGAGGCTGCACCTGTGACCATTACCAAATCAAGCAACTGCTGCAACATTCAGGAAACATCACAGGGGCACTAACAAAACTCATGGATGTAAGCCACCTGGCTACTGGTGTAGCAAAACTTGAGGAAGCCCCCTGAAAAGAACATGAAGGGGGCACCCTTCTGACCCAGCCAGGAGCACTCAGGCCAGAGGCCATCACCCGTGCACAGTGTACTGTGCAGAGGGGGTCCCCTGAGCTTCGAGTTCCCACACTGCAGGGGCTGCAGGGCAATTGTTATGCCAGTGCACCTGTCACAGGACAAGGTGTGAGTGCACTGGAGATAAAAAGCCAGGCAGCTGCACAGATTCAAAGAAGACTGATCCATCATGCGTGGTAAGACTAACAATTGACTGAGCAACGACATAAAGAGAAATAACTTTGCTAATACCTCTTATCCCAAAGAGGAGAAACACAAGACTGATCAAGAGAGGATTGGGCAAGACAGCAGATAGAGGTGCAGCACTACTTGATAGTGCCCAATGGCAACTAAATTGCATTTTATTGTAACAGTGTGTGGTATGTGATTCTAGCATGCATTAAAGTACTTTTGTTCCTTGAAAGAGAAGAACTAGTCTGAGAATTCATGTTGTATTCAAGCATCCCCACTCTACCTCCTTGAGAAGCCGGTGACTCCTTGCCATTTCTACCAAGGAAAGAAGGAATTTACTTGACCCAGTTTGCAGAACCATAGTAGGACAGACCCATACGGGTGAGGCCTAGTAGACCCTGTCTGTCCCATGGGCCCTTGAATGGGGTCCAACAAAAGCCATGGAAGCTCTGCTTGCCAAATAACACCAGCATGAACTGCTGTATAGAGCATACAGTCCCCTGTTGCTACATAATACTGTGCTGTATGTATACTCAGCACTGCACCTATGGTTTTCAAAGATGGACATACCCATAAATGTGCATTAATGTATCTAACACACTGAGATTAGCCTCATCAGACTTTTTCCGGTCATGGACTGGAATAGAGAGTCAGAAAAACAAAACTTCACTGAGCTGTCATCTGCCCTTCAGCTTATTGGGCTGACCTTCACTGACGAGTTATAATGAGACAGAACATATATGGGATTGCTTGTGTTCCGGAGTCGGCATAGTGTAGTAGTTCAGGATGAACTACCTAGTCTTTGTTCATGCTTGAAATATCACAATGATATAAAAAAAACAAAAAATGGAATGCAAACTACTAGTGATTCATTACTAGTGGTTTAGATTTGTTCAAGAATCCCTCCTATCACTTCTCACAGGAAGTGATGAAGATGTAAGCAATGGGGTGAAGTGACTGGGAGCAAGGAATGCATGAAGCTGGTGGAGAAGACAAAGAGGGTATACGTTTCAATATGTTTAAGGTTTCAAGAAATGTTATTTGTTTAAATGTTACAATGTTTATGCAATCCTGTCCTAATAAATTGCCTTTTGCAAAAAACATTGGAGTCTGAGTGTGATTACCTCGAGATGGCGGGTCCTGGGGGAAGCTAGGCACAGTTTAGTCTTCCCCTAGGAAGTTGACGAGGGGGGGGAAGAAGGAGGACAGGATTGGTGGGGTTTGCGGGAGTAGGGAGTGAGGAGGGGGCACATGATCATAAGGTTGCAGAAAGGGAAGGGATGACCCTTTCTGAGACTATTACGGGCCTGGGGCAGCAGCAATTGAGCGCTGAAGCAGTTTTTTAGTTACTGGATAGAGTAGCTGGGGAGATGCCATGGTAGGACATGTTGCAGGGTGATGGGGCAGTAGTCGAGGGAGTGGAGAGTCAGATGTGGATAGATCCACCTCTTGGCGTGAGTAAGAATGGTGTACAGGCAGATTAAGAGGTTTGGGTAGAATGCCTGGAGCTGGAGAAAGAGATGATATTTGGAGGGCATTTGGGTAGGGAAGTGTTGAAGATGTAAGCAATGAGGCGAAGTGACTGGAAGCAAGGTGTAAGGAATGCATGAAGCTGTATGGAGAAGAGAGTGATGGAGAAGACAAAGAGGGTACAGGTTCAATAAGTTTAAGGTTTCAATATGTTTAAGGTTTCAAGAAATGTTATTTGGTTAAATAATACAATGTTTATGCAGTCCTATCCTAATAAATGACCTTCTGCACAAAACACTGGAGTCCTAGTATGACTATCTTGCGATACCCTATATGTTGACAGGCATGTTTGCGCAAATGTCAGAAGTTTCAGTGCACCAGATAGTGATTACACTACTTGCAGGACTTCAAGCATGAACAAGGGCTGAGAGTGGGAAAGCAGCTTCTGGCGCCCAGTATACATGTAAGAGCATCCACTCACAAGGCAAGGGAACATTTCTGTCATTAATCAGTAAAAGCATGGTCTCTGGTAAGAGCCAGCGAAAGAAAGGCGAGGGCTGTGAGGGACAATTTGTCAACTTTGTGGAAAAACTGCATAAACAAATACTGATGACCAAATGAAAAACTCGAATTTAATTTTTCATTGAAGTCTTTGGTCATCATTATTACTTTGTGTAGCATTGTAATTTACTGGCGCTACTATTATGTGATTCAGTGGTACTCAAGGTATCAACCTCAGAAGGAGGTAGAACTTGAAGTTTATTGTACAGCCATTTGTAGTTTTTTCCGGCAGGCAGCCTCTATTGAACACAAGAAGCCACCATTCTTGCGGGCTGAATGTTGCAGAAAGTACTGCATTTATACATTTAAGTTAAAATCATACAAATAGATTATTTTATTCATATGTCCATTTAATTTATAGGGAGTACAGGAATATATTTTGAAACTAGAACACTCCACTGTATCTCTGTTCCGAATTTTAGGCAGCGTGAGTGGGATTATGACCAGCATATTTAAATGTTTCTTTGATTTATTGATTAGCACTCTGGTTACTTACTGTAATATTAATTATCCTTAGCCTCTAGCATTTCCATCACAGACATTACTTAGGAGGTGATCCCACCTCACCACAGGACCAAAACATAAACTAGGAGTGGATATGACCCAGGTCTGTACCTTTAGGGGTGGTATAAGTCATAGCTACCCACAACCCTTTGTGAACTACAAATCCCTCTGAGGCCAGACGCTCTAGGGATGGTGGGAGGGCATGCCAAAATGACTGTGCTCAGGATGCTACTGACTAAGGAGAATGAAGATTATCAGTAAGTAACTGAGCATTAGATCTAAATCCTACTTCCTTGTCTCAGCCATTTCTTATGAGGAATACCAAAGTTAAGCTAGCGGAAGAGTACAAAATACATCTTTCCATAGTGAATTAAAAAAAAAGTCATAGTGTAAATCATCCATGACCAAAACTTTAAGATGACATTCCTACTCCCTGAATTGTATGCCTTAAAAAGTGTGAGGAATTTTATTCTGAAGAGGAACTTTAGAAGTTTTATAAGCCAGGAGATTGTTTCTCTGGTCCACCTAGTTATGGAAGCACCAAATGCTGTGCTACCATGGTTAACTCCTTAAATTGTTGGTACTGTCTATATACACCAGACTGCGCTCCTCACATACAAAGAGTAAAGTGGATTTTCCTTCTGTGAGGATGGACTGGGAAAAAACGAGGAAAGAAAATGCTTTTGCTCCCTATGAGGTAAGAAAGATCCAGCAGCATTCCTTGACATAATCCCATGCTCTAAAATACTTACCTCTGGGGATTTACACAATAAAACACCCAATTTTCCAATTTGTGTGGTCAGAGTGCAACAAAAAAGATCACCTTGCACTTAAGGTCTACCATGGATAATAGTTCAAAGGAAAAACTTTGGACAAAAAAGTAAATCTCATGGAGGAAAGATCTGAGTACACTGGGTCTAGAAACTGAGAAGCCTCTCAGAAGCCTAATTCTAAGATTTCCATTATAAGGAAAACTACCTCAAGGCTCTCAAAAGGCTCTTACCGCTGCCATTGGGCTCTTAATCTTGCTACTCATACTTCTTTGTGGTAACTGCCCATCAAAAATGGCAGAACCATACCAATCTCATAATTTAGAGGAGCACTGTTTTCCTAACACTGTTTCCAAACATTCTTCAAATGTCTATAATATACTGACTGTCTGGAAGGATGTTTAGGCTGCTTAATTACAGCTGCTAGATGATCAGGTACTCATTTACTTCTTTCAACTTCTAAACTAAAAGAGTCAAATGACCTAGAGGAAGATACCTCTACTTCACAAGAGGAGAGGGAAACAGATAAATCCTTCAAGGAGGCAAGGGAGAAATTATTACAGAAAACCATGATCTTCATGGCCAATAAGGAACTACTACCACAACGTCTGTCTTTTCCCTTTAAATTTGTAATAGCAGTTTAGGAATTAGAGGGAAGAGAGGAAAGACATAAGGAAGTTTAGTTTCTGAAACCATTGGATCATGAGGACATCCACCCTCAGCCCATAGGTATTGAAACTGTGCACAAATGTTGACTAGCTGTTCTGGGAGAAGCAAATAGGTCCAAGAATTTTTTTTTTTTAAATCTGTGCAGTATCTTACTGAATTTCCTTTTGATAGACACAGATCTCGGGATGTTAGAAACTGAGGGGGTTTGGATTGAAATTGTTCTTCTTCATTGATATATGTGGCTAATAGATTCAAAAGGAGCTTCTATGCCCAATTTTCTATCATTACTACTAACAGATTTAAGAAAGATGATTTTTTATCTTCTTTATTTTCTGTTGGATGTCACTGCTATACAACTGTATCTCTGGATGAGAACATGGTGGTGTTTCAGAATGTTCTAAAAGGTCTTTGAGGCCTCCAAAACTGCCAACAGCTCTCTAAAGTTTGACATAGTAAGCTTCTGTTTTATAGTCCATCTCCCATGAACCATGTGATTTTTCAAAGTCATCCCCCTTTCTCCAAGTTCCGGCTAAGCCTGTGACTGTTGTTAGGACACCTGGAGGATTGGGTTTCAAAGTTAAACACTTGGGCCCTCATTACAACCCTGTCGGTAAATCCCGCTTACCGCCGTGCAGAAGACCGCCAACATACCGCTGCGGACGTGGAATTACGCTACAGGTATTACGACCTACAGCTCGGAATCCACCACAATACAGACACCCACACAAGTCCGACACACCAAAGGACAGTGATAAACTGGCGATAACAAAAGCCACACCGTCACGGCAACAAGAATACGCCCACACTATCACGACCCACGAATCAACGCGGCGGTCTTTCAACCGCGGTAATCCATTGGCGGTTCACACCGCCGCCCTCAAAATACACACACATAGACAAAACACAACCACATTGGACAAATCGAAATACACACACCTGATACACATACACACACCACACCCCCAATCCAATATAAAGCACACACCCACATCACCCACAAACCCTTACTACCAGAAATTTGAAAGCAGGCTAGAGAGACACTACCTAAAACAACACCAGCATCCACAGACACACAACACCATCACATACACAACATCCACGCACCTCAAACAACAGATAACAATACATCCCCTCACACATCACAACACACACCATCTCACACATCACCCATACCACATCATGGCACTTCAACGACACCCCAGGTTCTCTGAGGAGGAGCTCAGGGTCATGGTGGAGGAAATCGTCCGGGTAGAGCCACAGCTATTCGGATCACAGGTGCAGCAGACATCCATTGCAAGAAAGATGGAGCTATGGCGCAGAATTGTCGACAGGGTCAATGCAGCGGAACAGCATCCATGAACACGAGATGACATCAGGAAGAGGTGGAACGACCTATGGGGGAAAGTGCATTCAGTGGTCTCCAGACACCAGATTTCTGTACAGAGGACTGGCAGTGGACCTCCACCTCCTCCCCCACAACTAACAACATGGGAGGAGCAAGTCTTGGAAATACTGCATCCTGAAGGCCTCGCAGGAGTAGCAGGAGGACTGGACTCAGGTAAGGCAAATCTTTACTACTTTATCCCCCACCCTACCTGCATGCCATCACATACCCCACCCCTTACCCTCACAGCCATCACCCCAACAACCCACAGATACCCCACCAACACAACCCACACATCCCAAAAACAAGCCCTGCATGTAACACCAATGCATGGACACCCATCACCAAAGCATGTCCACTACAGATACCCACACAGACCCCAAACCAACTATCACACAAGGACCAAGCCAAGAATGCAAGCACAGGAGTACAGGGTCACTCACCCATTGCACACAATGGTACACACAGATGCAATAATCATGCCTTTACACCCCTACAGGACCCCTACCCAACGTCACTGGACAGGTGGTGCCAGACATTTCTAGTCCCCCCACAGAAGAGACCCACAGTGATGACAACAGCTCTGCACAACTGGATCAAGATGACCAGCCCAGCCCATCAGGGACCTCGGGACAGTCGGTTCCCCTGACACAGTCACAAGCCACCACAGAGCCTTCCCCCTCAGGGAACACCAGCACAGCACCCACCCAGCTGGCCCATCCCTCTGTCCCCAGGACACATCAATCAGCAGTGTGTCCACCACTACAGGGAACCCAGGCAATCCCACTAACACAGGAGGATCAGGGACCTGGGGGCAGTGGCAGTGGGCACACGGTTCAGGGGACAGAGGCACAGGACAACAGGGAAGCTGGGAGGACTGCTGTGCAACAGGGGGAGGACAGGACCAGGGAACCCACTCTCTACGAGGCACTCTCCAACATCATGGGAGCTTACCATCATTCCCAGGAGAGGAGACGATGGCAACGGTACTGGCCAAGTTTCAGGAGACCCAGCGGCTGCAGGAGGAACACTACCTTGGGATCAGGGAGGACTTGAAGTCCATTAACAATACCCTAGTCACCATTGCAGGGGTGCTGGCTGACCTGGTCAACACCAGGAGGGACACAGTGGAACAACAAGGGGCCCCTGACACTAGCCTGGACGATGAACAGCCCTCCACCTCCACCCGTGCTAGTGGACAGGAGGCACCGCCACAGAAACACAACACCAGCACCCCACCCACTGCAGATAGAGAACCACCCTGCAAACGGTCCCTGACATCCAGGAACAAGACAGAGAACATTGCCAAGACCCCCGCCAGGAAATGAGACCCCCCTGAATGTCACCCTTCTGTCCCACTTTGTCACCCTGTCCATCCTTCAACTGCCATTGCTCCACTTCCCATGCCCCTTTGGACAATGTATATTCCAGGCCTACATAGGTGTGACACAGTTATTATTAATGCCATGTGGCCCCCTGAAATGGCGGCTGCCTGACCTGTAAGGTGGGACAAGGGGATATGAGGTAACTGCGCTGGCATTGTACACCGTCGGGTGTACGGTCGAAGACCGCGGCGCAATTCTGCATTGGTTAACATGGGGTCCTATGGGTCCGAGGAGCCAATGACGATTTACACCGGCGGTGACGGTACACACCGCCACGGACGTGACCGCCATTTTCTGTCTGTTCACTCACTTGATACCTGACCTTCAACAGGAGAGGACCTACACTGTAAGTGCTGCTGTGACCTGTGTCTGGAAGCGACAATGGCTCATGTGTCTGGGGAAAGGGCCCCTGCCTTCACTTTGGAGGAGTTGGAGAAACTAGTGGATGGGGTCCTCCCCCAGTACACGCAACTGTACGGTCCTCCAGACAAACAGGTGAGTAAACTGTAAGCATGCTGAATGGGCAATGCCTGCTTTGAGTGGTGTGGCTGGAAGATACATGGGGGGGCTGAGGCCTACATGTGCAGATGGGGAGTTTGTGTGCGTCCTGGCATTGGTGGGAACTGGTGGGCAATGAGTATGACGGTCCGGCCGGGTGAGTAATGTCCTTTCCCCCGTACCATTCCTCTAGGTCAGCGCCCCCCAGAAGAAGGCTATTTGGCGTGCCATCGCCAAGGACGTCCGGACCTTGGGCATCTACCACAGACGGAGCACCCACTGCCATAAAAGATGGGAGGACCTGAGCCGATGGAGCAAGAAGACAGCAGAGGCCCAGCTGGGGATGGCCTCCCAATGTGGGAGGGGTGCCAGTCGCACCATGACCCCCCTGATGTTCCGGATCCTGGCGGTGGCCTATCCGGAGTTGGATGGGTGCTTGAGGGCATCACAGCAGCCCCAAGGCAGTGAGTACACTCTCATTCAGCTGACTTTGCACGCATTACGAGGTGTCTGGGCGGTGGAGGTGGGCAGTGGGTTCCCCTAGGCCTGTGCGATCTTGGTAGTCAAGGTCCCTTGTGAGGCAGGCTATGTGGCACCCCAACGCCACTAGTGGTTAGAGCCATCTACATCTAGTCAGACTCCTGTGACTTCCAGATGTGCAGCAATTGGGCTTAGGCCTCGTACCCCATGGGCATGTGATAAATCTAGGAACTATAAGTGCATGGCGTATTGCAGAGGGCTGCTCACTGTCTGTTGTGTCCGCCAACGGTAGTGGTTTTGCATGCACTGAACATGTCTTTCTTCTGTCTTCCCCCCCCCTTTTTGTGGTCTCCCTGTTCTTGTGTGCAATAGCATCATCAGGCGGAGGAGCATTGGCACCGGAGAAGGAGGGAGCTGCATCCCACTTGGCCCTGGAGGGTGAAGCAACGGAGTCTGAAGGCACCAATGGGACAGAGGGTGAGGGGAGCTCCACGGCGGGGACAGGAGCAGAGACCAGCGACTCCTCCTCTGATGGTAGCTACCTTGCGGTGGCAGGCCCCTCTGTGCCCACCACATCAACAGGTACAGCCGCCACCCCCCCCACCAGCACTGCCCTCCCAGCAGCCCCTCAGCATCTGTCCTGTGCCCGCTCACCCAGGAGGGTGGGCATCTCCTTCGCCCCAGGCACCTCAGGCCCTGCCCCAGTCAGCCCTGCTGCCCTCAGTGAGGAGGCTATTGACCTCCTGAGATCCCTCACTGTTGGGCAGTCTACCATTCTGAATGCCATCCATGGTGTCGAGAGGCATTTGCAACAAACAAATGCATACTTGGAGGGCACTCATTCTGGCCAGGCAGCCCAACAGAGAGCATTTCAGGCTTTGGCCTCAGAACTGATGGCAGCTATTGTCCCTGTGTCCAGCCTTCCCCCTCCAACCTCCTCCACCCAGACCCACATCAACACACAAGAGTGGCTCAGGCAAACATAAGCACCACACATCCCACAGGCACTCACACAAGCACCATACCTATGCAGACATACCAACATCCACTTCCTCCACTGTGTCCCCCTCCTCCACGTCTCCCTCCTTCCTCCCAGTCTCGTCTCCACTCACACCTACATGCACTACATCCTCAGCCACTACCTCCATCACCAGCACGCCCATCACCACACACCGCTCATGTGCACTCACCACCCCCACTACCATTCACACATCCCCAGTGTCCTCTACCAGTGTATCTGTGAGCCCTCCTCCCAAAGTACACAAACGCAGGCACACACCCACCCAACAGCCATCCCCCTCACAACAGCCTCCAGCCCGTACACCTCCTACAACCACTACCTCTTCCTCCACTCCCAAACCCCCTCCATCTACCTGTCCCAGTGTGTCTAAAAAACGTTTCCTTGCAAACCTTGACCTCTTCCCTTCACCTTCCCCCCGTCCTTCCCCTAGGGCCAGGCTTTCCAGGTCCCAGCCCAGCACCTCAGCCACCACATCCCCAGGCACAGTGGTGCCAGCAACTGCGGGGTCATGGAGTGCTCCAACCATCGGGGCTGCCAGTGTGCCACGTAGCGAGGGAAAGGACATTCCGCCACCTGCCAAGGTGAAAAAGGTGCCCACATCCCAGAGGGAGAAGCCGAAAACACCAGCCACCAAGGGGTCAGCGAAAATGAAAGGGGATAGTGGCAAGACAACTGCGCCACCATCAAGGTGGGGAAGGGCCAAAAACAGAAGGGCAGGTCAGGAGAGGGCATGGTGGCACAGACTGAGGGACCAGTGTCACACCTTCTGTCCACGTCCACACCAACCTGTACAGCGGCGAACACCGCCACCTGCACCGCCTTCGGCACGTCTACAGCCGCTGTGACAATCCCCAGCCTCTTCCCCGGTGGGCAGCTGTCCGAGGCTGCAGGAGACATCCTGCTTTCTCCCTCAGCAGGTGCTGACACATGCCCCGCCGCCACAGACCCCGCCGCCAGCACCGCTGCCACAGACCCCGCAGCCAGCACCGCCGCCACAGACCCCGCAGCCAGCACCACCGCCACAGACCCCGCAGCCAGCACCACCGCCACAGACCCCACAGCCAGTACCGCCGCCACAGACCCCGCAGCCAGCACCGCCGCCACAGACCCCGCAGCCAGCACCGCCGCCACAGACCACGCCGCCAGCACCGTCATGATAGACACCGCCGCCAGCACCGCCAAGACAGACACCGCCGCAAGCCCCGGCACCCCTGAGGTGCCTGTTTCATTTTGATCTGATGCCCCTCCAGTGTTCTCTCCGTTTCCAGTCAGGTATCACGTGTGGGCCTCGCCCATGCATTTTGGGCCCAGTGGTCCAAAGACAATGATTGGTGCACTATCCGGACTTGTGTAGTAGGTGTACATAATTGTGTTTACTGGATTTTGAACTTTGATAATGAGATTTCACATGATTACATTCGTTCAAATCAATTCCTTTTGTCCTTGTGTTCTTCCAGGAGGTGGGGGGTTTATGTGTACTGTTGCTACATGTATTTGTGTGTATGGTGTTGTGGGTGGGGGTGGGGGTGTTGCGTGTTGCGTGTGTGTGTCACTCTCCTTTCCATCCCCCTCTCCCTCCCCTGTGTTGTAGGTGCAGTACTCACCATGGTCATCACCGCCGTCGTTGACGCTCCTGATAGAAGAGAAGGAAGACCAGCATCGGCAGTATCTGCAATTTGGGCTCCACGGCGTCCTGGTTCCTCGTGGGGTGTGGCGAGGGGGGTGTTTTCCCTTCTGTGTACTGTTTCCGCCGTGTTTTTGTTCGCGTTGGTTCCACCCCGGAAAAGGTGGCGGATAGGCATCTTGTGATAGGGCGGGCAGTACATTGTCTTCCGCCTGTCTGTTGGCGGTTACCGCTGCGCTGTTTGTTTGTACCGCCGTGGCGGTCGGAGTGTTAAAGTGGCTGTCTATGTTGGCGGTTTTCGCCATGGTCAAGATTCAATTTTTTTTTTCGCCGGCCTGTTTGCGGTATTACCGCCTCTTTAACACTGACCGCCAGTGTTGTAATGAGGGCCTTGGTCATTGGGAACATCTTGGGCCACTATAGAACTTGCATTGAGATTTGAGTAGTGAAAGGTACTTTTTTAGCATACTCCTTTGATGAAGGTATAAGGACCTTCAGAAGATAAGGTACTATAGTTCTCATGTGTAACATTACATAAGGAGCTAGAAACACACAAGAAACCATGTGTCCTGGAACCCTCATCCACAGTCTTGCTGAATCTTTTTCCTATTTCAGAAAATGGCTAGAGATCTGTCTCAACCTCTCCACAATGATTTGAGAAAGACAGACCATCCCCTTGACTGTGTCAAACAGTGCTCCTATAAAACTCCTCTCCTAGGCAGGAATCAATGAGAGTTTGAATAGTTCAGGAAGGCAACATGAGCTTTTAGATAGTTCTCTGTGCTTTTTGCTTCTTTATAGTCTCTTCTTCCTTATTGGCTGCCAAAAGCCAGTTGCCCAGGTATGGGAACACTTGAAGATCTTGACGATGGAAAAAAAGCTACTAGCAGGTCATTATTTTGTAAAGGCTCTCGGGGCAGGTGTGAAAATTTGCATCCATTAGGACCATTGTAACCATGAAATTGGCTGGTATTTTCTTTTGGATTGTCTCATCTTGAAGTGTATATTTTTTATCAATCTGTTTACAGTCTTCAGGTCTTTTTCAAAATCGAAGCCTCCCATCACATTGGAACCAGAAAAATATTTACACTTTTCTTGTTGTTATTTTGATATTTCGTTTATGGCTTTCCTGCTAATCAAAACTTGTATTGATGCTCTGAGCGAATCCAGTTTCTGTTAGCAGGATGGATTTAATGCAAGAATTGTCCTAGTATCAAGAGGAGTTGACAGGAATTCTGTCCCATAACCTTTCTCCACTGCAAGTAGGACCTAAGAGTCTGAAGTGGATCACTTCTAAACTTCCAGTAAGTCAGCAATCATTCCGTCAGCTGGACAACCTAGACCATTTCTGGGATTGGCAGGATCTGAGTGTTTTCCACAAAGGAGAACATTTGCCCTTGTTCTCTAGTTAAGATTTGAAAGATTTTACTTTCTGTCCTTTTCTGCCTTGGGTATGTAGTTGCAGTGGAGGTTGTCTTAAAGACATGTTTGAGTTGAATCCAGACATATCATAAATAGAGGAGGCAATAGAATGAGGTAGTGTGAACAATGACAAATGTTGCCTTTCTTTAAAGATGTTTTGCAACTTTTCATCTACATTTGGGCCAAAACTTTTCGTACCTTCAAAGGGCATGAATAAAGATGCATTCTTTTGGGCATAATCCATATGCCAATCTCTCAGGAACCTATGTCTTTGAGCAGCTATAATTGCTCCCTTTGACAAAGCTGCTGCTCTTAACCCATCAAATGAAAATGTCAAACATAAATTTGACTTTTCGATACAGGCTTTCAATAAGGGAAGAATGATCTTTTCCTTCTTTGACAGTTTTGAATAGCTTCTTAAAAATCATAAAGTATTGATTGATTGGCATATACTCCATGAATTCTTTAAATCCCAGCTCGCATTGCTAGATTAACTACAGCAAACCATTTCTTTAAAGCTGAATCTGTTTTCTTGACAGTTGGATCCTTAATTTTGTTTTCCTCTACAACTGAAATATGTCCAACCAGGCCTGCCACCAAGTAATCCACTGACAGTGATTCAGGAATCTTCTTCTGCATGTCTTCCAAAGGACAGAGTTTAGTCATCATCGTAAAACTTTATTTCGGCATCCAGTGCCATAAAAGTCACATAGCACCACAATAAATAATAAATTAAAGTTCATAAAATAAACTTGGCTAAAATAAAAAAATAAAAATAATAATGCACAAAATGCAGTACAATAAGAAGAATATGGCAAAACACAGTTCCGAGGTAGAGTACTGGGGCAGAAATATACATGTAAGACTGCAGGGACATAGAGCTAGGCAGTCTTAGTCAATTTCCTTCTAATGCACCACATTCCTTAGAGAAATTTGGCAACTGCAATGGCAATGGGCAGACTGGAGTCTGGTTTTAAAATTCTCATGGCTGCAGCGTGATCTCTTGTCCCAAGCTGTTTGCAGGTTGGCGTGAGCCGATTACTTCGTAGGGGAGCGTAGGATGGGCATGCAAAGAGGACATGGGAAGTTGACTCCTGTTGCAGGTTGTAGCAAGGGCATAACTTGTTGCTAGTGGCCTTATTCTGCCATCTGCTGGTAAAGGTTTTGGGAGGAAGGGAACCAAACCTGAAATGCATATAGAGCTTCCTATCGGTTGGGTCTACAATGCTGTCTAGGTAAGGTTCTAGCAACCAGGTAGACTTGAAGTCCAGAAACTCACTAGTTAGTCGCCCTAATGAGAGAGTGTGAAATTTAGACTGGTTTACCCACTCCCAGTATCAGGACTTCACTCTTTCTTTGGTGTGTGGTGGCCATGTGTATGAAGAGTTCCATGAGTCTCCCATCCCAATGGCAATCAATGCTGACTTAACTGAATGGATCCACCGGATCTTATTGAAGGTGTCCAAAGAACAAACTTCCCTAAACGCGGTGGCATAGGAGGAAAGTTCGGGAGTTGCCATGATTCTCCTCCAAAACAACAGCGGTCTGAGACCAACAATGGCAGCTAGTTGTTTATGGGCCAGATCCAAGTGCAAAGGAAGAAGTGGGGTACTCAGGGGCAGGGAGGTGAGCTTTCTCATGAACATGCTCTCAATACAGGTGAGCTCCCTTACATCCTCAAAGCCCCAGAGTTCGGGCCTGTAAAGTGCTTCGCTAACAGACTTCATGTTATAAATCTGGAGAGCAGCAGCTATTGGTCTTGTAGTTGATGCATGGTGCTTGTTTAGAAGGACGCCCACTAGCTGGCTGAATTTTAATGATGTGGAGTTGATATGGGCTGATATGGGCTTTCCATGACATTGAGTCTGATAGTGTGATCCCCAGGTATTCGAAGGTGTTAACTAGTTCTAATTTAGAGCCACCTAGGGAAAGGTTCCCCCTATATAATCTGTGAGGGTTTATGATCATGAACTTGGTTTTAGAGGTGTTTATTTCTAAGCCTCTCTTGAAGCAGAAATCATCAATTCGATTCAGCGAGGATTGGAGGCCCATCAGGGTTTTGGATACTATCAGGGTGTCATCTGTGAACAAACGTTTTGCAATCTTTTCGTTGCCTAAGGCTGGTGCGAAAGAGGGCTGCAAGGTGAGCTGTTGGATGACCTGATTCAAATAAAGGGAGAAGAGAGTTGCAGCTAGTACACAGCCCTGCTGAACACCCCTGACTATTTTGATCGGATCAGTGAGATCGCCCTGGTTCTCCCAGCGCATTTTTGCATAGTTGGCCTTGTGTAGTCGAATTGTTGTGGTCAGGAGCCCTGGGGGCATACCTATCTCATTGAGGAATTCCCAGAGTTTACCTCTAGGTCCAGAGCGAATGCAGATTTATGGTCTATGAAGGCCACGTAGAGACTCCCCTTCCCTATCACTACAACCTTCCAATACAAAAGCAGAAACCTGAACACTTGATCTATGGTGCTTGTTTTGGACCTGAAGCCAGTCTGGACTGATGATAGGATGTCATTCTCAGAAATCCAATCTTGGATTTTCGATAGTAGGGCACGACAGAATACCTTTTGCACTTTAATGATAAGGCTTAGTGGCTTATAGTTGGCGGGTAGGGACCTATCGCCTTTCTCGTAAATGGGAATTACCTCAGCACCCCTCCAGGACTCGGGAATGGGGGCTCCCCTAACAATTGCATTGGAAAAGAGAAAGATGTACTCAGCCCATTTGTTGGTGTTATGAAGAAAAAGGTCACCAGGAATGCCATCGAGGCCAGCGGCTTTCAGTCGAGCTATGTTCTTTATTGCATCTCGGATATCTCCCAAGTTGAACAAACCATCCCTGTGGGTGGTATTTGGCTGGGGTTGAAGTAAAGGGACAATGATGGTTGTGAATTGGCTTTCAACATTATATAGCGAGAGTTGAAGTGTTGGAACCAGTCTGGGGGCAGGATATTGTTGCTAACTGCAGGGACTCCCTTCTGGTTTCATTTGCTTACCATAAGCCATAAGGATCTGGAATCCCTGCGTTCACATGCAACCTTCAAGAGTCTCCACCTTTCCTCCTCCCAGTCCTTCCTGGCCTTGTTCTGCATCTGCTTGTACAGGGTCTGCAGAGTCCTAACTCGGGCGACATCCTTTTGTTTGATTGTACTGATTAGATTTGTTTGTACCATTCGGCAGTCTCAATTGTACTAGTTATCTCCCTCACTGGGAGGAGCACTACTGGTGTTGTGGGCAGCTGGCAAAGATAATAGCTGTTACAATCTTTTGAAAAACTTGTCGTGTACATCGATTAGAGAGGAACAGTTTCCCACATCTTCTCCATTGTGGATATCAATTCTACATAATGTGTCAGGTCTAAATCGATGGAAGAGAGAATGTTGTCTCACAGGATCACCTTGTTCCATCTACATCGCCGTCTGCTGTTCTCAGCCTGGACCACCGTGGCTACTTTGGCAGTGGTTGTTGCAGTGGGTGCCCTACCCCACGGTGGCTCCAGACTCCGATGTCATCTACCAAATGCCAGAATCTAAGGTCCATCAATATATAGTCGATGCAGCTCTTCCCCTGTGTGACAGTGAACATGTGGGCGGCATGCTTGTCAGATTTGGTTCTTCCATTTATAGCCCTTCAGCCTCGGCCGAGGGTCAAGGCATTTAATTGCAGGGCGGCGAGTGCCACTTCTTGATAGGGCGGCCGAGTGCCACTTTTTGATGGGGGGGGAGCTCCAGCCTAGGTATGTGCCATTTGTTATCTTCTTCCCTGAAATCGCCCATGTGATCCAGACCGATGGGTTCGAAGGTGGTATTGAAGCTACAATGAAGGCATGTTTGCAGGGTCTTTCACCCAATTGGGTCTCTTGAGACTGCAAGGTGACGGAGTGGTTGGGCCCCCTTGCCCCCCTGGCATAGATGTTGAAAATGTCGATGACAGTGGACCCTGTTCCCTTGAGACTGATACTAAGAATGTCAGGGCTGTCGGTGGGTATCAGTTTCACTATGCAGTGTAGTGCAATTTTCACCCATATTAGGAGGCCCCCCGATGGATGGCGCGCCTTGCTGGGAACGGCGGGTGTGTTGCGTAGCCAGGTTTGTGGGCAGGTTCGATTAGCCAGGTCTCCTGAAAGATACATATGTTGTAGTGGTCGATTAAGGTGTTCTAGTGAGGCAACTGGAGTTTGGAATTGATACCTGCCACATTAAGGGAGACAATCTTTACTTTCCAACCGGTGGTCATGGAGTTGGATGATGGTAGGGGTTTACCCGGAGATCTAGGGTGGCTGGTGCAATGACATTGAGGGAAGCAGTGGGGACCATCCTATTTCTCTGGTCGGGGATGTCCGCTGGGAGGCTCACGGTGCGGAGTCAATTGTTAGTGCCTGTGCTGCTATCAGGTCTATTGTAGGCAGCCTGCGTCCCAGGCTCTGTTGGCCAATCTATCTTGGAACAGACAGTGGCGTGACCTAAAGCCACTTGGGAGGGTGGCACACAAAATGGGGTGGGTGACTCGAGTTTGAACTGTGTAGTGGACCCATCCGGGGGGTTAGTTCTTTGGTCACGGGCTACTAAGTCATAGGCTAGCTGCCAGTTTTCTAGAAAAAGCTCGATGCAGTCAGACAGTGAGCTCAGAGACCTGTACTGTCTTGCCCTAAGAATATCTTTCCTAATTACTGACAGACATCCTCTACTGTGTTGAATCGAGTGGGTGACCTGTTAATCAAGGAGTCTTGCCCTTCCCTCCCCACCCGAGAATTAAATCTAGGCAAGTTGGTCATAAAGATTTTCGGAGGAGGGAGAGTGGTAGTCTTGGGAACATGTGTACTGCCAAGGTGACAACCCTCTCCTAGTCTGAAAGGTGTGAAGTTGAAACTTCTGTTCTGGGGGTTGATGGAAGGAGATTCGATTTGCACACCTGCTGGTGTATGGGGACCCGATATACGGGCTCCGACCAAAGTCCTAGAGATGGTGTCCTCAAGTGATAAACCTGGGGGGCCTCCATGATGTTTTGTATGATGGGGCATGATGGAAACAGATGGTGCCAGAGCAGCGATTTTGGTCAGAACTGGGGTGGCGGCTCTTTCCCTGCTATTCTCCCTCTCTTTTCCATAAGACGCCCCACTGTAACTGCAAGGTCACCTATCATACACTTAAGGGCTCCTATTTCTGACTTGAGTGTTTGTACACAACCTACCAAGTTGTCATTTGGTGGGGGGGATGTCTGGCTATTTGGGAAACCATCTGCCCTAGCCTGGACAGGTAGAGCTGCGAGATCCTGAGTTGTGGGTGGGTCTGAGGGACGTGATAACGGAAGAAAGCAATGGGTACAGGGGTTGAGCGAGGTAGGAGGCACCATTTCTGAGTCATGAAGGGAGCCGGAGCTAGGAACGGAGTCTGCGGGGTTATGGGGCGCTGTGCTGGTCTTGGTCGTCATCCGTACCCTGGCTTTGTTAAACATATTAGATATGTTTTCCTGCTTGCTAGTCAGTAGTTGGATTGCAGGGCACGGTTTAGGACTCAATGGTTGGTCTGCACCGGATAGTAGGGTTCAGCTAGGAGGTCATCAATACGGTCAAGTACTTTGTTGCAGCCAGACTTTTTGAAGTTTTTCTTGTGCTTTTTCCCCCCAACCGCAGCCCGCCCTCAGTTGCTTTTCTTTTACCCATATCTGTGGCAATGTATTGGGACGGGACAAGGGGCCTGGGATGGTATTTGGGGGAGGGACCAGCGGGGGCCAAAACTATTTGAGGTGGCTGAAAAAGAGAGCCAGACTCAGGGGGATGGCCCTGCCGTCCCTCAGTCGGTCACGGACGGGTGCAGACGGACTCGCCCTTGGTCCAGACTTTGCCTGGGTGCGGCCTGCGTATGTCTCGCGCTGCAATATGCCCCCTCGCGCTTTATAGCGCTCATTGGATCTGGCAAGTCGGGGCAGGTGATGCATAAGATGGCTGCCTCCTGTGGCCACAAAGCAGTCTGGGATATGTAGTCCCTCTGATCCCAGTTAGCGTGTCCCGCGCTGAAGTATGCCCCCTCGTGCTTTATAGTGCTCGTTGGATCTGGCAAGTGGGAGCAGGTGATGGGGCCACAAAGCAGTCTGGGATATGTAGTCCCTCTGGTCCTGGTTAGCGCGTCCCCCGCTGCGGTATACCCCCTCGCACTTTATAGCGCTCGTTGGATCTGGCAAGTGGGAGCAGGTGATGCACAAGATGGCCACCTCCTGGGGCCCCAAAGCAGTCTGGGATTTGTAGCCCCTCTGATCCCGGTTGACACATCCCGCACTGCGGTATGCCCCCTTGCGCTTTATAGCACTCGTTGGATCTGGCATGTGGGAGCAGGTGATGCACAAGATGGCCACCTTCTGAGACCACAAAGCAGTCTGGGATATGTAGTCCCTCTGGTCACGGTTAGCGCGTCCTGCGCTATGGTATGCCCCCTTACGCTTTATAGCGCTTGATGGATCTGGCCAGTGGGAGCAGGTGATGCACAAGATGGCTGCCTCCGGGGGCCACAAAGCAGTCTAGGATATGTAGCCCCTCTGGTCCCGGTTAGCGCGTCCCAACAGGCGGTATGCCCCCTCGCGCTTTATTGCGCTCATTGGATCTGGCAAGTGGGAGTAGGTGATGCACACGATCGCCACCTCCTGGGGCCACAAAGCAGTCTGGGATATGTAGTCTCTCTGGTCCCGGTTAGCGCATCTCCAAGGTACTGGTATGCGACAAGACTTTTATGATTTCCTCCACTTGTGTTTTGTGATGGCATTTTGCCCTCGGCTTTGGGTATTCAACTGCATGTTTAGGGGTAGTTTGAGATGATTTTCACAGCATGTTTTTTACCTGTTGTTCCGTGCCATCTCACACGATCTGTTCACCAGCAGCAGAAGGCTTCCAAGCTGTGGGCAACTTGCTATTATGCCCACACTAGTTGTGATTCATAATCTTGCGATTCATAATCTTGTCCTGTGTGCTTGAGTTTATCTCCAGTTTGTACAATTTGAAATTTCTACTTAAATGGCTCCAGAATCTTGTAGGAAGAATTTGCCCTCTAACTTTAAAACTAGGGCTGCTTGAAGAGGGCTCACAGGCAGTGGAGTAACTTCCTATGATTCTGTTCTTGGAATTCTTTAAAATAACATTAGTTATGTGCTGATGCATAGGTTTTGCGCTGCGCACCTCCGCTGCTCTTTCAAGGGACAATTTCACCTTGCTTGTGTCTGGCACAGTGAGGTCCCATTTTGCCAATGCTGTAGACATCAGCCCAGCAGGGATCCCATGTCCTAGTAACGAACCACGAGACAGGTGGGATCACCTCAAGTAATGATGGGGGCGAGTTCATAAGGATAGTATGAAAACTTTAATTTTTTTGCTTTCTGGATAGACACCAATGCCCAGGGGGAAAAAGTAAGAGTGTAGGAATGAAAGAAAATTATTTTAGATATGTTTCAGCCTACTAAGGGTGCCCAACCTGAGTTAGGAATGATTGCTTTGGATACATAATCTTCACTTCAACACCTTGTACAATAGAATTTGTAACAATAGTAGCTCATTTCCATGTGATTAAACTTAACAATAAACAAACACTGAGAAAAAAACATACCTGTTTTGTGAGTTGACCATTTCAATTAGGACCAGGAAAGTGGGATAGGTCCACTGCTGTAAGCAATAAAAGGTTGAGGCTGCCAGAATTTGGTGCTCCTGCACGTGCAGAAAAGAAGTCTGCCATCAGTGAGCTGGAAGAAGAAACCCTGTATCTTGCAATGCAGATTAGTAAACAGGCTGAAACACATGCTCTGCAAGTGCTCACAAGGGAAACGCAAGCATTGGCATAGCCAATAGGTGTCACCTTTTGGCCCTTTTAAGTGTTTAGTCAAGCAGCACATTATCCAGGGTGCTGTGCCACTATTCTCCTGGGGCTAAGAGTGCATTGCCTCTGAGGTAAGGGGTGCTTTACATACAAGAAGGGTGCTGGGCTTCCGAGAGTAAATGGGCAGTGCTGTTGAGAAGATTGATGTGCTGCTGATAGATGGGGTGGTACTGTTGAAGGTTGTGTAGAGTTGCTGATAGGAATGTGGACCTGTTGAGAAGAGTTGTGATGCAGAGGAGTGCTACTGAGGAGTGGCAAGTGGAGCACTGTGCTGATGATAGGAGTGCAGTGCTGCTGAAGTAAATGCATGTCTGTTGAGAAGAGGGGTGCAGTACTGCTGGTAGGGGTGTGGTGCTGCTCAGAACAGGAGGGTAGTGCTGCTGAAGAGAAGGGAGCTGTTTTGCTGAGTTGAGAGGTGTGGATCTGCTGAAGGTAGTTTAGAGCTGCTTAGAAGAATGCAGTGCTGCTGAGAATCACAATGATGCCCTGTCGAGGTCAGTGACAGTGCTGTTAAGGACAGCGTGGAGCTGTTGAACAAAGCAGTGCGATGTTACCTACTTCATAGTTGATAGGGAGCACTGTCAGTGGTGTGGGTGGTTATAAAGGCTATAGATGGACATGGAGTTTGGATCTGGGAGGTTTAGAAGGGCTGTGGGAAGAGCTAAGTAACAGGCATCACTTTGGAGTCTGTGAATGATGGGGAGGGTGGGGCAGGAGCTGCAACTCCCCCTCACATTCCCACCCTGAGGTGCAGGTTAACAATTAACAGTTCCGCTGACCCCGTGCCACAGGAAGGAATGTGAGGTGGCTAAGAACTGCCATAGAGATCTGTGAGGTGCTAGAATTTACCAGCCATGGGACGGAATCTGAGGCGGCCAAGGACTGCCATAGAAATGTATAAGGTGCTGCTGGGAGAGGTGTGGGGGAAATCTCACTCAGAGAGCCCATTGGTAAACACATCTCTTGCTCAGATGGCCCATGGGTAAACACATCACTAGATAAAACAGAGCAGAGCTGTGATTGGAAACCAAATGTGATCCGGGGCTGAGCGGTGCCTGAGCCTCTGGTTGCATTACTCGATGCACACAGAAAGAGAGATGGTACGGTTGAAACAATGAGGCTAGAGGGGGTTGAGGGACGGAAGGAAATCCTCTCACGTTGAAGTCAGAGATAATACTACAACTTACGGCCTGGTTTACATAAAAGCTTGTATCTAGTCAAAACAAAGACCACTCAGACAAAATGAAAGAAAGCAGCAAACATGAAGCATGGGATCCGTGAAGCTGGCACCATGCTGGTCAAACAAAAGCCACATGGGCTCCAAAAGCATTTCATTTTTAAAAGTTTGTTTACACACGCTACCTTATTGTTGTAAAAACAAATGCCGCCAGCTGTGTATGTTTCGATTGAAAAGCTCAAAAGCACCACATTCTGAAAACAAATCCAAGTTGAAAAAAATAGTGCGCTGAAACTACCATTAATAGACTTAAGGGAAAGAGCATTTATAATAGGGCCATTAGCCATGGGAGGGACCCAAACACCAAGAGGAGGAAGAAATACATCCAATGCACCACTGAAAAAGCAGGATTTCATAATTGCACACAAAAGAACAAATAAAAAATGATGGGGTTTCCTGCTAGTCGATGCAGCATGTCTCGAAGAGACAGCGCATGTGCGGCCTAGGCAAGACCTAAAAAAAAGGGACACAAGAAGAAACTGTCTTCTGAGTAAAACAATGCAGTAGCAATCTTAGCTCAATCCCCATGCAGGCCAGCAAAAGGGAGAGGGTGTAGCTTCTAGCACAGGAATTTATCATTTATATAGATACTGCTGTAATATGGAGTTTGAAATGAAAAGCTAGTTGAATAAATGGAAAGTAAAAAAGTGAGGTGAGGGAGGAAGCAAATTGATTTAACAAAAAAAGCATCAGAATGTGTAAAAGGGTAGCAACACTGTAAACTCAATTGATACTTAACTGCTTGAAGGTGTTCTGATGTGACATATAAGCAGGACGTTAGGAGGAGTGGCATAGTCCCGGCATGAATGGCAGCAGTATGTGAGCGGCTGGACACAAAACCAGGAACAAAAGTGCTGATGTGCTTAAGAGCTAGAAGGTGCACTAAGGACAAATAACAAGAAGGGAAGGGGAACATTCCAGACACCAACCCCAGCTGTCAGAAGTGAACATTTCAGGCCAGATGTACATAGTTTTTTTCTTGTTGCAAACATCACAACAGAATCGCGACAATCGTGACAAGAAAAAAAGCATTTTGGTATGTACAAACCCTAATTTGTGATTCGGTAATCTATTTACCGTATCGCAAAATAGGTTTGCGAGTCGCAATTAGGAAGGGGAGTAACCTTCCTATTTGCGAGTTGCAGTGCAATGTATGATTGTTTTGTGACCAAGAATGCAGTCACGCAACAATTGCAGTTAGCACCAATTTCAAATTGGAGCTGACCCATTTGCAAATGGGAAGGGGTACCCAAGGGACCCCCTCCCCTTTGTTAATAGTAGCGAAAATATTTTTCGGAGCAGGCAGTTGTCCCACGGACCACTGCCTGCTCTGAAAAATGAAAAGAAAACTTTTCATTTTTGTGCTTGAAATGCATCCTGTTTTCCTTTAAGGAAAATGGGCTGCATTTAAATAAATAAATTTAAAAAACAGCTTTATTTCCAAGCAGTCACAGACATGGTGGTCTGCTGTCCCCAGCATGCTACCATCCCTTTCAGTGCAGCCATTCCCAATGGGGTCGCAAATTGCGACCTACCTCATGAATATTAATGAGGTACTTAATTTGCGACCCCATTGGTAATTGCAAACAGTGTGAGGCACACTGTTGTACATATGGTTTTGTGACTCGCTTATGAGTCGCAAAACTCTGGGTCGTATATCTAGCCTTAAGTGCACTATTTGGTAGTAGAATGTTAACCTTGTGGTGGGTGGAAACAAAAAGTGTCTGGCAGTTGTACAGACCAATGGCTGAAGAAGGTTGAAAAAAGACCTTCTATGTATACAATATGTATACTATTAGCCTTGCGAAATAGATAAAGCTGTCAGAAAAGTCTAAAAAGAATTAATCAGACAGTAAATAAGGTTAGCTGAACATACCCAGGTTTTCCATATGAGATGATCTGGTTGCATATTCAAAGGTTTTTCCTGGTATGCTGGAGAATATGAAGTACTGACCAGATAACCTCTTCCCTCAGTATTAGCTGGGACAGTCTTGCATAATCCATACTGGAAAATGTAGAGAGTAATTGGACAAATTCGGTCTGATACAGGGAGCTCAGATCTCATTTGAATATTGTGGGGAAATATGTGGCCCAAGAGTACAGATCTTTCTGTAAAATTGTTTTGACAGGCTTGCTTCTTTCTGAAGAAACCCTTGCTTGGTGAGACCAAATCAGCTGTTTTCTAGGGTGATTTACACAGAAGAGTTTTAAGTATACTGAAGACATACAAATATTAGATCTTCATGGAGGCGTGGCTAATCGCCAATGGAGTAGGATGCAAGGACGCAGATCTCCTGGCTAAGCTCCACCATCCAGGCCCATCCTGAGCAGAGCCTAATGATCTTGCCCCTTTATAATACGGCGGGGGTGTGCAGCTCTATGCCCTGCCCTCAGCCAGGCCAGTAATTGCAAAATATGGCTACTTATTAAAGGGAGAAGAGGAAGATCACCAGAGTGCCATACGAGGCTGCCTCCCTCAAAACGGCGGCCTGTGAGGCCCAGCCTGACTGCCAGCAGCTGAGACTGTTGGCCCCACAACAACACTAACAGTGCCCTTGGGGGCCACTTAGAGCTTTGTCTTCCGATGGATGGAAGCAGCGGCGGTGGATGTGCAGACCGGAGGCTGGGTGAGCGGGCAGTGTCCCGCAGCAGTGGATTGAGCAGTCCGCTATTACACTGAGCAGGGCTTCAGCTAGCAAAGCCCTGCGATGGGGACACCTACCTGGCAGTGAGTGCGACAGCCCATCCCTGAACGCTGTCCTGCCCGACCCAAGCAGTGCTGTTGGCATTCTGGCCCCAGCGGTGCTGTTGGCGCTGACGGAGATGATTTCCCTGGCATTCCCTGGAAGCTCAGTGGTGCAGCATGGTGGGCCTGCGCGCTCACGCTCACTAGAGCACTGGTTGGAGGAGGTGAGCAGGAAGACGAACAGTGGGAAAAGAGGGTTGTTGTCGACCTCCTTGGAGGGGCCCCCTAGCAGTGCGCCAGTAGCTGGACATGGCCTACGCAAGGCCTAAGAAACAGACATACCATCCCAGAACAGAGAATGGCCCCCCATGCGAAGTTGAGACACACCTGAATCTCTAGAGGGGAACTGCACAAGGACATAGTATTGCCAACCCCCTTGTCCCCTATAGCCTTGATTGACCCCTGCTTGAGCCCATAGGGAGACAGTATGAAGAGCAGCACCTGGTGGGTGCAGAGAGGGCTGCTGTCTGGTTGAGCACGCTACTGGACAACCCCTATGGAGGGACAGTCTGGAGGGTTAGGGGGGCAGACAGAGGTTAACTTGAGCATACAAGTGGGGGTAAATGACCTGCTTGTAAACTGTGCAGGGAACCCTTGGGGAACATGACGGTGTTTGCTGCTGACGCATTTGTGCTTGCCTAAGAGACACTTGTGACCACATTAGCTACATGCCCAAAGTTCAAACCACAATGGATAAATACACTAAGAAAAAGAGACGCCAGTGACCCCTGCCTCTCTCAGGGTCATTCCCCACCTGCACCAAATGCTGCGGCCATGTGGGAGAGACCCTTGCAAGATGGACACGTTGGAGCAGCTTTGGAGACTATTCTTTAGGCAATAGCTGCATCCCAAGAAGCGTTCAAGCTCAAAATTTACACCATGGTTACTGACATTGGACTGCTCAGAGATGACCATAGATGGCTGGAGGAGAGGATCACCGCCACTGAGCCAACATTGGAAGATTTCAGTCCTGACATACAAACTATGCAGGAAAGGATGTCAACCGTGGAGACCAGAGTAAAGACACTTGAGCAGCGGACACAAAAAACAGGATGGGATGTAATAACCTCCGCTTTGAAGAGCGGGGAGCTGACATGACTGCATTTTTAGAGGAATGGCTTTCCACCTAGGTGGCTCCTTAAGGCCTCTCCCCATTCTATGCTCTCAAACTTGCCTATCCTGTGCCCTCTCAACAACTGCTGCCTGGAGCAGGTCCCAGGAATATGTGATGGAACAACTAGTTCCTAAACAACGATAGCCTAAACCACTACTGCTAAACAACTAAAAAGTCTCTACAACGAAGTACTGAACAACTACTGTCTAAACAACTATTTTGCCTGAATATCGATTGCCTGAACAACAAATTTTAAGGTCAGTTTTTATTTAATTTTTATGATTTATTAGTTGTTTAGAATTTATATATAAATAATATATAACCTTGGGGTGAGCTGTGGACCCCAAGAGAACCTTAAAGGAACATCTGGAAGAAGATCCAGAAGTTTGGAGAACTTTTGGAAAAAAGCTCCACGTACGTAGGAAGTTAACTGGGACCTCCCAGCCAGCGCATCCGATTAGGGCTCCAAGGACGTCAGATCAAGATCCAGGGTGCCCCGGTCGAAGGATTTTCACCTTGAAAAAAACGACTAAGTCTGAAGGTAAAAATGTCCACTGAGGGCTCCCGCGACGCGTATCCGAAGAGGAGTTCCAGGAGGTCGGATTGGACTGGCAGGCTCGTCCTGCTGAAGAAAAGCTTCAGAAAAACAACTAATTCCCAAGGTAAAGTTTTGACCGAGGCCTCCAGAGGGCTGTAGTTGAGCCGGACTCCGTCGTGGTCGGCCTTAAAATTTGACTTTGTCCCAGTCCAGGTGCGACCAGATTGGCGCTTTTTTGTTTCTATGCGCTGGAAAGTAATCATTCTTTAAAAAATCATATCTCTGGTTCCCCTTATCCAATTTTATTTGTTTTGGTGTCATTTTAAAGATAAAAATATAATCTATTTTTATAAATTGGTTTTGGATTATTAAACTGTTTCCTGTGTTTTATTTAATTACTGTTTTGTGATATTTGAATGCTTTACACTCTCCTAAATTAAGCCTTGTCGCTCGTTGCCAAGCTACCAAGGGTTGAGCTGGGTTTAATTTACTGAGACCTAACTGGACCTAAGTGGAGGTTAGTGGCCTATTGCTAAGTGTAGGTACTTACCTGCCCTTACGAATAACCCATTTTCCAACAATATATAAACATTCTAAACAACTAATATTCCATTAAAGAAAAACATACCTTAAAATGTGTTGTTCAGGCAATCGTTATTCAGGCAAAATCGTTGTTTAGACAGTAGTTGTTCAGTACTTCATTGTAGACACTTTTTAGTTGTTTAGCAGCAGTGGTTCAGGCAAGTAGCGGTTTAGACCTCCTTGTTCAGGATGTTTCCCGGGTCCCAGACCTGTTGTGGCCAAAGTACTGCACTTTAAAGACCGAGATCATATCCTGACCCAGGCTCGAGTGAAGGGGGATATTATGGTGCAGAACCAAAAAGTTATGATTTTCCCTGACTTTACAAAAGAAGTGCAACGAAAAAAGGACCTCCTTTATAGATGGCAAAAAAAAACTCCAGAAATTGGACATTACCTATTCTATGTTGCTCTCTGCTCAGCTCCCTCTGACATACGGAAACTCTGTGCAGTTCATTACTTCCCCGCTCTTCCTCTGGGGCTGGATTGAGCAGTTGCCCAAGCGGGAGAGCAGCTTGGTGGGTGGCAGCCAGTGAAACACTCGTAGGTCCCTGAGAGAGAAGGCTAAAACCACTTTGAACGTGATCCTGTCCCGCTCCCAGACCCTGCAGGAGCACCAGAGAGCCGTGGGTGGGGCAAGCTCAGCCCCCACTAAGACTTGGGGGACAATAAGCTGGAGAACTCAGAAAGAAGCCATGCCTGGATCTCTTCTCATAACTCGGAGGCGTCCCTCCCCCAGGTCATCCCAGCACAGCTCTAAGATACTCTCATGTGATGTTAAACAATTGTTCCTTCATTGCCAATAGTACTGCTTGGGAGTTTTACTAGTATTGGGACAGCCATTAATAATGTATGTGGTGAGATTGGTACATGGTTATTTTTCTTTATGATTCCTGGATGGCGTGTAGCGAGGCTGGGAAGTGTCCACCTAACCCACCCGCTGATCTAAGTTGTGCATATAAAGTGTGCGAATGTTGTTCCATTGTTTGCTGGTTTAGATGGGAGGGAATACACTTCTTGTCCTGGGAAAAGGAAGTTGGGGTGTTAATGTTGTTTGGTTGTTGGGAAATGGGTTTTTGCTACCCCTGACTCAGATACTGTGCCGTCAGTACGATGGGTTGGAACCCGTTACGTTCCCTTGAGCTGGCACCTGGGGGAATGATCTCTGGATCCTATTCTAATATTTCCCCCGGCAATCCCCTTGATTTATATCTTTACTAGTTGGAATAAAGGGCCTTGAACAGCTTGGCAAAGCAGTATAAGGTACATGCATATTTCAAAAGAAGGGGCAGCCACTTCATCCTATTACAGGAGACCGATCTCACTGGCAGGGAAAGGGACACACTCCACAAGCGATGATGATGACAGATATACGCCACAACATACTCTGCATTTGCCAGGGGAGTCTTCCTTTGGATCTGCCCGGAATCCCATTTCAAAAGATGGGGAAATTAATTGACCCTAATGGGCAATATGACCTGGAGTCAGTCAAGTTCACGGGCAGGGATATTACTATTGTTGGACTTTACGCTGCTAATTCAGACCAGTGGATTCTTCCAAACCTTTCCCACTCATTGGCCTTACACCTGACACAGCCTATTATACTCAGCAGGGACTTCAATAGCGTAACTGACCCTGCAATTGATAGGTCCCAACCATTCCTGAGGAATTCCCCAGTGATGTCTGGCATGGACATCTCAGCACTGGCAGCGACAATGGGTCTTGTAGACTCTTGGAAGGAACTACACCAGGAGCAAACACTAAGAGATGTAGGGAGGGCTCGGTCTGGGAACCAGGAACTACATCAGCAACTGCTGGACTTAAATGAGCAGCTGGCGGCATGCATGGAGAAGCTTAGATGCTTCGACCATTGCGAATACATGATTTGGGCCTATGCAAAAGGCGACAAAGTGGGATCACTATTGGCAGGGCTGGCTAACCACACTTCTCGAAGCTTGACGATATTAGAGGTCGAATCAGCAGAGGGCATTAGCCTGTATGATCAGTGGGATTAATCAGCGATTTGAGGACATTTACACAGCTGTATATGCCCCTCCCTCCCTCAGAGCCATCGCAGGAGACCTTGGTTGACTTCCTCAGTCCACCGGAGTTGCCGCACTTAGGTGCAGAGGACGCCAAAACCTTGGGAGACCCATTACATTACAGTAGGTGCGGGCAGCTTGTGGTACTGAAAATTCTGGACCCGTGTTATAAACATCGTCGTATCACAACGATTTTGGTATCAGCAGACCGAGAATGATTAGAATAGTATGCACAAGCATTTTATTCATATTCGGGTAACGAAATCACCCGAATATCAGAGTTTCCGTCCTGAACCCTCGTGTTCCATTTAAGCTACAGCCATATTGTGATTGCCCTCACATAGGCCAATGACTAAATGCCGAAAACGAGTCTGAAGGACACATACATCTTTGCTGACTCCTCTGTGACCTGGGCAAGCTGACTCCACTGCCTGAAGCCAAACCTGTTCGGCCAGTTTCTTTCCCAGTGGCCGAATGAGATTAGTATCAAGGCACAACACATCATAAAACCTTTCATCACACACAAACCATGCCTAATCTTACACGCACCTGTCCCTGTTTCTTTCTTTATGACTTGCTTTACAAGGAGGAGGTGCCTGTTTATATTGGGGGTCCGTTGATATCTGATGAAAGTACTGAGCCTTGCCGGGTAATTGATTGAGGGCTGGACAAACTGAAATATGGGCTTGTCATCATAACCCTGCTATTTCTTTGTAGTGAAAATATGTGAATGGTCAACTGTAAAATAAGGAATGTTTGCCCAAAGCATAATATTTTGTATAAAAGAGAAGGTTAGCTTTGCAAGAACGGCAGTCTCCTGAGAATATACACCGTGTTGTACTTCTAAGATACCTGTTACTGGCTGCAGCCAATAAACAAGATCTTTGACTTCACCAAGAAGACTCTGTGTTTCTGTAGTCTGAAACAGGAAGGACTCGAAGTCTTAGGGTGTGTTCCCTGGCACCACTGGGTTCTGAAAAACCCAGTACTTCAGTTGGCGCCCAACGTAGGGCGATTTCAGCGGTACCAGTCCAAGCCAGAGGTTCGTGAGGAGCTTCGTGTGAAAATTCTGGAGGGAGGCCGCCACTTCATCGACCCCTGTATGTCGACGTGGTCCGAAAGTCTTTGCTGCGAGGTTCCCCGCTTCCCGACGGCTACGAAGGACTGCTGCCCTGACTATCGCCCTGTTTTGGACCCTTGATGATTTGGTAGAGCAAAACGATAAACGAGTCTTCTGGTGACGCCATCGATACCTCTGTTAAGTATAAGTGGAGCGTCTCCCAGTCCTTAGTTTGGTTCTTAGTTTGGTATCCCCTTGGGATCTTTGATTTGGAACTTGCAAGTACCAAAGCCGAGGGATTCATGTATTCACGAGGCTATCGTATTCGATAATCCTTTGAAGTTTGAAGCTAGACTAGAGAGCGAAGATGCCTGGTCTTAGCAGACATGGAAATTTGTTTTGTTATAATAGGGATTCCCGATTGGAGGACTCGTGTCCGGTTCCTCCGATTGGAACTCCAACCTATGAACTATATGTGAAACATGGCATAGGCCCCCTCACATATAATGAAGTATGGATCCGATACACCAGGAAAAGATGGTGTTTTAAAATGGCCCCAATATGGTAGTTTTGACACAGAGATTCTGAATAATCTGGAGGTTAAACTTTTTAAGAAGAAAGCCCGGCCGGCGATGTTTGACTCTTTCCACCTATGGCGTAAGGAAGCCAAACAGAAGGAAATTAAATTAGCAAAGAGAAATAAGAGGGAAGAGGGTATCTCGATAATGCAAGCTGCCATGCAGTTTAAAGATGATGAAGAAGAACAGATGAATGAGCAGTTGCACAGGCAACGTAAAATGGTGACCGATAAATGTTATCCAGTTTTTCCGCTTCTCCAGCAAGATGCAGCAAAAGAACTTGAGAAAGATCCTTTAATGTCACACTTGTTGAGTTCGCCACCCCCTTATGCGCAGAATGCTACAGCACCCCCGCAACCTTTAGCTGTGCAACCTCCGGTTATTGTGCCTCAGGTTCTTCCACAGCCGCCAGCTCCTCTTCAGTTGGCTCCTACTACTATGGCGCAGCCCCTTCAAGGGCCACCGACTTCGCTACCTGCTCCATCTGTACCTCCTGCGACTTTATGTACTACATCGACTGCCTCTTCTGGTGTTCTTCCTGATACTGCCTCTGCGTCTGCTTCTGCGTCTGCCTTGCCTCCCTCTGTTTTTCCTCCTGTTCTTTCATCAACTTCTCCTTCTGTCCGACAGAGAGTGACAGATACTGTTGCCAGCCTTATATTTCCTCTCTTTGGGTCGTCTGGTGTGACCCCAGATTCGGAGCGTAAACAGTCGCGTAGTCAACTGCCTAATTCTCAAGAGAGAGAAATGTTTGACCGTATGGCGCGTAAATGGGTTGTTTACCCTTTAAGATACAATGTAGAGTCTGTTATGGATGTCTTCAGTCAATGGGGAGCACCGAAACAAAGATACGTTTTTGAGAAAATGTGTGCATTCCTTTGTGAGGAATTGGAGGATAATGATTTGGAAACAAATCCGCCTGATTTGTGCTGTGTACGGTTTGAGTTTGAAAAAGGCACGATTGTGGGTCCCGATGTTGAGAAAGCAGTTGCGACGTTGTTGTCCTTTAGGAATAAGGATCCTTCTCAGTCATTGTTCCAACATGACTCCTCTGTTAAAAAAAAAGGTGCGACAGTACCCAATGAGAGAAGTCCCTCCGGTATGGAAGGACGCCGTTGCGGCTGATGTTGCTAATCAAATTGATGCTGTCCCAGCTCATTTTCAGCGTGTTTGGGTACATGTTCCGTGGAAGCGAGCTGAAGTTTTAGCCCTTAAGCAGACTTTGCTTGATCCCCGTAAAAACCCTGCAGGGTATTATAAGGAATTATCACAGACTGCAGACTCATGCATTATGAATTTAGCCGACATAGACATGTTATTTGAGAATGTTGTTCCACAGCCTTTGTGGGGATTGATTCGCCATACAGATCATGCGCAAGAGTTAGGTGACTCATGGGCTAATATTAGTGCTGCAAATGATAGACAAGTTGGTGGTGCCAAGCCTGAGCCTTTGGTAGCAGAACTGCCTGCTAGGATCATTACTTACATGAAGACTTTAATGCCTGCGATGCGTGTGAATTGGGATAAATTGTCTGCTTGTAAGCAGAAGAAAGATGAAACAGTGTCTGATTTCTTCACCAGGTTTGAGGAAACGTTTATCGACCACAGTGGTCAAGATATGAGTACAGAAGGTGGTCAACGGTTGTTCGTCAACAAGTTTGTGCACAATTTGCTTGCCGAGCTGTGTAAGAAATTGAAGGATTCAGAGAGTTCTTGGGCCGTTTCCTCTTCAGCACAAATATTGGCTACTGCACAGTACTACGAAAATAGGGATAAAGATGAGAAGGATAGAGCAGACAAGAAAACTAAAGAATTAAAGATGAAGGTTCTTTTACAACAGGCGTATCCGCCACGTGGTGGTCAGAGTAACTATCAGCAACCTCAACAGTTCCAGAGAAACTCGCAAAGGTTCGAGTTTTCTCAACCACGTGTTCCTGTAGGTCCCAATCAGTGTTCATATTGTAAAGAAGAGGGTCATTTCAAGTATAGTTGTCCTATTTTGTTACAGCGTACGAATGGTGCTTCTGGCCCAAGAGGTCGAGGTGTTCAACAAGCTCCTAGAGGTAGAGGACGTGGAAGTTTTCCCCAGAACACGCTTTCCTTTCCGTCTCAAAACTCAATGAATAGTTTTGACCAGCAACATAACGCGTCTGGTAGGACAGCTCAGTACTATGCTGACGACTACTATGCAGAAGATGAGAACTTGGAAGGTAAATTGCTAGGACAGCCATAGACGAAGAGAGGGAGTTTTTTTAGTTCCAGTAGATCAGAATGGACCCTATGTTAAGGTGATTACATCAGGTGTGTCGGAGCCTTTTCTGTTGGATACTGGTGCTACAAAGAGTTCTATTATGCACTCAAAGCTCCCTGGCGCACCTTTGTCTGGCGAGATTAATGTTTCAGTAGGTTTTTCTGGCGCCCCGGTTAGGAACCCGATTTCTAGTCCTATGTCCCTTTCTGTTGGATCTTATGAATTGGAAGCACCCCTTATTCTGACGACAGGTTGTGGTGAAAACTTGTTAGGATTGGATTTGTTGAAAAGATTGTATGCGACATTATATTGTTCTCCTTCGGGAGTACAACTTACACTGGGTAGGAAATTGGTCTCTCCAATATATTTGTCGAAGGATAAACTTCCGACCGAATTGTCGTTTCTTCCTAATACCATTTGGGCTACTGGTCCTAATGATGTGGGTCTGTTGGAAATACCGCCTTATGTTGTGACATTGAAAGCCAATGTTAAATTACCACGCATTCAACAATACAAAATCTCTAGTGAAGGTGAAAAGGCGTTGCTAGCGATCATTTATGATTTAATTGAAAAAGATGTAATTGAAGAGACAAGAGGAAACGTTTGTAATAGTCCTGTTTTGCCTGTTTTGAAACGTACTGACCCCTCTAAGCCACCTGTTTACAGGCTTGTGATTGATCTTAGAGAGGTAAATAAAATAGTTGTGCCACAGTTTCCAGTTGTTCCTAATATCACTGCCCTATTGACTATGATTCCAGCTTCCGCCACCTGGTTCTCGGTGATTGACTTAAAGAATGCTTTCTTCAGTATCCCGATTGCAAAGGAGAGCAGGGATATTTTTGGCTTCAGTTTGGGAGGCCGAAGTTTCCGTTTCAAACGCGCTCCACAAGGCTACTGTGAAAATCCATCAATATATAGTCAGGCTTTAAAAACACAGCTTGATGCAATTGTTTTACCTGACGGCGCTACCCTTATTCAGTACGTCGATGATTTGCTAGTCGCTACAGATACTGAAGAGATTTGTAAAGAAGCCACCTTGTCGTTGTTGTGTCATTTATCTGATTTACATCACAAGGTGTCCCTTTCAAAACTGCAATATTGTCGACAAGAAGTGACCTACTTAGGTCATCTCTTATCGAAGGAGGGAAGGAAACTGACCTCAGAAAGAATCCAGGCAATTGCAAGATTGAGTGTGCCAAGGACACAGAGAGAAGTACGTGCTTTCTTGGGCATTACATCATACTGCAGACAATGGATACCGAATTTTTCTTTGCTGGCCAAACCTTTGGTAGCATTGACCTATAAAGATACACCAAACCCCGTTCCGTGGTCTGAAGATTGTCAGAAAAGTTTTTCCGAATTGCTTAATGCATTTTGTTTGGCTCCTGTGTTGGGTACCCCCGACTACTGTAAGCCCTTTACACTGTATGTCCATGAGAAAGAGGGTTGTGCATTGTCAGTGCTGACACAGTCTTTTGGAGACAAGCAGCGCCCATGCGCATATTTTTCGTCAACTTTGGATCCGGTAGCTAAAGCATTGCCGAGTTGCTTGAGAGCCACAGCGGCAGCAGCTGTTTCTATTCGACAGTCTGCTGGGTTAGTGATGAATAATATGTTGATTGTGATAGTTCCACATGCAGTGGACACGTTGTTAAACAGGACCAAGACACAGCATTTAACTAGTGCTCGATTGTCAGGTTACGAGTTGACACTGTTAGCGAGTCATGTGCACATAAAGAGGTGCAATACGTTGAATCCAGCCACGTTATTGCCGATTTCAGTAGAGACAGATGATGTTGAACAACATGATTGTTTTCTTAGGACAGAAGAAGAAACGAAAGGGAGAGTAGATCTTAAAGATACTCCTCTTGTAAAGTGTGATGGTACCTTATGGGTGGATGGTTCATGCTTCAAGCTTCCGAATGGTGATACGACTGCAGCATATGCTGTCACAACTTTGCATACGATTGTTGAAGCTGCACGTATACCACATAATTCAGCTCAAGCAGCAGAGCTGATTGCACTTACGAGAGCGTGTGTGTTATCGAAAGGAATGAAAGTAACCATATATACCGACAGCCAGTATGCGTTTGGTGTGGCCCATAGTTTTGGACGATTGTGGAAAGAAAGTGGGTTCCTGACTTCGCATGGAGCTAAAATTCAGCATGGTCAGTTGGTGAATGAGCTTCTTGAGTCACTGACCTTGCCATTACAAGTTGCGATTGTGAAATGCAGTGCACACAAGAAGGTTACTGATGATGTCGGTCGTGGCAATGCATTTGCTGACGAAATCACAAAAGAAACAGCAAAAGATATGATGAATCGAATGTATGTTGCAGGCCCCGCAAGATGGGTTGGTGACGTTGGAATATGTGAAGATACGATAGAGGGTGTGAAGTCTCTTCAAACTGAAGCTTCAGAGAAAGAGTTGAGTGTGTGGAAAGAAAGTACGGGTAAATTGGATGAAAATGGTTGTTGGGTTGACTTGTCAGAACATCAGCGATGGTTGTTACCCGATGCGTATGTGCTTGCAGTGGTGACAATGGCTCATGGAATGGCCCATATCAGTGTGAAAGGGATTTGTAAGTTGTTGGCTCCAGTATGGCAAAATGTTGGAATTCCTAAATGTGCAGAGAATGTGGTCAAGAATTGCATGGTGTTTCTGAAATACAATCCTGGTAGGGGAACCCCAACTCCAGCTGGTCATTTTGCACCTCCAACGTATCCGTTCGAGGTTTTGCAGCTAGATTTCATCCACATGGAAAGGTGCAACAATCTGAAATACGTACTCGTTGTTGTTTGTGCTTTTTCAAGATGGGTAGAAGCATATCCCTTAAAAGACAACACTGCCTTATCCACAGCTAAAGCCCTTGCCAAAGAATTCTTCCCTAGGTTTGGAATGCCGAGAATGGTCTGGAGTGATAATGGGAGTGAATTTGTGGGTCGAGTGATGAAAAAAGTATGTGAGGGGCTAGGTATCCAGCAAAAATTCCATGCTGCAAATCACCCCCAATCAGCTGGACTAGTAGAGTGCTATAATGGCACGCTAAAACTGAAGTTGGCAAAGATACAAGCGAGCTCTGGTCTTAAATGGCCTGACGCTCTGCCTTTAGCACTCCTATCAACAAGAATGACTGTGCATTCGCGAGGTGGACTTAGTCCCTATGAAATTGTGTTCGGCCGCCCGGCCAACATATGGGGAGTGCCAAGACCAACAAAATTCAGTGAGATCGAACACCCTGTACTGCTTGATTATTTGTATGAATTGACTGCAAAATTGCGTGTTCTACACCAACAGGTTCACGATACTCTGCCTCAGGTCTCTGAAGCTCCAGGACATCTTATCGATCCTGGATCATGGGTGCTGGTCAAGAACTTCCAGCGGACAAAGAATGACCAGCCCCGTTGGACCGGAGAGTTGAACTTACCTGGGGGTCCAAACAATGCAGACCTACGACCGACGGGGGGTGCCAGCACCTGATTTCGAAACATATTACCTGGCAGTCCAAATCCAGTGGTTTAACCATTGGCTGAAAAGCCAGTTGCACCCTGCGGGGGGAGTTCTTGATGGGATACCGGGATTGCATGCACTGCTCTGAATCCTCCTGACTCCCAGACGTCCTGTGGTGGGGAGATCCATGGCATTGCAAGTTATCCAATGCTGATGGCAGCGCACTCACACCCCTCAACCCTATGCACCAGAAATGCCTTTGCAGAGCTTGGAGATAGAGATAATGAATATAACAAGGGCTCATGGAGTGGGCAGCATACAGCATAACCTGAGTGGGGGACCTTTATCTGGATGGGAACTAATGTCCTTTGTGGATCTTTCAGAAACATTTGAACTACCCCTGGGTCAATTCCTGTTGCATTGTGCAGTGTGGTGCTGTCAGTGCCCAATCACTGGGCAATGGGACAGCGGATCCCCCGGTTCATCATAGCAGCCAGGTTCTCTGTACGACTATGGGTAAAACTAGAGCTGTCACTCTCCTGCACCGGACCCTGTGGGCGGATATCAATATACCCCTAGAATGATTACGCCTGAAGTGGGAGGAGAAGATGGCGGTCCCAATCCCTGAAGTGCAGTGGGCTTCCATTCTAGCAAACACTTACACAGTTTCACGCAATGCCAGGTTTAAGGTAATCAACATATTTCGTACACAGAGCTTACTTTACACCGGGTAAAATTATGCGAACATTTGGTGGACAAGTGGTGCACTGTCCCAGGTGTGGAGGACAGGGGGCAGAAATGCTCCACATTCTTTGGAGCTGCCCTCATCTGCGTGACTACTGGGACAGAGTATTAACATGCAAAAATGAAGTTTCTGAGAGAAGGATTCCATGCTCCCCGGTGGCGTGCTTACTGGGACGATTCCCTCGATCTGCTAAATTTAAACTGACCTCTAAATTTGTAGATCTGGTCCTCGTGCTCGCAAAGAGTGAGATCACACTAAAATGGACGGCTGCCATCAGCCCTCAGGTACATAAATGAAGGAGGTCCTTACTTGGTGGGCAGACTATGTGCTGTATTGTTCCAAAAGGTGAGAAGGAGGTGAAGTACGAATGATAAAGCCGGGCCTGGGATGTATTGGTAGACTGCCTGAAAAGCCCTGAAACCGATTCCCCTGAGAATTCATTCCTTTCCAAAACTGACCATGGAGACCCTGAAACCTCAAATTGGACTCTCGATTGACAAGAAAGTGGAGGGATCTGGGACATGACCCACTTGGAGATCCCAGAGGTAACAGCACACAGGACCTACTAACATAACCATCCTGACACTGATAAGAGGCAGAGAAGGGGGAGGGAGGGTAGGTTAGTGGATAGGCTGGTCCTACCAACTGTGATTGAGCGGGTTGACTGCTTTTATGCGAAGTGCATGATACACAATATTGAGCAGAAGATAAATGTCAATATAACCTGTTGTGATTGTACACTACTGGTAAAATTGCTAATTTGTAAAATGGCTGTTGGCCCGCATCTCACAGTCTTAGTTTTTGTCCGTTTAAAAGCAATAAAATGCGTTTGAAAAAAAAGTATTAGACTTTCAAAGACCAATGTTGTACAAAACTGAACAATGTGTATTGGGGTGATGCGCCAAACCACCTGTAAATGCAATTACTCTCTGCCCAGGTGAGAGGCACTCCACTGGCTATATAATTGGATTGCACAATTCAAAATGCATAAAAGATTACTTTAATGATTGACCTAAAGGGAATGGGAGGCGGGGCAAGGGGGGCTCCTCTGATAGGCGGAGGAGCGTCGCCCCCCTGCTTTAAGCAGAAGCGGAAGGAAAATTAAAATGATAATAACGAAGCATCATTATCAATTTTTTTTGGGTGAGCCAGGTTACGGTGGGGCGGGGCTGGAGGGAGGAGTGGTTGGTGCCCATAAGTGCGCATATGTGTTTGGCCAGCTGTGTTCAGCCGGCAAAACAGACATGCGCACTTTGCATTTCTCCTCCCGGATGTATTGAACAGCCGGGAGGAGAAAGTGCACAGGGTGCCACTCCCTCTGTGAGCACCGAAGCAGGGTGCTCACACCAATCATGGCACTGCTGTCATGCTGGTGACAGCAGCATCGTGATTGGAGGGGAGTCTGGATGCTTGTGGAAAGAGGACAGAGGAGACAAACCTGTCTCCGTCTGTAGGAAAGAGGTAAGTGTTTTTTTATTTTACTTTTATTCCCCTTCCTCCCACCCCCATTCAGTCGCAGCCACCACTGAGGCGGGGCTTTGGCAGTTTATAAACTTTAAAAATGGACTGAGTACAAACAAAATGTTAAATTACTAAACTAAATACTGTATTGACTTGAGGTCAGAGCCTTCAGAAATTGAATTGTTGAAAGCTTGCCAACAATTTAAAAGGGCGTGAAGTACTGCACGATTTAAGCAAACCAATTTTAGGACTTTATACTGGAGCTAAAGAACCTCAAACCTGAGGTAACAACAAACATTGAGAAGGCCGATAAGAGGCCAAGCTATTGGCTTTGTTTGCTTTGGTGTGAGGTAATGCCAAAATGGCCAATAATGCATCATGGTGCATGTGCATGCATGCATCGTGATGCATGTGGATGCATGGGTGGCCATCTTGGGATAGGTGTTGTGCTGCATGTGCGCTCCTGTTTTGTGATAAACATTGGCAATTTTTTGTCACTTTAATTTACTGGTCTAAAACAGCTATGGACCATTTTAGGCTGGCAAATTAAAAGTAAAAAAGAAAGTGCAGGAGAGCAAGAAAAAGATAGCCAGTGGCACTTTGCAGCTGTCAGACCGTCCTAAAAAATAAATAGCATGTTTAAAAAAATTAAAAAAAACAGCATGAAGGACTGAGGAGCAAAAAGCAACAACGGATTAGTGGGAGAAGAAGGCGGTACATAATATGGAGGGGGTGTGTGCTCAACAATTAAAAGAAGAATGGGTGAGCAACAACAATTGTTGGGGGTTAGAAAGCAGGCAAAGAGAATGTCGGGGCATGGATGTCAGGAGAAACAAGTGGATAAGGGAAAGAACAAAGAAAGAAATGTACTGTCATGCAGTGCTGAGAGGTAAATTTTAAAAAATCCTCCTCATGTCAGTAGTGAATTGATTTAAAACCCATCCAGTAGGAACACTGTGAGACCGAAATATTCCTGGGTGGGGCACACAAAAAATTAAAAGGTAAACGATTGAATAAAAAGCAGAGAAATGAGAAAGACAAAAAAGACATTCAATCATGAGCAAGGGGATGACCCCAGGGCCACTCTTAAGTACATATAATGAATTGGAAGCTATAGGTCCTCAACACCAGGACAAGCAGTCTGTGGTGAGGCCTTAAAATAATTCCCCATCCCCATGTGTAGAACTTGGTGCGCATTAATTCACACTGTGCTAACAGTCATTAGGTGTTGTGCAGTTTGGAAACCACTTGCATTCAGCCCATATACCTTTTCCGATAACTTGGTGCATCATAATTGATCCAAATGTCATACATATCTGTTTTTTGAAAGCATATAAATTTACTGTAGCAGCTGGGGCCAAAATCTGACTTCCGTTTCTTGTAGGATTTTAAGTGCATGACATACCACAATGCGATGAAGGGCCATGCGGTATATAGAATTTCTGTCACGACTTACGTGCTGCTTTAACCTGGAGCCCGCAGAACGAGTGGCGAGGATCTTGTTCCTGAATGTTCGGCCTTGGCCCAGGTAGGGGCGACTCTTTCTGGTAGCCACGGTGCTGCAGGCAATGGGTACGCCAAGAGCAGGCCGTGTCCCTCAGAAGTAGTGCCAGAGGGAAAAAAACTCTGAAAGGGGAAAAAACCTCCAAAAGATAGGTTCCTGCAACAGGAACAAAATGAATAGGTAACAAGAGGAGCAAATTACAGGAAAAAACACTGGAACAGACGAGAACCAGCACAGGATACAAGGAAGCAGGAGCAAAGACACCATCCAAACAGAAAGTGTTGCAGCGCAAGGAGAGGAAGAATCACAGCCCTTAAATATCAACAAACAGGAAGTACAAGGACACCATATTAGATAGGGAAAAACATATAGAACAGAATGGACTAGGAGCCATAGAGAGTAGGGAAACAAGGAATGCTGGGAAGAGAGGGTAATATGGGAAAGGGAGAAAACATAAAGGAAGGGACAATAAGACAACAAGAAAAAGAAGAAGAAGAAAAGAAGAACAGGTGAGTGGGAGAGGTCAGACCTGCCTGGAAGCGCGGTGCGCTAAAAAAGAAAGAGGCCCCATGCCCAATATGGGACCTCGTAAGGTGCAGAGCAGGCTGGGGACGCGGCGCGTCTTTAGACCGCGTGCCGCGGCCCGAGCCGAATGTACGGCTTGTGCCGCACGCAGCGGTGCAACAGTAGATCCCCCCGAAGGTCCAGGTTTGTGCGGAAACAAGCGGTGAAAATGACGAATCAGAAGAGGTGCGTGAACAGAAGATGCATCTTCCCAAGAGCATTCACTGAGAGGGTAACCCTTCCAATGAATCAGATACTGAAGACATTTGTGAAAGATACAAGAGTCACAAATCTCTTGTACCTCATATTATCCACTAACAAAGGAGGAGGACAAGGAAACTGTCGAGAGTAAAGATCAAGTACATATGGTTTGAGCTGGGAAACATGAAAGACCGGATGAATCCTCCAGGTATGAGGCAAGTGAAGACGGACAGTGACAGGATTAATCAGCTGAAGGATACGGAAAGGACCGTAGTAACGAGGTGTGAACTTATTCTGAGAAAGGCGTAAAGGCAAAGATTTTGACAAAAGACAGACTTTATCGTGAAGGTGATATTCTGGAGCATCCCTACGCTTTTTGTCTGCTATTCTCTTCATGTATCTCTTGGTGTTCAACAAGTTAGATCAACTCAATCTATGGATCTGTAAAAGTCGTCTGGAAAATGAAGTAACAGCAGGAAGAGAAGAGGTAGACTGAGGAGTAGTAGGAAAAGAGGTAGGATGATAGCCATAAGAACAGAAAAAAGGAGTGACCTTAGAGGCACTGTGGACAGTGTTATTGTAAGAGAATTCAGCGATAGGAAGGTAAGTGTTCCAGTTGCTCTGGGTAGAATTAGAAAAAGCAGCTAAGGTACTTCTCCAGTCCTTGGTTGAGACGCTCAGTCTGTCCATTGGTTTGAGGATGGAAACCCGATGATAGTACTATACTGATATTCAGTGTTCTACAGAAATGTTTCCAAGACCGGGAGATGTACTGAGGTCCCCTGTCAGATACAATGCTGTGTGGAAGTCCCTCGAGACGGAAAATATGATGGATAAATATCTGACTTAGTTCTTAGGAAGTAGGTAATTTTTTCAGGGCAGTGAAGTGAGCCATCTTAGTAAAGGAATCTATGGTGACCATGATAACCCGGTTTCCTGCTGACGGAGGTAGTGAACACATGAAATCAGTAGAAATGGTGTGCCAGGGAGCCGGTGGAACAGGTAATGGTTGTAGTAATCCTTTAGGTCTGGTACGGGTATCTTTACTTGAGCACATACGGGACAAGCCTGAACGTATCTTTCGACATCCAATTTCCAGGTAGGCCACCAGAAAGACCGCAAGAGTAGTTCTTGTGTGGCCTTAATGCCTCTATGACCAGCAACCGGAGAATCATGCCACATTTGTAGTGCCTTTTCTCTTACTCCATTAGTAGGGAGGAACAACAGGTTCTTATAATAATAATACCCCTTCTGTTTAGTATTAGGGGGTTTAGGTTCTTTAACTCTTGATCAGACAGGTTGGAATATTCCAGTTGTACCTCATCCAGGAAAGATTGAGCTACACCGATGATTTTACTGGGCTCAAGTAGATATTGTGATGGGGTAGGAGTACAATCTGGATAATGGCGAGACAGAGCATCGGCCAGAATGTTTTGGGATCCAGGAATATAGGTGACATAAAAGTCATACTGACTGAAGAAAAAGGCCCAACGAGCCTGACGACTGTTTTGGCATAAACAATTACGTAAACATTGTAGATTACGATGGTCTGTTCTCACCTCGAAGGGCACTTTGGAACCCATAAGAAACTGTCTCCACTCTAGGCAGGCTATTTTCAGAGCTAATAACTCCCTTTCTAGTACTGAGTAATGTTGTTCCGACGCAGAGAGTACATGGGAAAAATAGAAAATAGGATGTTCAAGAACGTCATCTTCTTGTTGTTGGAGTAAGGCAGCTCCGATGGCTCTTTCGGAAGCATCAGTAACAACAATAAATTGTTTGTTGGTATCTGGGTGTCTCAATATCAGTGCTTGAGGGAAGGCCTTTTTTAGACTCTGAAAAGCTATTTCAGCCACCCTTGTCCGGACAAAGCCTTTCTTTAAATTCTCCTTCTTTAATGTTTGAGTTATGTGGCTGGTATGTTCTGCAAAGTCTAAGATAAACTGCTGATAAAAATTAGCCAATCCTAGAAAACATTGCGTTTCCTTAATAGAGGAAGGGCAAGGCCAGTCTAAGATGGCTTGTACCTTTTCCTGGTCCATTGCCATTCCAGTGGGACTAACGTGATATCCCAAATATTTGACTTTGGTCTTGTCAAACTCACACTTTTCTGGTTTACAGGACAGTTGATGTTCCCGGAGTCTTTGGAGGGCTTGTTTCAAGTGAGAGGAATGAAGTTCAAGACGTCTAGCATAAATAAGGATATCGTCTAATTAGATGACGACCGTATGATTCAAGAGATCAGAGAACACAGAGTATATAAAACTTTGGAAAATTGAGGGGGCATTAGTGACACCAAAGGGAATAACTCTGTGCTCATAATGACCAAATGGGATCCGGAAAGCAGTATTCCACTTGTCTCCTTCTTTAATACGCAAAAGGTGGTAGGCTCTACGAAGATCTAGTTTGGTAAATTGTTGAGCCCCTCTGACTGCCTCTAGTATATCCTTGATGAGGGGCAAAGGATAACGGTCTTTTATAGTTATCTTATTTAGACCTCGAAAATCCAGGCAGGGACGAAGATCCTCTATCTTCTTGGGTACAAAAAAGAGGGGAGCCCCTGCTGGAGAGGATGATGGTACAATAAGACCGCTATGTAAGTTTTCTTGCAGATACTCTTTGAGAACTTCCCTTTCGGGTTCCGTGAGTGAATACATCCTCTCAAAGGGAACAATCGCTCCAGGTTCCAAGGGAATAGCACAGTCGTAATCTCGATGTGGGGGTAACACAGGTCTGGGTGGTTTTTGGAACACACCTTGAAATTCTAGATAGTGATCGGGGACTCCTTGGACTGTATTGATGGAACATCCTGTAGTAATTTCAGTAGGCATCAACCTCTTGGGTGACCAATATGTGTCTCTGGCTGGAGGACGAGGTTCCTCAGGATGATGCAAAAAGACATGTGAAGTGCTTGGCTGGGAAGATCCTCTATTCTTTCTCTTCTCCATACGTCATTCTTGGAGATGGTATTCGATGGAAAGAGCTTGATCCATCAGACCACGAAGATCTTCAAATCGGGTGGAGTGTACTAACTCATCTTTAATCTCCTCTTTAAGTCCTCTATGGAATAAAGTCACCAGAGTTCGTTCCACCCATGTGGTCTCAGCCGCTAGCTGTCGAAAGCGGGTAATATATTGGAGGACATCTTGTGAGCCTTGTTGGATGTCACATAAGGCTTCTTCCGCAGAGGCCTCCCATCCTGGATGGCTAAACATCTGTTTAAACCGATTCACAAAGGCGGGATAGTCCGACAATACTGGGTCATTGGATGATACCATCGGGGTTGCCCAGGCCAAGGCAGGACCGGATAGCGCATTGATAAGATATCCCACCTTTGTCTTGTCGTGGGAGAACTGGGTAGGTCGGAAGGTGAAATACACAGTTAATGCATCAAGGAACTCTCGCAGTTTAGTTGGTTCACCGGAGAAACGAGGAGTAGAGGTGGAGACGGCCGGAACATCTGCACTGCGGAAAGCCAAAGCCTGTCGTAAAGCAGCATTCTCATTGCGTAATTGTTGCAGTTCCTGAGCCTGTTGCTGAATGGTTGCCAGAAGAGATTGATCAGGATCTGCAGCAGCCGCCACTGAATCATCCATGGTGTTAGACGACGTTGGGAGTATTGGGCGCTGCAATCTGTCATGACTTACGTGCTGCTTTAACCTGGAGTCCGCAGAACGAGTGGCGAGGATCTTGTTCCTGAATGTTCGGCCTCGGCCCAGGTATGGGCGACTCTTTCTGGTAGCCACAGTGCTGCAGGCAATGGGTACGCCAAGACCAGGCCGTGTCCCTCAGAAGTAGTGCCAGAGGGAAAAAAAACTCTGAAAGGGGAAAAAACCTCCAAAAGATAGGTTCCTGCAACAGGAACAAAATGAATAGGTAACAACAGGAGCAAATTACAGGAAAAAACACTGGCACAGACGAGAACCAGCACAGGATACAAGGAAGCAGGAGCGAAGACATCATCCAAATAGAAAGTGTTGCAGCGCAAGGAGAGAAAGAATCACAGCCCTTAAATACCAACAAACAGGAAGTGACCAACAGGAAGTACAAGGACACCATATTAGATAGGAAAAAACACATAGAACAGAGTGGACTAGGAGCCATAGAGAGTAGGGAAACAAGGAATGCTGGGATGAGAGGGTAATATGGGAAAGGGAGAAAACATAAAGGAAGGCACAGTAAGACAACAAGAAAAAGAAGAAGAAAAGAAGAACAGGTGAGTGGGGGAGGTCAGACCTGCCTGGGAGCACGGTGCGCTAAAAAAGAACGAGGCCCCATGCCCAATTTGGGGCCTCGTAAGGTGCGGAGCAGGCTGGGGACGCGGCGCGTCTTTAGACCGCATGCCGCGGCCCGAGACGAATGTACGGGTCGTGCCGTGCGCAGCGCGCGACAATTTCTGGGGCTGTATCCCTTGTCAACAAATTATTTTTAATTCAATCTACAACTCAAGATTTATTCAACTAAAACATAGTTTCTATGCTTTCTAAATTCTCAATCAGTTTATTCTTGATCATGGTCAATGGCAGGTCCCTGATTTGAAACTTAACCTGAAAGCAGAACTAACTTGCAGCACTCTGTTTCTTTCACTTTGTTGACAGTTCTCACGCTTGGTGGGAAATGGGATTATCCTCCCTAGTCATGAGCCTCAATGCCACACAATGCGCTGCAACTACAGGTGTACAGTGTAAACGCATGCACAGCCACTGAGTCTTTCTCAATAAGACTTTAGTGCTTTTATTGTTATTTAATAATTGATTCAGAGCTTATTTTCAACATGCCATTGAATTTCTGTCAATTTCTGTCAAACATTTTTTTGTTTTTTGAAGTCATTATTATGGAAACGTTCAGGCATTTTTGGCTATGCTTCCCATCCTTCAGAAGGAAGTAAACAATGGCAATGCTTTAGTTTATATAAGTGAAGCAAGTCTGTCTAAATTGGTGTTTCCCTCTCAAACTAGTGTCTTGCTATTCTACAGTCCACGCCTTTCAGAACATGGCACCAGGCAATCCTGCAGTACTGACCCTAAGTTTCTTGAGGTCAAGGACCCAGGATTCATACAGGATTTTGGAAATGTTTTGAAGCACTTCCAAGGCTACAACTTTTGCTCCATAGCTGAGAGTACTGTGACCTCTAGGGGTTGTGTTTATGCTTATCACTATTGTGGGCTGAAAGTGGTTAAATGAGATACAAGTCTTGAAGCACCCTCTGGGGGCCAAGTCTATGGTTGCAATGCAATTTAAATAATATGTATGCCTTCTAGGGGCTGCTTCTATAATTGCATTTTTATGGTTAAAAAATATATTAAAGAATTCACAAACACATGTTTTGCTCACTTTAACTCCTTAGCTGGTGGGCCTCTACCACTCACCTCCCTGAGAAGTAGACAAAATTCAGAATTCATTAAGAGGTCACATGTGAAACATTTTCATCTGTAATTTTTACTCACAACAGCCAACTTACCAAAGCAATATTCCATTGCGGCCATTAGACCCTTATGGTTGTGGGGATATATAGGGTGTGTAGGTTCTTCAAGCACCCAAGGTACCCAGAGCCAACAGCTGAGCTGCACGGTGCAATGGATTTCATTAAGTACTGAGTTTAGACCAATTCATATAGCTAAATAGGCAGGGTGAAAAATGGGTATCAAGGAAACCTATGTATTTCTGAAATGGACACAAGATAGAAGGTTTAGGATTAGTGGTTATTTGTAAATCTCTGAATTTGTGGGCATCAGTATTAGTGTATGATTAAGAGGGTATTATTCAAAATGTCTTCTTTCTTATACACTGTATTACATTTCAAAGGCACCGATGTGGGGAAATCTAATTGGTAATAACAAATGTTATACAATTCTATGCTCCCAACAGTCTCCCAATAAAAATGGATAAAAACGGAACCCCACTTGTATGGGTAGGCTTGGTGCCTGCAACACGAAATGGGCTAAATCTCAACATGAAAGCATCACATTTTCCACTGAAAACGGATCCAATTTTACAAATGTGGGTAGCTCTTGATTTTGGAACCTAGCTCAGCCGGCACCTAGGGAAACGAAGCAAACCTGTGCATTTTAAAAAACTAGACACTTAGGGGCGCCCAGGGTGGGGTGACTTGCGAGACTCTAACTAGGTTTTTTTAACCAAATGCGTTGCAAACCTCAAACTTTTAGTAAAATAACACATTTTCATCACATTTCTGATGGAAAGTTCTGGTGTTTGTGGGGAGCCCCAAACATCCTTCCACCGAGCATTCCCCCAAGCGTCCGGTTAAAAATGGTACTGCACTTGTGTGCGTAGGCCTCATGCCTGCGACAGGAAATGTCCCAAAATGCAACATGGACGAATCACATTTTTCCACCGAAAACTGACCCTTTTTTCCCCAATGTGGGCAGCTCTAGATTTTGGACCCTAGGTCATCCAGCATCTATGGAAATTTAGCCAACCTATAATTTTTTTTAAACTAGAGACCTACGGGTATCAAGGGTGGGCTGACTTGTGTGGGTCTCACCAGATGTTTTTATCCAGAATCCCTTGCCAACCTTAAACGTTGACTAAAAAACATAATTTCCTCACATTTCTCCAATGTAAAGTTCTGGAATTTGTGGGGAGCCACAAACTTCTATCAACCCGGCATTCCCCCAAATCTCCTGATAAAAGTGATACCTTACTTGGGTGTGTAGGCCTAGTGGCCTTAACAGGAAATGGTCTAAAACACAACATGGACACATCACATTTTTCCACAGAAAACTGACCCTTTTTTCCATTTTGGGAAGCTATGAATTTTGGGCCCTAGTTCAACCAGCATGATGGAAACTTAGCCAACCTGTAAATTTATGAAAACTAGACACCTAGGCCCTCATTATGAGTCTGGCGGTCTTCAGGCCGCCATATTCGCGGTGGCGGTCCCACCACCGACGGGCCGGCAATGTGGACCACCATATTACGAGTGTGGTGGCTTGGCCTGCGCCAAACCACCACTTTCCTGTTCCTACCGCCAGGGTGGTCGGACCACCGGGCCAGAGACACGAATCTCCGGCCTGGCAGTCCACCTAAGACGGCTGGTGCTATTACAACTCCCCTTTCCGCCAGGGTTTTCGTGGTGGTAGACACTCACTCACAACACTCTCACACTCACATACGCACACACACACAACACCCCACTAACCACCGTTCTCCTTTCGGATGGTCACCTTACCTGTTTGTCGAGGTGGTCTTCTGGGAGGGAATGGGTCCTCGCGCTTGCACTGAAGCCAGCGCCCCGCTAACACAACACTGCCATGATGTTTTTCTAATTGAAATACGGCGGGCAGTATTTTGTTGGTGTGGAGGTGCCGGCAGTGCAACTTTTCGCCAGTATGACTGCTTGTGGTTTTCTGTCTGGAAAATGGTGGAAAGCCACCAACAGTCGTAATATGGTGGTCAGACGACTGCAGTGCTGGAGGTCTTTTGTTGGCTGCAGCACAGGGGTTGGGGGTCTTCCCCGCCAAAGTCATAATGAGCACCCTAGTGTACAGGATGGGCTGAATGCATGGGTCTCCACAGGTTTTTTGATCCAGAATCCCTTGCAAACCTCAAACTTTGACTAAAAAAAACACATTTTCCTCACATTTCTGTGATGGAAAGTTTTGGAATCTGTGAAGAGCCACAAACTTCCATCCACCGGCATTCTCCCAAGTCTCCCGATAAAAACTGCACCTCACTTGTGTGGGTAGGCTTACTGGTCGCAACAGGAGATGACCCAAAACGCAACATGGATGCATCACATTTTTCCACAGAAAACTGATCCTTTTCCCCCCAATGTGGTTGCCTCTAGACTTTGGAACCTAACTCAACCGTCACCTTGGGAAACCTAGCCAATCTGTACATTTTTTTAAATTAGAGCCCTAAGGGTGTTCAGGGTTGGCTGACTGGCGAGGGTCTCATCAGGGTATTTTACCCAGAATCCCTTGCAAACCTCAAACATTGACTTAAAAAACCCAATTTACTCACATTTCTGTGACACAAACTTCCATCCACCGGGAATTTCCCCAAGTCCCCCAATAAAAATGGCACATCACTTGTGTGGCTAGGCACAGTGCCTGCAAGAGGAAATGGCCCAAAAAGCAACATGGACGCATCTCATTTTTCCATGGAAAAAACTGACCCTTTTTTCCAATGTAGGTTGCTCTAGATTTTTACCCTAGTGCACTTGGCACCTAGGGAAACTTAGCTAACCTCTACATTTTTCAAAACTATACGCCTAAGGGTATTCAGGGTGGGCGGACGTGCATGGATCTCACCAGGCTTTTTTTAGCCCAGAATCCCTTGGAAACATCAAACTTTGACTCCAAAACAAAATTTCCTGACATTTCTGTGATGGAAAGTTCTGGAATCTGCAGGGCGCCATAAACGCCTGTCCAACCGGCATTCCCCCAAGTCTCCTGATAAAAATGGGGAGGCATAGTGCCCGTGACAGAAACGGATCAAACTAAGGTCAATGGGAGTCCCCTGGCAAGGGTTCCCTTTGCCCTTGGTTTGAACCCTTCCTGCAGCGGGCACAAGGACCAGCCACCCAAGTGGGGCAGCAGTTTCATCAACAGAAATGGGGTAATGCAGAGTGGCAGGAATTTTGTGGATTCCACAAGTTTCCATAACAGAAATGGAAGGAAAATGTGTGATTTCAGGCAGGATTTGAGGTTTGTAGAGCATTGTGGGTAAGAAAACCTTGTGGGATTTACGCAAGGTACACCACTCCAGACTCCCTTGGTTGTCTTGTTTTCACAAATGTCTCTGGTTCGTATGTGTGCATAGGTGGTGCTACAGCATGGCAAGTTCTGATGGAGGATGAACATGGCAAACAGGTGAAGCAAATTCTGTGTAATGGTATGATTGTTTTGTAAAACGCACTATCACCCAAGAGGGTAGCCTGTCACTGATGCAAGAGCAGCTGGGGTGATCCATGGAGTAACCTAGTCGAAGAACGAAGTGTTCAGCTTTGTGTGGAATGCACTAATTTTAGAGATGGTGCATACGTGTAGAGGCAGGTCATTCAGCCCTTTTGGAGCCAATTAGGATAAGTCTATTCTCCTTGCTCTGGTGCTGCCTAAAGAAGTCCATGATCACCTCAAGTAGAGGAACTAATATTCTGCAGCTGCTTGCTTAGTGAAGTAGTGGCCATGGAAGGTAAGTATCCGTGCACAGCCACTGAAAGGTTTACCTAACATAGTGGGCCATGGAAGGTAGGTATCCATGCACAACCTACCTTTGTCAGCTCCACCTCAGTCAATTTCCTAAAACTTCATTTTTGTATGTTGCAGCATAAATCAAGTATGAAAACACAGGGATGACTGAGATGGGCAATGAGAACAGTAAACACAACTCTTCTGCCTCTTTCTATGCTTACAGCAGACTTTACAATAACATGGTTGAGCCATTTTAGGTGTTTCAGGAATGCGATCATCAAAGTGTCGCACCTGCAGCCTTGCTACGTCCTCCATAACATATCAAGTGGAGGCTCTCGCTTCAGTAGCAGTAAGACTTTCAATGACGGACAACAGAAAGCCAAGGAAAGATGAGTCTTCCTATGGTTGTCTGAAGATAATCAACATACGTATTGTATGTTGCCATCTGGATCAGGTAGGTAAAAAGATTCTTGTACCAAGTGTGAGTTTTACAACTCGCTTTGTATGGCTGAAGAACCTGATCATTCTTATCAATTACTTTTTGTAATCAAGTATACTGGTGGGCTTGTGAACTTCAGCCACCTGACCCAATCCATGATGGGGAAAGTCATGTATTGTGGTAAGCAATTACACATGACACCTATCCGAGAACTTCACTGCGAGCAGTTTGTTGGAACGCAATGCAGTGCTGTGGGAATTTTGCAGCTTCTTACAAACAAACTGCTGCGGGAATCTTTTGTGGCGACAACAAATTGTACCACAGGCCACAGTGCCAGCTTTGTACAGCTCACTGAACAGCTCTACTCCCATATAGAAACTATCCACATGAAGGTTTCAACCTTTGTGAAAGAGTGGCTAGACAAGCTCCTATACAATCTTTCCTGTGACTTATAGCGTGGGAGGGCCACCTACAGGTTTTGGAGTGAAGTCCCTCCCTGAGTACACTCTCATGCTGTACACATAGCCAGTAGAGCACTCACACAGCATGTACAGCTTGATGCTATAGTGAGCTCTTTTGCTCGCAATGTACTGCCTGAACCACAGCCATCCGTTGTACAGGATCAAAGACTCATCAATGGCTATGCTCTTTCCAGGAGTATACCAGAAAGGACTTTACTCCCTACATGTCAATCAACATGCAAACACATTATCAGCAAATACATCCAACTCTTGCATCACAAACTGACCTCATACAGATTGCAATGTCTCATCAACCAACATACTACCCCATATACAACACATATCAACCACAACTACAACAGTAAAGAACCTTCATTCTCACAGCAAACACTACCCTGTCCATTCCCACTAACACAACCTGCTATTACCCACACAACACAAAACCACATTATACATTACTTTCAGCCATCCAGATACACACTCCCTGTTCATACAAACCAACAGCACTATCCTCTATTTCCTACCGCCAGACCCCCTTTTACATGACAATACCTAAACCCAGCCTTCCAACACACCATCTACAAACACCCTTCCCCTCGCTTTACCAATTGCACAAAACCATACAATCCTCACACTCTACTCCACCACACATATTGCCTCTTCCAGTCATCACACCTAACACAAACTCCCCTGACACACATTCCCCTCTTACACACCTCATACACTCATCTCCAAAACACAACACCCCCCCTAATACTCTAATACCACTCACCAGCACTAACTCACATACAGATCCTTCACAGAAAACCATTACATCAATACCCCCTCTCACTATTCCACAAAAACAGTACAGACCACACGCATCAGCACATCAAAATAACACTAATTTTCATTATACTTTCTGTCACACCCACTCCCACCCTCATGACTACACAAAGAATAGAAATCCTGACCAATCTTTACCCCTATATTCTCACTCTTCACAAACATCTACCACAAGCACCCCAACACAGCAACATTCATTCACCCGCCTCTCATCCATTGCACAGTTTAGAGCCTTACATTATGATCCACATGCTCCCCCACCATCCCTAACCCATACTCCTTCCACACTAACCAGACACAAATAAAATAAACAACATGCCACTCTTGACAACTTCACATCCCCTTGTCTATTACATAATAAGGCTACCTTACACAAAAAAGTACACTCTTCCTGTCTCTTGCAGCCACCAAGTCAACCACCGACACACACAGACCCAACAAAATGCCTCCTAAGCCTGCTGGAAGAGGAACACTAAATTGAAATACAGGACTATTGTGACCCTCACACAGTTATCACAACTAACAACACACCTGCTAGAAGCTCAAAATATACTGCTCACCCTTCTCCTAAACAAAACAACACCACCACTAACACACTTTTTCTAAACTATCAGCTCATAAATGCTCGATCGCTCTAAAAAAACAAGCACCACATCTATGACCTGCTCACAGACACACAACCTGACTTACTATTCATAACAGAATCACTGTTGGGAGATGACATGGCCCCATGACATGAAGCCACTCCTCAGGGCTATCAAACCATCACACTAAACCATATAGGCAAGAGAGGAGGTGGACTAGCTATTATATTCAAATAAGCAATAAATCTCAGTAAAACATACAACATTTCCATATAAGGTTGTGAAGCCCTCCTCACCAGATGTCACCCTACTCCAAGTTCCTCCTGTAACTTTCTCCTCCTTTACAGACCTCCACCTAACAACTCAACATTTCCAGATGCTTTTCTAGATACTGTCTCAAACCTTATTACATTTTACTCAAACGTATGCATTCTTGGGGACCTAAATACTTGATTTTACAAACTCAATATGCCCCATCCAAAAGCTATCACCACTGGCCTAGTCACATTGAACCTACATCAGATTGTACACAATCCTGCACCCATCGCTGGACACTTCCTAGATGTCATTTATGATAAGCCTGAACTAGTTACCGTTCATAGCATCACACCAATCACATGGTCAGATCACCATTTGATAACTTTCTGACATAAAACACCACAAATCAACACATGTCACAACTACTTACATACATGCACCTATCGACCATGGAGCAAACTCAATTTTGCTGGCTTAGAAACACAACTAACAGCCAACACAGATCTAGATACAATTAATTCTGTTCCAAACCTTTGAGTGGCTACAGGAAGCTTTTGATATCCTAATACCACTCAGATAAACTAAACAGGACAAAAAAACAACACCTTGGAGAACAACAGAGCTCAAAAAGATAAAGCAACAAATCAGAAGATTACAGCGGACCTGGCTCAAAACAAACAACATTCACGACAAACTTCAGCTACACAAACTTATCAGAATATACAAATCATCAATCAAAAAAGCTAAAGAAGGTACTACCTAGACAGAATTCTAAATGCTAAATCTGCAACCAAAACATTTAATAAAATTCTCAATGAATTTCGAAAACCTAAATGCATGGAAGGAAGTCATCCCATTACTCAAGATTTCACAAACAAACAGGCAACTCATTACACAACCAAGGCAGACACATTGGACTTCTATTTAAAACAGAAGAATACCATCAGCAACAACCCCTTTCTTAAAATAGCATCTAAGAATAAACCAACTCAGCCTCTACAGTCCTTCAAACAAATATCACAAGGTGAATTTATGGATTTGGTCAAAGCAAGCAGGCCTTCCGGTTGCCCTTCTGACCCTTGTCCACCACACATCTCAAAGAACATTCTTTCATCTACTTCTGCTGCCACCTGTAAGAAGAATCATGAACAACTCTTTAACGTTTTCTGAAGACCTGAAAAAGTCATACATACGACCGTTATTAAAGAAAAAAAACCTAGACCCACAGGACCCCAACAACTACAGACCAATCACAAATGGACCTTACTTGCGCAAACTAATAGAAAGAGCAGCATTTTCCCAGATGTCACAGTTCATAGAGGACAATTCCATACTTTCAGACTACCAAACAGGATTCCGGCCAGGAATAGGCACTGAATCGGCACTCATAGCAATCTGGGATGATCTTAAAAACACAGTTGACTGCAATGGAGTTGCTGCACTACTCCTATTGGACCTCTTAGCAATCAGGAGGTTTCCTGATGACTAAGCAATCAGGAGGTTGTCTGATGACTAAGAGCCTGATTACAAGCTTGGCGGATGGGATACTCCATCAAAACGTGACAGATATCCTATCCGATATACAACAAGTTACATTATATCCTATGGAACTTGTAATACAGCGGGAAAGATATCCGTCATGTTTGTGACAGAGTATCCCATCCACTAAGATCGTGATCAGGCCCTAAGCAATCAGGAGGCTGCCCGATGACTAAGCAACTAGGGCACAAGACTATTAGCTGTCAGCGGCTGTCTTGGCAAGACTTAGTCAATAAAAAGCCACGCCTCTGATGTGAGGTTATTTTAGAGTTCATGTAGGCACATTTATTTTAGCTTGGGTCTGAGGCCTGTGCACTCTCACCTAGTCACTTGTCATTTTATTCCTCTTATTATTTTAGCAAGGCTTCATTTTAGTGGTGATGTTTTATTATGTTTATCTGTTGCCCTTCCATGCAGAATTTGTTATTCATTTCTCTGCACAACATTTCATCCTGTGCTCACTCCACGACTGCACAAGATAGCTTACCGGGTATTGCCGGTCCAGAGAGTGTAATGTGTACCTTACACAGAAAAGACACATTATCACGTCAGGGCAGTTCTCCGAACAACAACATGTTTTATTACAAAACAACATGATGCCCAAACTAAGTCCAAGAGGACATTACAGCCAGCCTGCCGCCTCAAGCTGCACATCATCGCAGCTTCTGCTGAAACCTCACGCTTCCTCTTTGTCTATGTGGGAGGACTCCCAGCAGACTAACAGACCTCTTATTTACCTCTAACACAGGTATGGGGATTGGGCTTCCTTCCCGGGACTAGATGGGTGGATTAGGGCTACCACTGCTATTTGCTCTCACGTAGAAACTTAGTAGTATAGGTAGGGAGATTAAGTACACTACTGTGACAATATGGTGAGATTCTTCCTGTATTTCACTTTCCTGGTCACTACTGTTATAGTGTTGTGTTTCATTGTCATCATATTCGCAATTCATGCCTTTTTACATAGAATGCAGTTGCTTCAAAAAAAACTATTGGACCAAGATTCTGCTTCTGTTTGTCTTGGCATGTATGAGACTTATATAACTGAGAGAAAGGGGTACGATCTGTTCTACCACAACTTCCCAGAGGAGTCTGAGTGTCATGCAATAGGCTGCCACAAATCACTTTTACCTCTGGTACTGGTGAGGTGCTGCTAGCTAGCCGGAAGGGTTAGGCTGATAGCTCTCACACGATGTGGGATCAGACTCAGTCCCTCATACTCAGTGGTGCTACTGCCCAAAGTCCAGCAGTCACCTTACTACAACGGGAGTCCTACGACATGGCACCGCCAACATTGGTTAGGCACTGACTTTATGGAACTCCCAAGTATCTCTGTCTCATTTCATGCTAAAGGAACCCTAATTACCTTATACAAAGATGTTCATAGTATTAGGGAATATCACCCTCAACTAGATAGGTACCACCTACTTTATGCTGTAGGTTGTTCAAGCTTGAATATTTAAAAGGGTCTCCCCAATTGGTGCTTCTATCTCTGAACAGTACAATTCCATTTTAAATAATGGCAGACCAAAATAGGGTTGTAATTGCAGCAAACATGAGACTCCCTCTCACAAGTCACCTATTAAATAATGGCCTCACAGAAGAGGGAGGAGAGGTTACGTTACATCACTATACTCCAGCAAATGCACATGCACAATATAGGCCATACGCATATATAGAAATACCACTATCTCATCAAGAGCACCAAAATTGGCTTGATGGCGCCCTACCACATGTTCCACAGAAGGTTAGACTAGGTCCTTTAAGTAATGATGGACCTACATGGCCAGAATTGGCTACCTATACACCACACCCTAATATAGGTACAATGGTGGTGGCAGACATACACTGCCTATACACTAATTTAGTAGGAATATATAGACGATTAATACAATTTGTAATGCAGACTTTGAACACTGCCCCACTGAAGGCTGCTATAACGAAACCACATGTAGCCACAGTGGGCATTACTCCTGCTACTTTGCATTCAATTATAGGTAAAGTACCCAGCAAATGTGAAGAAATACTGTTTTGGTTAGCACAGAACAATTAGCATTTTGGAAGCAGTGTTTCCCCATACAGGACCCCAAATGAAAAACAGAATTCTCACAATATGCTTGCCATTTAGGATGGTTCCCTCAGTGAATAACTGTGCCACTTGGGGTGCAGTGTTTGCTTAACTCTACACTACTGCACATGTTACACCAACACTTGTGAATCTTCCAGAAATGTTAAAACAAATTCAGAATAAATATGGGGCTGCCCCAGCCCTATATCTAGGGATGGAATTGATGGGCAATTTTGCCCTAGTGTCCTCAGTAATATTAAGTAATCTTAAAGGGGAAGCAATAGCATTGGTATTACGCCAACAGCTCTGGAATGTTCCTGTACAGGATCAAGAACGTGAGATTATCGCCGAAACTTCCGACATTATAGGTCGGGATAGTCTGGGATCAAGACCAGGTCAACCACAATTTCAAGGTAAACCCACCAAAGATTCTACCAAGCAAGCAGCGGAGTGTTCTTAAATATGCGGGGATAAACAAAAACAAAATAAAGATAATATAAAACAAAAAGGAAAATCTCCGCGATCGGAGACCTCAGTGAAACGTTACAATCTAAGAAATACAGATACTTTAAAAACTATTAATAGACATCAATATATTGAGACACACTAATCTCATTCCTTTCAGGACTCACCGGATAAACACAGTGAGAGAAGATGATGTTCCAAACAACGCAACGAGTACCTGAAACCAAGAAAAGATTCACAAAGCTCATCTGAACCGTCCATAAAAAGAAAGAGAAACATCCCCAACAGAAAGCATGGTTTAAAAAGAAAAAAGTGGTAGTAATTTTAGCTAGAAATGCCACACATAATAAGAACCTTACTGAAGAACAGGACATGGGCACTGACTCTGCTATTCATAGTGGCAGATGTCACAATAGTTTTCCAAAATCTTCAAGAGCTTCTGGATGTGACAGCAACTAATGACTTTTTGTTGGAAGTCCAAACTGCGGACATGCACGTCCTCGCCTCAGACAGGGTGTACAAAGTGAAAATACAACTTGAGGGAGACATAGAGCGCAAGATTAAAATTATATTCTGGGAAAAATTTGCATTGTTATGACATCCTATTGGCAGAAAAATATTGGCCACTGGTTTGGCCGTAATCTCCCACTAGAGTAAGATGTAATTATTTATCTTTCTCTGCCTTTGTTCCTGGAGAATTAAGACAGAATTGGCAGAAGCCCCAGCACTATATCTCAACCACATAGGATGGGAGACTCCCATTACCACACAATACTGGTAAGATCGACACCACTACCACAACCACAATACCCCATTAAACAAAAAGCTAAAGCAGCAGTGAGAGAAATACTCACACAACTTTAGTACCAGGGTGTAATAGAACCCTGTGTATCACCAATTAACATCCTTTTGTTCCGTGTAGTTATGCCAGACCATTCAAATAGAATAGTCTTAGATTAAGACACTTAAACAGTCACAAAAGCAAATTTTCTATACAAAATGCACACAGCACAGCACTTATCAACACTTTAGTGCACAAAAAATACAAAACAACCTTGGATGTTTCCAACAGTTTTCTCTGCCACAATACAGCGCCTAAAAGCAGAGATTTGACCACCTTCAGCGCGTTAGGCTCGGAAAGGGAATTTTGTCGACTCCCACATGGGCATAAGAACAGTCCTGAACTGTTCTTAGCACGTGTAACATCCATACTACACGACAGTAGATGATCCTATGTAGATGATATCTACCTGACAGATGACAACCTGGTCACACACCTAAGACGGGTGGCACGCATTGTGGTGGGTTTAGTTTAAATATGCTACAAATTTAATTTCAAGAAAACTAAAATGATCTTTCTCAGTGTCCTGTTTTTGGTATACAAGATATCAGAGGAAGGAAAGAGCCTGGCGCACCACTTTCTAGAAAAATGTGCACAATTACAACCATAAAACACCATCAAAAAGCTGCAGTCATTACTAGGCTTTTTCAATTTTGGCAGAACTTACATTCCAGATTATGCACAACGCATAAAACCACTTTAAGATTTGATACATCCAGACTTTTCAAATAAGTAATGGACAGTTGAACACACACACATTCTTAGAGCATTACAGCAGGACATGCTTGATTGCAAAACACTTACACACACGTGACAAACAAAGCAAACTTGGTCATCAGAATAATTGCTGGTGACATCGTATTCATCTATGTAACATTCAAAGAAGGTGATACTGTTCCAATACATTTATATTCCATGGCTGAACAACCCTCTGCTCCCACTGAGAAAATTCTAACTGCTGTTCAGATGGCTGTCATAAAAGAGAGACCTCTGGCACAGGGGGAACACATTGCTGTTGTGACCCCAATACCAGCCTTAGAGACTGTTACAAAAGCCAGCATTCCAAATGCAAAAGCATTACATTCTTGTTAGTTCCAATAGGCTACGTCTCTGACGGCCACTGATGTTGATTACGTTTTTGATACAAATCCTCAGACCCAAGTGTTCATTCAATATGAACTTGAATACCCAACACCTACAAAACATTTTGCCTCTTGATCGTGAGCACAACCAGCAGTAGGAACCAAACAACAATACTTTGATTGGATGCATGAGGAATGGCAAGTTCCACTCTCAAAACACATACTCGCTGACCTTAGTAGACTGCACAGCACAACGGGCAGAGCTTCAGGCTCTAATATTGGCACTGGAACATGCAGATCCTGAACTTCTAACAATCATTGTGTGCGATTTGTATTATTGTGTCCAGTCCATCAATGAATATCTGAATTACTGGCACGAAAATGGGTTCAGAAATTCAACAAGGAACACTATCCAACATTGACTTCTATGGGGGAAGGTACCAGATCTAAAGGAGATGCTACCAAATACCTACGTAGTATATACAATGGGCCATCAATGTATAGGAATGCATGTTGCAGGAAGCACCTTGGCTGTTAAAGCAGCCAAGTCAGCGGTAGCCACAGCTTCTGTTGCTGCAGTTTCTCATTCTAGGATGAGGTTGGATGATGAAACGCTTGCTGCTGTAAAAGCCTCAGCTGATAGCAAGCCCTAGACAAAGGCATATCCCGCCAAACATTCCTACCATCTTAGCGCTCAAAATGTTGCATTTGTAACAATACCAGGGGTGGGTGATCCTATGATTCCCAACCAAGAACAAAGATTAGATGTAATAAAAGCAGCACATGAAGGGGTTGCTTCTGCCCATACAGGTGTGGCGACTACAATTTCATCATTGCAAAAACGCTATTGGTGGCCAGGTTTAAACAAACAGATCAGACAGTATATCCTTTGTTGTGACATCTGCCAGGAAATAGGAGAGTCTACTGTGAAATGCCCACCAGAGACACCCCTCCTAATTTCCAAGAAATCACTACAATGTACGTACCTGGACCATTGTGGTCCCTTAACACCTGATGGTGCATACAAATACATCCTAGTCACTTTTGATTCTTGCTCCAGATTTCTATGGGTATGGCCATAATGATCAGTTGACACTCACACTGTTATTAAAGATTTGTAAGTCTTCATCAGGACATATGCAGTTGCAGAATTCCATTCTGATCAGGGCCTTGCCGTTGCCTCCAGGACATTCAGGGACACCATGGCAACGATGGGTGTCCAACTTCATTTCTCGTCTCCCTATCATCCTGAGGGAAATGCAGTGGTGGAGCAGAATAACCTAGACATAAAGCAATCCTTAAGAGCAAGAGTACTAGGTTGGCTTAGTCACCTGTATGGATTTCAGAAAGCACTCAATAATCTGCTCAGAAGGTCCTTGAGAGGGTGCTCCCCATATCAGTTTCTGTTTGACATTCCTATGTATGTCCCAGATGTTGATGGTACTGGTGCAGTGACAGCAGACAGACATTTTAACATTACTGAACATGTCACTGTCTTGCTGGAATTACAACAGTTCTGTGATGAAAACCCATCTGCATGTGCCGCCACCTTGGGCATGATGGTTTTACCAACAACACCAACCAGCTGTTTTCCAAAAGTTGTGGATCTACTGCATGAAAACATTGCTGTAAAAAAGGAATTTAGCCCTGCATATTGAGCACCGGTTCCAGTCCTGGGAATACATGGTACCAGAACTGTCATTCTACCACCGCTGCCTGGTTAAAAAAAAAACATTTTTATTCACTGACAATGTCAAGTTACACCCAAGGGCCAGTTCTCCACAGTAGACCACGAGGACTCCTAGCCAGTTCCAGAATCCCTCTCACTGCAAGCCAGAATGTGCCTCTTCAAAATTTGAACAATAATGATGAGACTTCCACAAGCTTGAGGAGGGTGGAAAATGATCTTTCATTAGTACCTGTCTCTAAAGCATCAACACAAGATGTCCAAAGTTTGAAGTTATGTTTTTCTAACTCTACACAAACGGGTGGAATTGTTTACTGTGAGCCACCAAGGGATACATCTTCCAGTACTCCTTCTCTAACACCAGCTCCAGTCCTTGCACAAAGTGCTTCTGGATATTTTGCCGACATCAACAACTCTTTTTCCAATTTTGAGGCATCTTCAACTGCACCTGTATCAAGAGCACGCAAGTTATTCAATTGGCTTAGAAACTGACTATCTGATTTGTCCATGGAGTTATCTATGGGTTCTGCTAACTCTGCTTGCCTTCCTTCCTTGGATTGGGTTTATCTTTGTTTTCTTTCTGCTGATAGATGGTCACTATCTTCCAGAATGCTCTGCTGTCGAATTGGTAGATGAGGGTTTAAAACCTTACCTATCCTCACATAAGGTCTGAAGAGACTTGTCCCTACTGAACATTTCAGCTATTCTGGTTCCTGATAGGATTCTTTGGGATAAAGTTCCTTTTAATACATTCGGGCCAATGGAAATGATTCAAATTCCATAGATATTTAAAGTTTCAGTGAATGATATAATAACAACTGGGGTTATTTCTGATGATTGGGATGTGAAACCAGTTGTTTCTATGCTTTCGAAGCTTGAATACCATACTGTGTTTGAAAGTGAAGTTGTTTACCAAACAACAGCAAATTATAGGGAAATGTTCTGTTACCATTATTTCGGACATCATTTCATACATAAAGCTAGCACCCTGAGAACTGTTTACAATTACACACAATGGGAACATTGTCCAACTCTACCAGTGAGGAGCTCTAAAACATATGTAGAAAAGTTTGTATGTTTTACTGGGCATGATGTTAAAAATGCTGAGTCGTCTTATTTTAAACTGTCTCCTATAAAATTGATGAATGTTCTGTTAACAGCTACCAAATTAGTTTATTCTGATTATTTTGTTTCTTAGTTGGCTACTGAAGGCTATGATGACTTACATGGGGAACTAGAAATTGGAAAATACAGGATAGGGAAGCTTTGTTTACAGAATGCCTTAATCCATTACAAATAATACGTTTAAATGAAACTGTACAACAAACATTTTGTTTAGGCCTAGCAAAGTTTAAGGAATTGAATGCGCCCAGTATTCCATCACCAGCTAAATGTGACAAACATCAAAAGATTTTAAATATTACTGAATAACAGCTCGGGTGGGTCCAAAATGTAACATTTAACTCGACACTTTCAGGTCCACACAGGTGGTTATTGTGGCCAGTGGACAGAAATCGTTGTCATTCATGTTCTGTAAACTCCACAGGGTTTTTTAGAATGAGTAGATATCACCCTCGTTACATCTCAAAACAATACTCCGGTATTCTTACAACATACAGCGTGGGCAAACATGACATGTCATTATTACACCATCAACAGAGTCAACTTAGGTCCATTATGCAGTTAGGTTGGACGTTAAAGATACTGAAAAGTGGTCATGTACCCGGACACATCAGCTCCAGGGACCTCCTTTCTGCATTCAATTTGACACAAAAGCAACAAATAATGCCTAAGAAATAAGAAACTTACATTATGTTAAACATCGAAAAGTTAGAAAAGTTGCCTTTTACTGTGGCAGAAATAACATCTACAGCTTGGTTAATACATGGGGTAATTAATCTGCCCATTCGAACACTTCAGTTCATCTCAAACTCAAAGCACATTCCTGTAGGCAAATCTGAGAAACTAGGAGATAGTTACATCCATGAGGTGTGGGAGGTACCATTTATGTACAATAAGACGAAAGAGGTCTTTCTTAGCGGCAGTGGATGCAAGACCTCTGTAAGAAATTCAATGATTTGTAAACAGCTGTCCTTGCACAGAGCATGTAATGCTTCAGCTGCAAATTTAGCTTGTTACCTGAAGGGTGTTCCTGTCCCTTTGATTCATCCAGTTTTCAGGTGCTCTCGAATAGGAGTTATTTGATGCTAAACAGAGAAAGCGGTTATGGAATGCGAGCTGGAATTGCCTATGTAGTTCTGGTCTCCCAAATTGTAACTTCTTGCAGAAATTCTCTTTTATCCCCCCACAAGAGAGATAAAAGTAGCAGAAATATGGCCTCATATTGTTAATTCAAATGTAAATGTTGACAAGCTGAGCAGACTGCAAGCTCTTTTGTTTCATAAACACATGGAGTTTACATCTGCTTGTGAGACCTATGCTCTCTAAGTGGTGAGGTGATCCGCAGAGATATAGCCCTTTTTAAATACTAACTTTCCAAAACATTTTGGTGAGCTAATATGTCGCATTTTCAACGCATCTAACACCACTGGGATTGCACATTTCTTTAGGGCTGTAGGTTCTGGTTTTGTCAGTACCTTCCAATCTGTATTTAGCATTAATACCTTCAGCCATACAATCAATGTGTGGGTGTCTTGGGGGGATTCCCTATAAGTGGCATTAATTGGTGGTATCTTGCTATATTTTCCTCGCAATGGTTGCCCCATCAGAGCTGGCAGGAGGACTGATGGCGTTCCCACCAGCCCAACTGTATCGTGAACGCATGATACATAATTTTGGAGCACCACTCCTGAACGAACAGGAGTCCAACTGGCCTTTGTCATTCAGATTGGTTCTGAATTGAGTGCAGACCATTTTTTTATGTTTGTGGTGCCCATTCGAACATTCACTGGAAGGGTGTCAAACAAGTTACTTACGTTAGGTAACAAATTATCTGGTAGAGACATTCTAGTTGCAGGTTCCTTACCCCAGAATTTCCCCCAGGCGTCAGGCTGGATCTGGAGATTTTTCTTCGAGCAGTACTTATGGACAATAAGACATCATTGGCTGTATGCCGATCTGGTCACGTAAGAGGTAGTAATGAGGAATGAGTGATTGTACACAGGTGAGAGTGTTGAGTAGCGCAGTAATTTGTTTATGCTTGTCTTATAGCACACACTACATCTTCAATGCCACCTGAAAAAAACGGATGAGGGCGACAGATATCCAATAACATCAGATGATGGTGGCTAATAAAGTAGTGGACCAGATCTCGTTTATTATTTTGTCCCGTTCCCCCCCCATTACCTTTATTGCGACCCAGGCTGGCAGTAATGCGGTCTGCGTAGCTTTACGGGGTGTGGTTGGACACTCTGTGAACATCGCTCCCGCTGGGTCAGGATCATATGCCAGGTTAGTGCAACTGAACGTACTGTGTTCTGACAGGAGCCAGGGCAGGAAGGGAGGACCTATATGTACTTTAAAGACCCTTCTTTGAAGTCTTCTCCACTTCAAATGCATCACTGGGTATAAGAACTGGACCTCAAACCCTACCAACTGAGTACATTTCTGGACCTGTGGATACTCTACCAGGAAGAAGGATGCTATGCTGCTACAAGGACTGCTACTCTGCTAGACTGTTGCTCTGGAAGAACCGCTTTCTTGATGTGCTGACCTGCTGCTCTCCTTCCCTGGGTGAAAAGGACTAGAACACTGGGATTAAGAAATGGACCTCAGATCCTACCAACTCAGTACACTTCTGGACCTGTGGATTCTCTGCCAGGAATGACTGCTGTGCTGCTACAATGACTACTACTCTGCTGGACGTCTGCTCTGAAGAACTGCTTTCCTGCTGAGAAGACCTGGAGCCACAGCACTTGAACACAGAACCAGAGTGACTATAGGGGCTTGTTGGATTGCTTCCTGTTTTCTTAAGTCTCAGGAACACAAAAGACTTCCAACTCATTACCTACAGCACCTGGACTCTATCAACTGTGGGTGTTGCCCTGCCAAGAGGTACCAATCCAGTCCTGGGCCCTTGGAAAGGGATATAAAGTGCTGCTACAGTAAAAAGCAATGCACTGATGCTGTTGTGTGGCTCAGACCTGACGCATCTCCAACGATGCATTGCTGCTGCTGTGAGGATCAGGAACATAACATCGCCAACTGTGGGGTACATCGCCTCCATTTCCAACTCATCTCCTACTTTGCATGGTTCGGAGCCAACGCATCATCTCCATTCCAAGGATCAATGACATTGCCTCCTCTGCTCCTTGCATCCTCGTCGACACAGACAAGGTAATATTTTAGTGGGCCAGGGCTGGTCCCCGTATTCGACCCATGCTCCATCGCGGTCAGCCTGAATTGTCATATTTGACCTGGTCTAGTGCCACCAGATGAAGATAAAGTGGTGCTTTATGCTCTTAAGGACACCAATTCAGTTTATCCTTTAATAATTCATATCTCAATTTATATATATTGGATTTTTGTCATTTTGGTCTTGTTTTGTTCATTACATTGAGGTCTATTATTCCAACGATGTGCGGTATTTTTGTGCTGTGTTTTCCCTGTTTTACTGATTGAAGTGTTGAAGAATACTTTACACATTGCCTCTTTGATAGAAATTGGGTCTCTAGTTGGCAGAGGTTTGCACCCTGTTCAAGTAAGGACCACAATCCTTGTCAGTGCAAGTAAGATACACACTGAAAGTTTACCTGTGCACATCCTCTGGTAGCTTGGTACAAAGCAGTGAGGCTGAACTAAAGAGGCAATGTGTAAAGGATTTGTACACACACAGTAACAGTGAAAACACCATAAAGGCACTCCAAAATAGCCAATATTTATTGGAGGAAAACAAGACCAAAACAAAAATTAAATCCAAATGCTTTTCTTAGATGACAATAGCTCCAACCAGGGCTATCTGGTTGCGCTGGACCGGGACAAAACCAAAAAGTTCAGTCCAACCACGATGGAGCATGGGCTGGGTACAAGAGTCACGCAGACTCGCTGACAGTACCTTGATTGCGTTGATGCTGGGGGATTATGTGTGATTCAAAGGATTCAACTGGTTAGCTACAATAAATATAAGAATGTTCCTTACCATTTTCAGCCACCCTAATGGGCCCATGCAATCAGCTGTATATTTTTTTAAAGTAGCTCTAATAGATACCTAGTTCTTACCTGTAAAGCTGTCTAGCTGTTCTCATAATATTGAACCCATGAGGCATCTATTGTCGGCATCAGTAGAGAGTGATCCAATATTTCCCTTGCTAGACACTGCACCCATATTGCCAAACCTTTGCCTGCCCCTGACATGAAGAAATAATGTATCCTGGATAACGTGAGGCATGCCCCTGAAAAAGAGAAACAAAAGGTGAAGAGAAGAATGCTTACAGTCAAACCTGTTGAGAATCACTTTCTGTAGCATTCCAACCTATCAGTTTCACAGCATGAGAGACTCTAGACAGAGGATCACCTTGTGCAGCTCAGTAATGGCCAGGCTACTCATGGGAACAGTCCATCCCAAACTCCCAGCTAGGGCTCCTCCAGGAGGGAGGGCTAGCAACCTCAGACCCTGAGAAATAGAGCTATTCCACCTTAGTACTATACTTCAGTTGCTAAATATTGCACAGTATTAATACATCCATGAACTGCTTAAGCTGTGAAACATCATGATCATTCCTTCCAGCTTTGCTTGATCTTTGTATCACTCTCATTGCTAAGTAGCCAGCACTTAACCTCCAGGAACGATTCTCCTAGGCTCTCCAGTATTGCATTCAGCAAAATCAAGGTCTCATATACACTAACCACTGACTATCTTTACTCCTTATTACCATTAACGCCTAGCAGCCCAATGGATCTGTTAATAATCTTTCCAGGTCATATGTGTTGCTCTCCTTACAAGCTCTGCCACATATGTCAAACCTTTAACAACCTGCATCACAACAGGTGATTAAAATAAGGATAGTGTATCTGGCAAAAGCAAAGTGACTGAAAAATAACACTTAGTAGTGCCAACTACAAGGCTTTGCTGGGTTAAAGAAAAAAAACAATAAATCATCTGAAATTTTAGCTTGTAAATAGTCTTTCTGTGGAATCAACACCAGACCACAAATTTGTCCCAACATCCGGGCTGAGTGGGCAACAAGGATGATATCCAACTTTGGGTGGCAGATTAGGCCACTGCTAAGTCTTCCCACATGGCGGTGTAGATTGCACAGGTTTGGGTGAAGGACCCAGCCCTGCTGCTATGGCCCAAAATGCTCCCATAGTGGTAGCCTGATCAGGGGCATATGCTCATGCCTAGAAGTTCTGAGTAACACGCTTTCCTGACCCAATCCAGAGCCACTAGAATGACATGCCTGTTGGTGTCTGATCTTTTACAGAAGTCTGGCAGGGGAGAGAAGGTGTATAGGATCCACATGTTCAATTCCAAATGAAATGCATCTCCAATGAAACTCCAACGTGCAATGTGAAAGATGTGATGCTCCTCCTCAGGATGTACACGCCATTCATGAGCTGCTTGATGCGGCCCTGTGAGCTGGTTCATCCTGGCATTCACAGTTCCTGCAAGGTGGTGCATGATCAGGAATATGCCCTGATGCTCCAACCAATCCCAGAGGTGCAATCTCTTGGCACCCTACCCTGCCCTGCTTGTTGGAGTACCACATAACGGTGGTATTATTCATGAGAACCTGCATCAGCTTCTCCCTGAAGGACTGGAGGAAGGCCTTCAACACCAGTCAAATGGCCCGCCACTCCAGAAGATTCATCTGGAGCCAGGTTTATGCCTGAGACACTTCCCCAGATGCTCCCCACAACCCAGCAATGATGCATCTGCCATCACCATTGGTTTTGGGTGGGGAAATGAGATCCACCTGATACTGGTCCAATTGTGGCTGAACAGTCACAACTACAGATTGTATGTTGTTTCCTCAGAAATCTAAATGGCATCAGATAGGATTTCTTGGTGCTGTGCCCATCGGATTCTATTGCAGAGCCTTCATATGTTATTTAACATATTTGACAAGGAGGATGCAAGAAGCTCTCATCAAGAACCAGGACCAAGGATATGTTGATATAGGCAGCCCCTCTCATTGTAATGGGTGTGTACCCCTGCCCTGATTACCCAAATGGTGGTGATATCTGGATCCTTGGTATTCATTTATTAGTCATGGACAAACAAGGATCATGAATTTACACCATGACCAAGGCTTGTCTCATGAATTGCAGTCTTGCCAAGGACCAGGAGAGGCATTCAAACATCTATGGCTGGTGTAAGGCAGCGTACCCATTAGAACTATTAGGCCTCCTCACTTGTGTCATTGGAGTGCTGCGCCCTGACCCACTCTTATTTAGTTCCACTGGTCTGTGCATAACTCGTCCTTGATTTGCATGGGATTGTATGTAGAGCCGGTCAGTGAGCGTGGTGGCGTGGGTGCACTGGGATGCAAGTGTAGTGATGCAGTTAAGGTGTCCGTACATGTGACTGCATGTGTGCACGGGCATGTATGTGTGCCTGTAGGACAAGTTACTTACTTTCGGTAACGCCTTGTCTGGTAGAGACAATATCCATTTGCAGATTCCTTACCATAGAATTTCCCCAGGCGTCAAAATCTTTTTTAGCATTACCCCTGCGCACCTTTAGGTAGTGTTGATCAGCTCTGCATCTGTCGTCGGCATCCTCTGCATTGTCTGCACCAGATATGATGCTGTGGGTCCTATATAGGTGCCACCCCGGCGCCCTGACGTCAGTTTCTTTTCACAACTTTCCACACCAAAAGCGCAGAGCTATGAAGAACACTGACCACTGGTGTGTAAAACTAGGTCCCTGAAAGGGGAGTCCCTGTCCCTGAAGATCAGTTCACAGTGCGGGAGGATGGGTGGGTCGGTAAGGAATCTTCAAACAGATATTGTCTCTACCAGCCAGATAAGGTGTTACTGAAGATAAGTAACTTGTCCATCTCACTGACACCTAGTGGCAGATTCCATACCTCAGGATAGATACCCAAGTAATACCATCCCCGTAGGTTGGCCTGTAAACTAAGATCGTACTAGAAAGTTCTTCAGGACTGAACGGGCAAAGTGCCCGTCCCTTCAGACCTGACTGTCCAGACAGTGATGTTTAGTAAACATGTGCAGAGATGCCCACATTGCCACCTGACACTTGTGTCATGTACAGGAACGCTGTGTGCTAACGCAGTGGTTGCAACTTTTGCTCGGGTAGAATGAGCATGCAAACCCTCATGGGACTGCTTTTTGGCCAGTGCACAGCAGATCTTAATGCAAAGGACGATCCATCTGGAGAAGGACCGCTTTTGCACTTCCCGACTGTTCTTTGCACCCACATAACCCACAAAGAGTTGATCATCCACCGGGAACTCTTGTACGATCAAGATGGAAAGCCAACAGGTTTTTTTTGGGTCCAGATAGTGGAGTCTCTCCTTTTCCTTAGACGAATGTGGGGGTATGTAAAAAGTAGGCAATGTGATGGATTGGCATACATGAAAGGGCGGGACCACTTTTGGCAAAAAGGAAGCCCTAGTACGAAGCACCACTTTGCCAGGATAGATGGAAAGGCATGGCAGCTTAGATGACAATGCCGTCAGCTCACTCACCTTGCAGGCAGAGGTAATGGCAACAAGAAAGGCTGTTTTCAAAGTGCGAAGACTGAGAGTACAACTGTGGAGAGTTTAGAAAGAAGCACACATCAGAAATGTCAAGACCAAATCTAATTGGGGCATAATGAATGGGGAAGGAGGAGACATATGTGTAAGACCTTTGAGGAATGGGAGACTTAAACAAATAAGGTTGATGAGGCAACCTCAAAAATGCAGAAATGGCAAACAAATAACCTTAAAGAGTGTCAATAGAAGAGCCCTGCTGGGCCAAAGAAAGTATAAATACAAGAACTTCAGAGAGAGGAGCAGAAAGAGGGTCAACATGCTCGGTTGTTCACTATGCCATACATTTCTTCCAACAGGTGTATAACATTTTGGTGGAAGAACGCCTAGCTGCCAAGATAACGTTACAGACTTTGGGCAGAAGGTCAAAAGTTGTCAACTGCCGCCACTCAATCTCCACTCAAGAAGGCAGAGAGTGGACAGGTTCGGGTGCAGAACCCTCCCCCCCTTCTGCTACGGCAGAAGATCCTCCCGAAGGGGCAGTTTGACCGGAGGACTGATGGCCATGCTCAAAACACTCCGTGCCCAGTCCAGAGCCACAAAGTTTACTTGGGCCTGGTTGTTATTGATATTTTTCAAAACTCTGGGCAGAAGTGGTATAGGTGGAAAGGTGTACAGGAGGTCTGGTTTCCACTTGAGACAAAAAGCATCTCAGAGTGATTGCCACCTTGGTAACTTGATCAAGCAATACTGCTGACATTGCGTGGTCTCTGCAGAGGTGAACAGATTTAACCAAGGATCTCCCCACTGCTAAAGTAGACCTTGTGCCATCTCCGGATGGAGATACCATTTGTGATTGACTCAGCATAGTCGGCTGAGTTCATCCCCTCTGAAATTCAGAGAGCCTGCCAGATGATGAACCACCAGAGATATGCCCTGCTTTGCCAGCCATGTCCAAAGGCATAGACAAAGGGTCTATGACCCCCACCCTGCCCTGCCTTTTGCAGTTCTACATGGTGTTGTCTGTGAATACCTGCACTATCTTTCCTTTGAGAGACAGAAGAAATGCTTTCAGTGCCAGCCAGATTGCCCAGTGTTCCAACAAGTTGATGTGGAGTTCAGACTCCACCAGGGAGACTAGACGCCTCTGATCTCCACCTCTGCCAGAGGGCTGCCCCATCCCAGAAGTGATGCACCTGTCACTACTGTCAGTTCTGGCTGGGAAAAGGAGAAGGATCTGCCTCTGACCCAATCGCGGTTCGTTAGCCACCACTGCAGATATCATGCAGTTCCCTCTGAGATCTCAACTGTGTTGGAGAGATTCCTCTGATGCTGTACCCACTGGAACTTCAAGTCTCACTACAGAATCTGCATATGCCATCTGGCATGTGTCATTAGAAGGATGCAGAGGGCCGTGAGGCTCAGCAGCCTCAGAGTCATTTGCACCAAAATTCAGGATAGAGGCAGATACATCTGTATCATAGCCTGAATATCCTGGGTTCGTCGTTCAGGAGGATAAGCCCAAAACTGCACTGTGTCCAGAACAAATCAGAAGAAAGTGAGCATCTGAGAGGAAGTCAGAGGTGACTTTGGAATGTTTATAATGAACCCCAGTGAATGAAGGCTGTCCGCCATAGTCTGGAGGTTGGAGACCACACCCTGGGGTGAGCCCGCCTTCCACAGCCAGTAGACGAGATAGGAGGAAGACTGAAACCCCTGATCTGCACAGATGAGCTGCAACCATCTCTTCGGCCTATCTACAAAATCCACCTGGGGAGAGGGGGGAGGTCAGCGGCCTGGCCAGATCACTGGCTCCCTGATCCACAAAGTCAGTGGTTCCCATTTCCCTGGCCACGCAGAGGCTGGGCAGCATGCACAGCAGCTGGAAGAGAATGGACACGGGTGGGTGCCTCTTCCGGAGCCACGAAAGGGCCAAAAGGCACACTGAGGGGGATAAAGGGCTGCCGCAAAGCCCAAGGACCTGGCCGTAGCACAAGAATCCTTGAAGTGCTTGAGCGCTGAGTCTTTCTCCTAAGAGATGAGTAACATTAAAGAGCATGTCCGCCAGACTGGCTTGGACATCCCCCAAAAAGCCAGACGTCCTCAACAAGGCATGGTGCCTCAGAGCTACTGCAAGCGAAACTGCTCTGTCCAGTGAGCCATTCATGTCCAGTCCACATCGCATCGTGAACTGCTGCGTCTCTCCAATCAGTAACTGCTTGTGAAAGTACAGCCCGGGCCTCCTCCGGGAACTGTGGCAGCACTTGCGCAGCCGTATCCCACAGCATGTGGGAATAATAGACCAAAAGGCATGCAATGTTCACAGACCACAACGCCTGGCTGCCAGAAGAAAACATCTTCTTCCCAAGTGCATCCAGTCTCTTGGATTCCCTATCCAGGGGTGCGAAAGGAAACGCAACATGGTAGGTGGAGGCTTGGATAACCAAGCTCCCAGGGGTAGGGTGTTGTGTAAGGAAACTTGGGCCGCCTGCAGCAGGGCGATGGTGTGGGCCATTTTTTTCCTATTCACAGGAGCCTCTGTGCAGGGTTTGGACCAGGTACCCAGTAGGACACATTCAAGAGCTTCACTGAAGATGAGCAAGGGTTCCGAGGATGAAGCTCAATGTTGAAGCACCTCTGACAGGAGGTTAGTCCTGACTGCCATCAAAGGCAGCTCAAGGTCCAGGACCTCAGCTGCTCTTTGCACCATCATAGAATAGGAAGCTCCCTCCTCTGTAGCCATGGTAGGGGGAGAAAGCTTACCAGTATCTGGGGAGGTATGCGTGGAGTCGAGCGTCGGGCCAGTATCAGCTTCAGGGACCGCTCCCTCAAAGCATTCAGACGTGTGGCCAGACACTCGGGGCACAACTTTGGGTTGTGGTCATACTCCAGACACCACAGGCACATGAGGTGCAAATGCATCACAGACATTGCCCAATGACAGGACCAGCGGGGGCTTGATGACATCCCTCAATGCACAAGGAGTTAACAACTCAAAAGAAAAATTTACAAAAAGTCAAAAAAGGCCGGTCAAAAATGACTGAGGGGTAGCTCTCTTCAGATCAGTGCTGGCTGGTGTGTAAATAAAAGAACTGACATCAGCGAGCCAGAGTGGCACCTATACTGGACCCGCGACATCATATCCAGCACGGATGATGCCGAGGACAGACGTGGAGTTGATGGACGCCACTTAACAGTGCGCAGAGCACTGCTTGAGAAAAATCCCAGGATCCAGATTGATGCCTGGGGGAAATTCTAGGGTAAGGAATCTCTCTCAGATAACCCTTCCTAGACAATCAGTGGTATCAAAGCTAGCATGAATCACATATTTGGCCTCCACTTGGTTATCCTAAACGGTTTGAGCCAGTTAGGCCCTAGGGATTACCAGAACTACAGGCAAGATCTCGCTAGCCATGTCCCAAAGGCTATGCATATATCAGTCAACTAAACAGTATTAACCAAACTCAGTGCTAGGTTAGCTGAATATATAGGCTTTCCAAATGCCTTAATCCTCTTGGGTTCCCTCCGGGAGGAGTCGTCTGGAATGAACTGAGGTTCACCTTGCTGGTTGAGCCCTGAACAACCAAACTCTCTGGAGCAGGATATTTTGTGAGGAAATCGGGGACACCAGGCACAAGTCAGTGACATTTGGTCACCTGCCTATTTACTGGTGGGCAAGAACATGACTTTGACCAGGTGCCCTTTAAGTTGTCAGTTGGAGCTTCATTGAATGGAGGCAAGGGGTTAGATGTGGCTGGCTCCGGCTGTAAGATGTCCATAAAGACATTTGTCTCAACCTCAATAGAGGGCAGTTTTCAGCTGCTCATCAAATTACAACTACAAATGAAGCACGTTCTTCCGTCGGGAGTCCAAATGGTAAAGTCAACCCTGTATCAGGGTGTAAGACCCTTGCTTTTAGGAGCGACAAGGAGGCCAAAGAACGATTTAACCTGCAAGCTGTCATGTTATTTAATTTCTATATATGCTTTGAAAATAGGCTTTGTATTCTTAATCGCTCTCTTCTGTTACTTCTCAGGTCCAGATTTAGGAGAACGTCCCCGCCGGTCCCTTGTAAAGAAGGGAACATGCAGGTAAGTTATCTTTTCTATATACTGTTAAGTACCACAACCCTCACCATGTCCTTAGCGATTTAAAGCCCTTTTCTCAGTGTTGGACTGTATAGTGCTTCAGGTGTTTTATAATATCCATATTAATACCAGAGGAATTAGTCAAGCACTGCTGGGGTTTGAATGTGAGAGAATAGGAAAAACTTCACTCAATGCCATTGCCACCACCAGTTGCCCGCAAGTGCACACAAAAGAAACTCAAAACAGCAAAAGAAAACCAAATGTGCTGTTGACTGTTACTTAAAATCCTGCTGTCGATTTGAACTTTTTGCTACCCACCGCCTTCCCCGACCCCAAACCTGATCACACACCTGCAGAAGCCACACTCCTCTTGGAGTATGGCTGGGACTGTTGGCAGTCTGGTGGGGTACTTTTCCTGCCAACAATGTCAGGTCTTCTCGTAGGCAGTGATCTACTCCAGGTCTGCTTCTTGGCCACTCCAACTCACCCTTATGTTATTCCAATGTTGTGGCTACCGGTCCAGTTCCTTGCGATGCAGACTCCTTGGGGTTGTTGGCATCTTTGGCTTCCTCCTTTGGCACAACATGTCTCCGCAACTACTCCTCCTTCCCTGACTATGAGCCGTTCTGATCCTCTGTTGTCTCTTTGTATTGGTCCTGTGTTCCATACAACACATCCAGTCTCGCCTCCTCAGTCTGTTAGAGCTTCCTTAAAGATGCAAGGGCCAGCCTGTGGGAGAAAGGGTTCCTTTACTCTTATGTCAGGTGGGTGGGTTGCCCGGTCATGCAGGGTTAGTACCAAGCATACTGGCCTCATGTAAATCCATGTAAAAATTATCTTCATCATGAGAGAATAAATGATCCCCATCCAAATCATCACCTGAGTCAAAAAGATAATGAGTCTCTGAGGGCGTGACCAGCTACACTTCAGTAATTTCATCGCGCAACATCAGTAGGGACCAGGCTAAAGTCTGTTTGGGGTCAGACATCAGAACTAGCACAAGATTCTCCTCTGGTGGCAGTGGCATTGGTACTGGTGTTGACCAGAAAGGAGCTCATGCAGGTCATGGAGATGGGATGGAATTCTGAGCCAGTGATGCTTTCAAGGGGTCAGATGGCACCTAAGTCAGATCTGCTGGTGTTAACACCCGACTGAGGGCCCCAGCAGAATCTTGGGGCTTAAAAGCCCAACAGAGGGTGCTGGATTAGTGCCAAATATCTGCAACATGGCTTACTATAGGGCTTCAATATATTGCGGTGATGCCAATGGCCTGGGACATTCAGGGTGCAGTGGGTACAACTGTAGAACCAACTCTGCAACTGGACAATTGGAGAGAGACCAACTGATACAATTATGCCCTCACACCTTCTCTTTAGATAGAGAGTGGCGGGATGGGATAGGGGCTCGGCTTCACTTTCTTTTGTTTACATATGAATTTTCGACTGAGCTGACTTACTGGCGGACTCTAACCACAAAGCTGACCTCTCGTAGGAGCGACCTCGGAAGTGGGAGCAAGTCTGCACACCCTCAGGTTGGAGCAGGATTCAGAGATGTACAACTTTGCTTTTCAGTCCCAGATCATCTTTGGATGCATGAGGGTGTATTTGTCATATGACTGAGTCATACCCTGAACCCAAAATATGCCACACATCTTATGCGTGTCCCTGACTGATATATGTTTTCTATAGTCTTGGCAAGGTTTGAAACCTGCAGTCTTAAGAGGAGGCATTGTTCCCCAGCACACTGGACTTTCCTGTTTAAGAGTCTTGGAAGGTCAATGAAATTGGGAGTGGAGCTCTGGGCCCACATCAGAAGACATGGAAGAAAGGAGCTATATCAGGAGACATCACATCAGGAAACCCGGGGAGGCAAGATGGCGGCCGCGAGGTGCTAGCGGTCGGAGGCTCTTTTCCCCCCTTACGGCTCCAGTTCCGCATTTGTTCTTCCCCGCTGACGATAGAAATGGGATAATGCGGGAGACGAGCGTTGTAGCTTTTGGAGGTGTTCCTGCCGTGTTTTTTCGCGGCCGAGCTTTTTGCTGCGTTTGACGAGCCGTGTCGGTTGTGTAAACAGCTCTGGCCGTAGCGGTCGCAACAGCGGCATTTTGGAGGGTTTTTTTCCTCCTTTTTTTTCATTTTTCTTTTCCTCTCTACCTCGAGGTGGATTCCAAGTGCTGATGGCCCCGAAGCCGACCAAAACCTGGATTAAAGGATCGGCGCTCTTCTCACTCCCCGCCTTTGACCTGAGGGGGTGCTTCCAGGAGTGGTAGTTATGGCAACACTGGGAGGCAAGCTACATTAACGGCCCAGGGGGCCATGGAAGATAAACATACATCCCTGGACCAAAACTGTAAGTTGGGAAGCGATGTTAGCCTGGTTGGGGCAGATGGTACGCATGGTGGGGGGGTGATAATCACCTCAATGTTTAAAGTCCTCATTGTCTGGAATCTTCAGCGGGCAACTTGGCAATAGAGTCTTCTAATACTGAGCCCTTCCAGGATCGGGAGTAGTTGTAGCTGAGGTGGCTGATGTCAGCAGCGATTTAGAGATACCGGTATTCCCCACTCAAAATAAAGTGCTGCTTCAGACTGACGCTATCATTGATGATAATGGACCCCCGGACATAAGTAATCTCGTTGGGGGCTTGTCTATGGCATCTGTACGTTTCTCTGCACCTAGTGCTAGCGGTGATGAAGTATTGCCTGAGGGAAAAGAGTTACCAGCCATTACAAGGCTTCTCCCTTTTAGATAATGTGAAGAATGCCCAAAATTCTCAGATTGAGTATCATGATTTGACTGTGGCAAGACTCTCAACAGTTGATGCAGACTTGCTAACCCCAGCTTGTACTCTCAAGGCTATCTGTAACTCCCGGCAGGGAAAAGAGGATTATCATGTAGTAGGTGAGGTTGGAGAGAATTTTTACTCCCTCTCGGATCAATCCAGGGACTCAGATGATACCAACAACAGCTCTTCTACGGGCACAGACAGGAAATAGCTCTTCCGCCCCCCTCCATGTTAAGGTGGACTGCAGTTAAGTGTTATGAAAGGCGAGGTGATGGCCTCAGTTTGGAGCCTACGGAGAAAAAGGTAAGAAAGAAAAAGGCACGGGGCGAGAGCAATGTCATGGGATTATTCAGGAATACAGCAAATTCCGGATAGGCTGGATGATCTTTTAGTGAACCCAGCTGGCCTTGAGAATGATGCTACAAAGTCAGAGGTGACTCCCCCCTCACTGGGCCTTATTTATCAGACTATCATGGCACAACACAAACAGATGCAGGGGGGCAGTAAAAAAGCCAGAGTGGCTACAAAGCAATAACAAGTAGCAGTCAGTAAGATTACAAAGACTTGTTCAGAAATTGGGGAACGGATCACTACAATTGAGGCTCGGGCTGACGTTTTGGAAACAGATTTAGGGGCGGTGGCACAACAAGCCACCATGCATGATACTCAGCTCTCTGACATTCAATGGAAAATTGAGGACTTTGAAAACCAGCAACGCCGTAATAATCTATGTATACTGGGGATACAAGAAGGAACCGAAGGGCAAGATGCAAGGGCCTATATAATCAGATTGTTCAAGGCAGCATTTCCAGAACAGTCTTGGTGGGACTGGGAGAAGGAGATTCAAAGAGCCCATCGGTTCCCACTGTATATGAAGGAACAGCCGTCAGGAGGAGGAACCGGGGCGAGTCTGCAACAGCCTAGAGCCTTTATGGTTTACTTTGGTAATTACCTGCTGCGCCAGATAATTTTTTTAAAAGCCCGCCCTGACTCTTAGATCAGCTGTGAGGGTTGCACCTTTTTTTCTCGTCCTGATTTCGGTCATGCCACAGTAGAGAGATGTTGGCGCTTGAGACAACTGATTAGTCCCTTTCAGGAGAGGGGAGCTGAAGCATTTTTACTGCCCCTGGCTCGACTTAAGACAATATACAAAGGCACGGTTCGGGTGTTTTCGTCAGAGATCAAAGCTAAAGAATATTTGCAATCTTTGACTTAATCGAATGTTAAGAAATTTCATAAGGGGAGGGAAGGAGGGCATGGGCAGGAGGAGGGGAGAAAAGGGGAAGAAAAAAATATATATATATAAAGATTAAAAGGGAAAAGTATGTAAAATGAGTGGGTAGGATTGAGGAGGGTGGAATAGTGGGGGCTTAGAAGTAGGGAGGGAAAGAAGGGCAAAGTGTGGCGTAAGAATTGAGAAGAGAAAAAATTTCATTGTTGATTTTGTTGGTAATAGTCTGGTGTTTAGTGGTTTGGATGGGATTTACTTTTGTGGTTTTTTTGGGGGTTCAATTTAGAAGTTATTACCTTTCTTCTTTTTAGATGTGGTTGTTGGAGCTCTCGAGGGGAGGGTGCCTTGTCCATCTTACAGACTTTCAGTCTGGTTGCCTCATTTTTTAGGGTATAGGGGAAAGGGGGTTGAGATGGGTGCTGGTTCGGGGGGGTTCATGGGTGGGGATGGGGTAGTATTATTGTAATGAAGATGCACAAAATGATGTATAAGAAGGTATTGAAGGTTCTCTCTGCATTTATGTTTAGGTTCAGTTTAATTATGGGAGTATATGTTAGATCTTTAACCTCTAGCGTGCCTTGGACGAGGTGACCTCGTCCTACACCCTGGAACTGGGGGGAGCGCTGGCGCTCCCTCCTGTGCTCCCCATCCACCCCCCTCAAGGCAGGGATGGAAGGGGAAGCCCTTCCCCTTCCACCCCGACCGCCCCCCCACCCACCCGTGACATCAGCGCGCAAGCGTGCGCTGATTTATCACAATGCCTCCCCCAGCACAATCGAAAGAGAAATGCAAAGCATTTCTCTTTCGATCATGTGGGGGAGGCCCAGAGAGGCTTCAAAAGGGAAGGAAATGTATTTCCTTCCCTTTGAAGTCTCTCTGAGCGTTTCAAAAGCCGGATTGCTTGCAATCCGGCTTTTGAAACGCCCACTAGACACCAGGGATTTATTTTTTATTTTTTTAAGTGGCATAAGGGAGCGACCCCTTGGGCAAGGGTCGCTCCCAGGGGGGGCATTTTTTTGGAAGGCCTTTTCTGCCCCCCTGGGGGCAGATTGGCCTATTTTGATGAGGCCAATCTGCCCCAAGGGGGACAGAAACCACTAGACACCAGGGAGTTATTTTTTTTTTACATGAATTTCACGCAATGGGAGCGACCCCTTAGGCAAGGGTCGCTCCCCTGGGGGGCAAATTTATTTTAGGCCATTTCTGCCCCCCTGGGGGGGCAGATCAGGCTATTTTGATTAGGTTGATCTACCCCCAAGAAACCACTAGGCACCGGGGATTTTTTTGTTTTACAGATGGGGAGCGACCCCTTGGACAAGGGTCGCTCCCCTGGAGGGGAAAATTGTATTTAGGCCATTTCCCGATTTTTGCTACGCCAATCTGCCGGGGATTTTTTTTTTGCAGCAATGTCACGCAGGAGGATCGACCCCGGAGGCAAGGGTCGCTCCCGGGGGGTGGGGAGGTTGTGGGTGCGGGATGCAAATTTATTTTAGGCCATTTAGGCGCCAGGGCCAATTTTTTTTTTTTTTTTTTGGTTTTTTTTTTTTAGAGATGGGGAGCGACCCATTAGGCAAGGGTCGCTCCCCTGGGGGGGAAATTGTATTTAGACCATTTCTGCCCCCCTTGGAGGCAGATTGGCCGATTTTAGGTCAATCTACCCCCAAGGGGGCAGAAACCACTAGGCATCGGGGATTTGTTTTTTTTGGCCAAAATGTCACGCAGGGGGAGCGACCCCGTAGGCAAGCGTCGCTCCCGATGGGTGGGGGAGCAAATTTATTTTAGGCCATTTCTGCCCCCCCTGGGGCCGGCTGAGCTAGAGGCCAAAATCTACAGGTAGGCACTTTGCAAAAAAACACCTCTGTTTTCTTTCAAAAAATTTGATGTGTCCACGTTGTGCTTTTGGGAATTTCCTGTCGCGGGCGCTAGGCCTACCCACACAAGTGAGGTACCATTTTTATCGGGAGACTTGGGGGAACGCTGGGTGGAAGGAAATTTGTGGCTCCTCTCAGATTCCAGAACTTTCTGTCACCGAAATGAGTGGAAAAGGTGTTTTTTTTGGCCATATTTTGATGTTTGCAAAGGATTCTGGGTAACAGAACCTGGTCAGAGCCCCACAAGTCACCCCATCTTGGATTCCCCTGGGTTTCTAGTTTTCAAAAAGGCGCTGGTTTGCTAGGTTTCCCCAGGTGCCGGCTGAGCTAGAGGCCAAAATCCACAGGTAGGCACTGTTTTCTATGAAAAAATGTGATGTGTCCACGTTGTGTTTTGGGCCATTTCCTTTCGTGGGCGCTAGGCCTACCCACACAAGTGAGGTACCATTTATATCGGGAGACTTGGGGGAACGCTGGGTGGAAGGAAACTTGTGGCTCCTCTCAGATTCCACAACTTTCTGTCACCAAAATGAGAGGAAAGTGTTTTTTTGGCCAAATTTTGATGTTTGCAAAGGATTCTGGGTAACAGAACCTGGTCAGAGCCCCGGAAGTCACCCCATCATGGATTCCCCTAGGTGTCTAGTTTTCAAAAATGCACAGATTTGGTAGGTTTTCCTAGGTGCCAGCTTAGTTAGAAGCCAAAATCTACAGGTAGGCACTTTGCAAACGACACCTCTGTTTTCTGTCAAAAATTGTGATGTGTCCACGTTGTGTTTTGGGGAATTTCCTGTCTCGGGCGCTAGGCCTACCCACACAAGTGAGGTATCCTTTTTATCGGGAGACTTGGGGGAACGCTGAGTGGAAGGAAATTCGTGGCTCCTCTCTGATTCCAGAACTTTCTGTCACCGAAATGTGAGGAAAATGTGTTTTTTTAGCCAAATTTTGAGGTTTGCAAAGGATTCTGGGTAAGAGAACCTGGTCAGAGCCCCAGAAGTCACCCCATCTTGGATTCCCCTAGGTCTCTAGTTTTCAAAAATGCACAGGTTTGGTAGGTTTCCCTAGGTGCCGGCTGAGCTAGAGGCCAAACTCTACAGGTAGGCACTTTGCAAAAAAACACCTCTGTTTTCTTTCAAAAAATTTGATGTGTCCACGTTGTGCTTTTGGGAATTTCCTGTCGCGGGCGCTAGGCCTACCCACACAAGTGAGGTATCATTTTTATCGGGAGACTTGGGGGAACATAGAATAGCAAAACAAGTGTTATTGCCCCTTGTCTTTCTCTACATTTTTGCCTTCCAAATGTAAGGCAGTGTGTGAAAAAGACGTCTATTTGAGAAATACCCTGTAATTCACATGCTAGTATGGTCACCCCAGAATTCAGAGATGTGCAAATAACCACTGCTCCTCAACACCTTATCTTGTGCCCATTTTGGAAATACAAAGGTTTTCTTGATAGCTATTTTTCATTCTTTATATTTCAGCAAATGAATTGCTGTATACCCGGTATAGAATGAAAACGCACTGCAGGGTGCAGCTCATTTATTGGCTCTGGGTACCTAGGGTTCTTGATGAACCTACAAGCCCTATATATCTCCGCAACCAGAAGAGTCCAGCAGACGTAAAGGTATATTGCTTTCAAAAATCTGACATGGCAGGAAAAAGTTACAGAGTAAAACGTAGAGAAGAATTGCAGTTTTTTTCACCTCAATTTCAATATTTTTCTTTTTCAGTTGTTATCTTCTGTAGGAAACCCTTGTAGGATCTACACAAATGACCCCTTGCTGAATTCAGAATTTTGTCTACTTTTCAGAAATGTTTAGGTTTCTGGGATCCAGCATTGGTTTCACGCCCATTTCTGTCACTGACTGGAAGGAAGCTGAAAGCACAAAATTTTTTAAAAATGGGGTATGTCCCAGTAAATTGCCAAATTTGTGTTGAAAAATTGGGTTTTCTGATTCAAGTCTGCCTGTTCCCGAAATCTGGGAAGCTGGTGATTTTAGCACTGCAAACCTTTTTGTTGATACCATTTTCAGGGAAAAACCGCAAGCCTTCTTCTGCAGCCACTTTTTCCAATTTTTTTGAGCCTTTTTTTGGCTATTTGGAGCAGTTCGCGCTTAGGCCCTCATAACTTTTTGTTCACATAAGCTACCCACGCCAAATTTGCGTCCTTTTTTTCCAACATCCTAGGGATTCTAGAGGTACCCAGACTTTGTGGGTTCCCCAGAAGGAGGCCAAGAAATTAGCCAAAAAAGAGTGAAAATTTCTTTTTTTTCAAAAAAATTGGGAAAATGGGCTGCAGAAGAAGGCTTGTGGTTTTTTCCCTGAAAAGGGCATCAACAAAGGGTTTGCGGTGATAAAATCACCAGCTTCCCAGCTTTCAGGAACAGACAGCCTTGAATCAGAAAACCCAATTTTTCAACACAATTTTGTCATTTTACTGGGACATACCCCATTTTTACGATTTTTTGTGCTTTCAGCCTCCTTCCAGTCAGTGACAGAAATGGGCATGAAACCAACGCTGGATCCCAGAAACCGCAACATTTTTGAAAAGTAGACAAAAATCTGAATTCAGCAAGGGGTCATTTGTGTAGATCCTACAAGGGTTTCCTACAGAAAATAACAACTGAAAAAGAAAAATATTGAAATTGAGGTGAAAAAAACATAAATTTTTCTCTACGTTTTACCTTGTAACTTTTTCCAGCAATGTCAGATTTTCGAAAGCAATATACCGTTACGTCTGCTGGACTCTTCTGGTTGCGGGGATATATAGGGCTTATAGGTTCATCAAGAACTCTAGCTACCCAGAGCCAATAAATGACCTGCACCCTGCAGTGGGTTTTCAATCTATGCCGGGTATACAGCAATTCATTTGCTGAAATATAAAGAGTAAAAAATAGCTATCAAGAAAACCTTTGTATTTCCAAAATGGGCACAAGATAAGGTGTTGAGAAGCAGTGGTTATTTGCACATCTCTGAATTCCGGGGTGCCCATACTAGCATGTGAATTACAGGGCATTTCTCAAATAGACGTGTTTTTTACACACTGTCTTACATTTGGAAGGAAAAAATGCAGAGAAAGACAAGGGGCAATAACACTTGTTTTGCTATTCTATGTTCCCCCAAGTCTCCCGATAAAAATGATACCTCACTTGTGTGGGTAGGCCTAGCGCCCGCGACAGGATATGCCCCAAAACACAACGTGGACACATCACAGAAAACAGGTGTTTTTTGCAAAGTGCCTACCTGTAGATTTTGGCCTGTAGCTCAGCCGCCACCTAGGGAAACCTACCAAACCTTTGCATTTCTGAAAACTAGAGACCTAGGGGAATCCAAGATGGGGTGACTTGTGTGGCTCAGACCAGGTTCTGTTACCCAGAATCCTTTGCAAACCTCCAAATGTGGCTACAAAAACACATGTTCCTCACATTTCTGTGGCAGAAAGTTCTGGAATCTGAGAGGAGCCACGAATTTCCTTTCCCCCAGCGTTCCCCTACGTCTCCCGATAAAAATGATACCTCACTTGTGTGGGTAGGCCTAGCGCCCGTGACAGGAAACGCCCCAAAGCGCAACGTGGACACAGCCAAATTGGTGAAGGAAAACAGAGGTGTTTTTTGCAAAGTGCCTACCTGTAGATTTTGGCCTGTAGCTCAGCCGCCACCTAGGGAAACCTACCAAACCTGTGCATTTCTGAAAACTAGAGACCTAGGGGAATCCAAGATGGGGTGACTTGTGTGGCTCGGACCAGGTTCTGTTACCCAGAATCCTTTGCAAACCTCAAAATTTGGCTAAAAAAACACATGTTCCTCACATTTCTGTGGCAGAAAGTTCTGGAATCTGAGAGGAGCCACGAATTTCCTTCCACCCAGCGTTTCCCCACGTCTCCCGATAAAAATGATACCTCACTTGTGTGGGTAGGCCTAGCGCCCGCGACAGGAAACGCCCCAAAGCGCAACGTGGACACAGCCAAATTGGTGAAGGAAAACAGAGGTGTTTTTTGCAAAGTGCCTACCTGTAGATTTTGGCCTGTAGCTCAGCCGCCACCTAGGGAAACCTACCAAACCTGTGCATTTCTGAAAACTAGAGACCTAGGGGAATCCAAGATGGGGTGACTTGTGTGGCTCGGACCAGGTTCTGTTACCCAGAATCCTTTGCAAACCTCAAAATTTGGCTAAAAAAAACACATGTTCCTCACATTTCTGTGGCAGAAAGTTCTGGAATCTGAGAGGAGCCACGAATTTCCTTCCACCCAGCGTTCCCCCACGTCTCCCGATAAAAATGATACCTCACTTGTGTGGGTAGGCCTAGCGCCCGCGACAGGAAACGCCCCAAAGCGCAACGTGGACACAGCCAAATTGGTGAAGGAAAACAGAGGTGTTTTTTGCAAAGTGCCTACCTGTAGATTTTGGCCTGTAGCTCAGCCGCCACCTAGGGAAACCTACCAAACCTGTGCATTTCTGAAAACTAGAGACCTAGGGGAATCCAAGATGGGGTGACTTGTGTGGCTCGGACCAGGTTCTGTTACCCAGAATCCTTTGCAAACCTCAAAATTTGGCTAAAAAAGCACATGTTCCTCACATTTCTGTGGCAGAAAGTTCTGGAATCTGAGAGGAGCCACGAATTTCCTTCCACCCAGCGTTCCCCCACGTCTCCCGATAAAAATGATACCTCACTTGTGTGGGTAGGCCTAGCGCCCGCGACAGGAAACGCCCCAAAGCGCAACGTGGACACAGCCAAATTGGTGAAGGAAAACAGAGGTGTTTTTTGCAAAGTGCCTACCTGTAGATTTTGGCCTGTAGCTCAGCCGCCACCTAGGGAAACCTACCAAACCTGTGCATTTCTGAAAACTAGAGACCTAGGGGAATCCAAGATGGGGTGACTTGTGTGGCTCGGACCAGGTTCTGTTACCCAGAATCCTTTGCAAACCTCAAAATGTGGCTAAAAAAAACACATGTTCCTCACATTTCTGTTGCAGAAAGTTCTGGAATCTGAGAGGAGCTACGAATTTCCTTCCACCCAGCGTTCCCCCACGTCTCCCGATAAAAATGATACCTCACTTGTGTGGGTAGGCCTAGCGCCCGCGACAGGAAACGCCCCAAAGCGCAACGTGGACACATCACATTTTTTCATTGAAAACAGTGCCTACCTGTAGATTTTGGCCTCTAGCTCAGCCGGCACCTAGGGTAACCTACCAAACCTGTGCATTTCTGAAAACTAGAGACCTAGGGGAATCCAAGATGGGGTGACTTGTGTGGCTCGGACCAGGTTATGTTACCCAGAATCCTTTGCAAACCTCAAATTCTGTCTAAAAAAACACATTCTCCACACATTTCGGTGACAGAAAGTTCTGGAATCTGAGTGGAGCCACAAATTTCCTTCCACCCAGCGTTCCCCCAAGTCTCCCGATAAAAATGATACCTCACTTGTGTGGGTGGGCCAGGTGCCTGCAACAGAATAAGGCCCAAAACTTGTAGAGATAGAGGGGATAGCACAGCAAGTTTATAAGGACATATTCTTTTATACATCTTTAGACTGACTCTGCTTTGGGGACCCACATAAGTGAGGTGTCATTTTACTTGGGAGGCTGAGGGGAACACTGGGGAGTAGGAATTTTGTGCTGGAGTGGTGATCCTACGAAGAAAAGTCAGGAAAATATGCTTTTTTTAAGCACATTGAGGTTTACAGAGGAGTCTGGGTAAGAAAATGTTGGGGGAACCACGCAAGCCACACCTCCCTGGACTCCTTGGGGTGTCTAGTTTTATAAAATGTCTGGGTTTGGTAGGTTTCCCTAGATGAAGGCCGCACACAGGACCAAAAACATAGGTGCCCTCTCCCCCCCAAACACAGGTAGTTTTGTAATATATCGTTTTGATGTGCCCACATACGTCCGTGATGTGCCAAACACTAAAATTTTGAAAAGAAACACATTTAGGTTATGTGAAGAAGATCCCTCACCCACCAACAAAGTTGGTGGCATGCTTCATCATCGGGGTCCCACCTGAGGCACCTAGTGTGTCACAGGTGTGCTGCAACGCCTGATTACAGCGGAGCAGGTTTTGTCATTTTTACCACACATACTGGTTGGATTTGGCACGAGGGTGAGTGATGGTTCAGTGGATCAAATTTTACTAACAAGAGCTTTCACAAAAATGAAATGCACTGTTAGTAACTGAAAGGCAAAAAACTGAACCAATGACTCACAGCTCGTGAGCTGTAAAGCCGCGACAAGGCACCAACCGCTTTACAGTCCATTCACATAACTTTCATAAATGACACATCAAGGCCATTCACACCGCCAGCCACGGGCCCAGCACATTACAACACTCACATCGACAGACAGCGCCACTCAAGGGCCCATCACTTACATACGCCCACATGCCTGATACAACAATCACACCAGCTGATGGGAGTGTGTGGACTGGTGTTTGGCTGGCAGTGTGTTGCAGTAGCCAACAGCAAGTCAATATGTACACTCTCAGCCAAGCCCCACTCCACCCACAATGGCATCATTTTTTTTTTTTTTTTTTTTAACAGAGGAACCCCTAACTAAGTAGAAAGAATTACAAAACTACAAACACAAAAGCTCTAACTAAGAACATGACAGAAATGCTAACCATGAAACTAAACACATGAAAATACAAAACAGACATGAGTTTACACTCATGGTTGTTCCCAGAAATTCTTCTGGGTGTGGTAATTCTTAAAACAAGCACCGACACACAGCCCAGGCTTGGAAGGACAATCCGGGCAGTACATTCGAGACTCCCTCCGGATACCTCTTCGAAAACACACTCTACATTTCTTAGCTGGAAAGTCTTTTTTGGGTGTGGGAGGAATGTGCTCAGCAAAGTGGCGATCTTTCAATCTAGCCACATCCTCCACCACTGCTTCTCTAGGAACTCTGGCCTGTTCCACCACAATAAGGCTCTCTATCACTGACTCCTGAAATTTCACAAAAGTCATCTTTGACTCTGGAGACCTATCCCTAAACACAATAAAAGCATTGAAGGTTGCTAAGTGGAAGAGGTGAAGTGCTAACTTCTTATACCAAACGTAAGACTTACGAATAGCAGTATAAGGTTCCAACCTCTGGTCAACTCTATCTACACCTCCCATGTGCTTATTATAATCTAAAATGCACACAGGTTTGCGCACTTCAGCAACCTGGCCCCAAACAGTCACAGGGGAAGTACTCTCATCATGGATGGTACTTAGAATGTAGACATCCCTCTTATCTGAAAATTTCAAAGCTAGCAGCTCCTCGTTCCGCAAGGCACAGCACTGTCCTCTCTCAAGTTTTTTACAGACAAGCTCCCTTGGATAGCCTTTCCGGTTAGAACGGATTGTGCCACAAGCAACTGTGTCCACTCTAAACAATTCCTTGAACAATTGCACACCAGTGTAGAAGTTATCTACATACAAATGGTGACCTTTGTTGAACAGTCGTCTACCAAGATCCCACACAATTTTCTCAGTAACTCCAAAAGTGGGAGGACAACCAGGGGGGTCAATATTGGAATCCCTACCAGTGTACACACGGAAACTATACACATATCCTGTCCTACTTTCAGACAGCATATACAATTTAATTCCATATCGTGCCCTTTTGCTAGGAATGTACTGCCTAAAAACCAAACGACCCTTGAAGAGGACCAAAGACTCGTCCACACTTAACTCTTTGCCTGGAACATAGACCTCCGAAAACCGATCTACAAAATGATCAAGGACAGGCCTAATCTTAAAAAGACGGTCAGAATCTGGGTGATCTCGTGGCAAGGCTTATGCATTGTCAACAAAATGCAGCATCCTAAGAAGAAGCAAATACCGATTACGACTCATGGTCGCTGGAAATATAGCTGTTGCCATCAAGGGACTAGTAGACTAATAAGAAGCCAGTGACGGCTTCCTTATCAACCCCATCAAAAAAGTCAAACCCAAAAACTTTTTTAACTCCTCCAAATTAGTGGGAATCCACTGGGCAGCTCTAGAGTGTGGCCTAAGTCTAGCAGCGTTGTCCCTCAAATGCTGCTCCGCATAAAAATTAGTCTGCTCAACAATCTCTTCCAAAAACACATCATCCATGAATAACTCAAAGAAATTGATAGGCATAAAGTTCTCTGTATTGGCGTTACACCCCGGGAGACCAGTAAAGGCAGGCAACTCTGGCTGCTGCATGTTTGGGGCAACCCAGACATCAGGTCTTATAACGGGAAACCTTTCAGCCCCAGGTTGCTGCACTATTGGCACATCAATGTCCTCCTCTACAACAGGCCCTTCATCTGCACTGAGTGTGGCTTCATCATCAGAAGATTCCCCTCCAAGAGAAACATCACTGCCAGAATCTCTGACTTCCTCCTCTGCCTCAGATGCAGAGTCTGTCTCATAGTCATGATCAGACTGACTTAAAAAGCATACCAACCACCTGCTGAGCGGTCATCCTGCGGCTAGCCATGATATCTCCTGCTAAAATTAACTGGACAAATTCACCACCAACAACCAGCACTGTGTAAGACAAGTGACAAAGTGTAGCTTTGTTAGTAAGAGTTGTAAACTCAAAAACTATACCGCTCACTTGCCTGAAAAAGCTTGATTCACCAGCAACTACACAGCAATCACCAATGATATCCCACTAAAAATAAAGAAAGAAAGGCAAATTAGAAATAAGACAAAACAAATATCATTGTGCACAAACCTAAGGACAATTTCACACACAATCCTGCATTTAGTACACCCCCTACAAACATGTCATTCATGCATGGCAACAATACTCCTTTGGAGTAAATTGTTTTTACTTACCTAAAACATGCAACTGTGCAAACTGCAGGTCAACCACCGCCAAAACCGCAAGGAGCCACAGCAAATAAAGCAAAAGTTTTGAACTAGAACAAAAAGGAGGAAAACATTTTTTATCACAAATGCAAAGACTTCTTCAGTTGACAAACACCCCACCATCAAACATTTAGAAATTGGTGCCTAAGTGGATTCTGCCATGGGGCAGATGGGCCTACTAATAAAATAGACCTGTCTACCCCCAAGGAAGCCAGAAAATACCTTTAGTAGTGTGTCCCCATGGAGATCGACCCTTGCAAAAGGGGACAGCCCTAAAAAAAAAAAGCAACAAAAAAAAAAAAACACACACAACACTATCCCTGGTGCCTAAGTGGCTTCTGCCCCCCTTGGGGGCAGGTGGGCCTAAGAAAATAGGCCCATCTGCCCCCAGGGGGTGTAGAAATGGGCAACAGGTCAAGGCCCCCCTTGGGGGGGCGCCCCGTGACCAAGGGGACACCCCCCACAAAAAAAAACTAATAAAAAAAAAAACCTGGCGTTCTAGTAGTTTCTGCCCCCCTTGGGGGCAGACCAGCCTAAAAATAATAGGCTGATCCGTTTCCAAGGGGTGCAGAAATGGCCTGGGTACATGTGCCCCCAAAGGGGGGGGCGACCCTTGCCCAAGGCCCCACCCATCCAGTAACACACACACACACACACACACACACTATCCCTGGTGTCTAAGTGGCTTCTGCCCCCCTTAGGGGCAGGTGGGCCTAAGAAAATAGGCCCATCTGCCCCCAGGGGGTGTAGAAATGGGCAACAGGTCAATGCCCCCCTTGGGGGGGTGCCCCGTGACCAAGGGGACGCCCCCCCACAAAAATAAACAAATAAAAAAAAATCCCTGGCGTTCTAGTAGTTTCTGCCCCCCTTGGGGGCTGACCAGCCTAAAAAAAATAGGCTGATCTGTCTCCAAGGGGTGCAGAAATGGCCTGGGTACATGTGCCCCCAAAGTGGGGGGCGACCCTTGCCCAAGGCCCCACCCATCCACTAACACACACACACACACACACACACACACACACACACACACACACACTATCCCTGGTGTCTAAGTGGCTTCTGCCCCCCTTGGGGGCAGGTGGGCCTAAGGAAATAGGCCCATCTGCCCCCAGGGGGTGTAGAAATGGGCAACAGGTCAATGCCCCCCTTGGGGGGGCGCCCCGTGACCAAGGGGACGCCCCCCCACAAAAATAAACAAATAAAAAAAAAATCCCTGGCGTTCTAGTAGTTTCTGCCCCCCTTGGGGGCAGACCAGCCTAAAAATAATAGGCTGATCTGTCTCCAAGGGGTGCAGAAATGGCCTGGGTACATGTGCCCCCAAAGTGGGGGGCGACCCTTGCCCAAGGCCCCACCCATCCAGTAACACACACACACACACACACACACACACACACACACACTATCCCTGGTGTCTAAGTGGCTTCTGCCCCCCTTGGGGGCAGGTGGGCCTAAGAAAATAGGCCCATCTGCCCCCAGGGGGTGTAGAAATGGGCAACAGGTCAATGCCCCCCTTGGGGGGGCGCCCCGTGACCAAGGGGACGCCCACTCACAAAAATAAACAAATAAAAAAAAATCCCTGGCGTTCTAGTAGTTTCTGCCCCCCTTGGGGGCAGACCAGCCTAAAAATAATAGGCTGATCTGCCCTCAAGGGGGGCAGAAATGGCCCTAAAAGACATGCCCCCCAAAGGGGAGCGACCCTTGCCCAAGGGGGCGCCCCCCCATCCACTACACACACAATCCCTGGTGCCTAAGTGGCTTCTGCCCCCCTTGGGGGCAGATGGACCTAAAAAAAATAGGCCGATTTGCCCCCAAGGGGGGCAGGAAAGGCCAACAGTTCTCTGCCCCCTTGGGGGGGGCGCCCCTTGCCCAAGGGGGCACCCCCCCCCACATAAATACACATAAAAATAAAAAACCCTGGTGATCTAGTGTTTTCTGCCCCCCTTGGGGGCAGATCTGGCTAAAAAGTAGCCAATCTGCCCTCAAGGGGGGCAGAAATGGCCCGAAAAGACATGCCCCCCAAAGGGGAGCGACCCTTGCCCAAGGGGGCGCCCCCCCATCCACTACACACACAATCCCTGGTGCCTAAGTGGCTTCTGCCCCCCTTGGGGGCAGATGGACCTAAAAAAAATAGGCCGATCTGCCCAAAGGCCAACAGTTCTCTGCCCCCTTGGGGGGGCGCCCCTTGCCCAAGGGGGCACCCCCAACACATAAATGCAAAAAAAAATAACAATCCCTGGTGATCTAGTGTTTTCTGCCCCCCTTGGGGGCAGATCTGGCTGGAAAGTAGCCAATCTGCCCCCAAGGGGTGCAGAAATGGCCGTAGTAATTGCCCCCCTAAAGGGGAGCGACCCTTGCCCAAGGGGCCGCTCCCCGCGTGCCAAAAACCGTAAAAAACAATGAAGAAAACAAATCCCTGGTGTCTAGTGGGCATTCCTGCTGCCCGATCGCAATGCGATCGGGCAGCAGGAATGCTCAAAGAGACACCGGGGAAAAGGAAAAGCCTTTCCTTTTCCCCAGTGCCTCTTTAGCCCCAACCCCCCACCCACCGGGAAGAGGAACTCACCTCTTCTCTCGTCGCCGCACAGGAAGCAAATGGCTTCCTGTGCGGCGAGGAACCCATAATGAAGTCAGCGCACAATCGCGCGCTGACGTCATTATGGGGGGGTGGGGGGGTCGGGGTGGAAGGGGAAGGGCTTCCCCTTCCATCCCCGACTTTGGGGGGTGGGAGGGAAGCACACAGAGGGAGCGAGAGCGCTCCCTCTGGGCTGTGTGCCGAGGACGTAGTGGTTACGTCCTCGGCACAGCAGCACTGTGCCGCGGGACGTAACCACTACGTCCGCGGCACAGAAGGGGTTAAAGATTATTACTCAGTGTTGTATCAGCAGGAAAATCAACCCTGTTGCAATCTAGGAGTAAAGATTAGTCAGTATCTGAGTGAAATTCCAGGCCCCAGACTATCGATAGATGAGAGCAGTCAATTGGCCACCCCTATTTTGATGGGACGAGATTATAGCAGCCTTAGCCTCTCTGCCTAATGGGAAAGCTACCGGGCCGGATATGATTCCATTGGAATTTTTTACGACCTTTTTTGAGGAATTGAAAGACGACATCCTGGCACTGTTTGTGTCAGTCCAAGATGGAGGGCAAGCGCCGGGCTCATGGTTAGATGCTAATATCGTTGTATTTTTTAAGAAAGCGAAGGACCCATTATTACCAGGCTCCTATAGTACTATTTTGTTAATAAACGCGGATGTCAAACTGTATACGAAAAATCTCGAACCAGATTAAGCAGAGTAATTGGTGGACTTGTTTCCCCATAACAACATGGATTTATTCATGAGTGTGGGACTGCTGACCATGTTAGGCGGGTTATTATCATGTTGGATGCATCCCAGGTTTCGGCGACTCCCATGTCACTGAAAAAGCCTTTGACAGGGTGAGTTGGGAGTATCTCTGGGTAGTGCTCCTTAAAGCTAATATAGGTCCAGGTTTTATATCAGAAACCCACAGCACAAATTCAATCATCCGGGGTAGCATCTGATACTATCTTTATTACAAGGGGTACTAGACAGGGGTGTCCTTGCTCGCCTTTACTTTTTGCCCTTTACATCGATCCTTTAATTAGGAGGCTTTTTTACAGTAATCCGATTCCACCCATGGTATCGGTAGAGGGTACGCTTAAAATTCTGGCTTGGCTATTGAAGAAATAGAGATGCTAACTGCGGAGTTTGGTGTGGTATCGCTATTTATTAAACAGGGCTAAAAGTCAAATTTTGGGTAATGAATGGATTTCTATTGCTGATAATAGAAGGGTTGAGCAAGCGACCTACTTAGGAGTTAGATTAACGGCTAACTTGGAGCAGATTGTTGAGAAACATTTTGCCCCCATACTTGCTAAAACTAGGAGAGTTGATCCGCATGAATAATCTACATTTAACGATTATTGGGCGCTGTAACATCATTAAAATGCTATTTTTACCTCGGGTTTTGTATCTTTTTCATACCATCCCATTGGAAATTACCAAGGATTGGTTTAAACATATGGAGAACCTAGCAAATAGTTTTATATGGTCTGTCTCTAAAACACGGCAGGCTTATAAGTACTTAGTGTTCCCAAGAGAGAAAGGTGGGTGGACTGCTCCTAATTTTTAATTTTATTATTGGGCAACCGTTTTGCAATTTATTCAGCCGCTAATTACTCAAGATTTGGACAATGGAGGTGCCGGGGAGATGTGCCCATCTATTTATAATATGATCTGGGGAAGTCATGCTAATGCAGCCTTTATGAGAAACGTTGAGCCTAGCTATTTTTAAATAGTTAGTTTAAGACTGTCTGGGTGGCCTTCAAGGTGTGGACCAGCATTAAAACCTGTATGGGAATAGAACAAATACATTTTTATACCCCAATTATGAATTAATCTATACTTCCTGATATTTTTAAGGATAAACAATGTGCCAAATGGGCACAGCGGGGTGTTTGGTATATTGGTGATTTTTATGCAGGTGCCCATCTTAAATCTTTTGAGGAGCTGATGAAAGAATGCAAACTTGATAGTAAAGATTTTTTTTTAATTCCTACAAATAAGGGATTTTCTGTTGAAAACTTCCGCCTCTGTACGTGGACCATTGGGGGACAGAATCCCTATTTTCGACATATTACATAAACATACAAAATGGTGGGTTCGGTCTTTATATCCTCTTTTTTTGGATGTACTGCTAGATGATCTGGGTAATCATGCTGAGAGGTGGACCCGGAGGACTGGGGCTTCCGAGTCTACATTATTGGCCTCTTTAGATATGGGTCAGTGCTTTTTGCTTGCGGCTGGCCCCCAAGCACAGCATTATAAAACAGTATTTAATTTATATTAAACGCCGGCCAAGCTAGCTAAATGGGGCAGCTCGAGGGGGGTGGTATGCCCCCACTGTAAGAGTGAGATGGCTGGCCTAGTACATATGTTTTTTAGCTGCTGTAGATTACATGAATTCTTTAAGGATGTGGCTAATTTTGTCTCTAGGCTCAGTCATCAGGAGGTGGTGATTACGCCCCAACTTGTATTACTCGGAGTTGACGGAGCTGTTTATCCGGATCAGCTATGGAGGTTTCTGTTCTTAGCCATGTCAGCGGTTCGCTGCTGTATTACGTCTGATTGGCTAGAGCCGATACCTCCATCGTTTAATCGATGGCTGGCCCGGCTATGCTCAATGTTTTACCTTGAGATGAGCTCCTATGCGTTTAAGGGCTCTACCCGAAGACGGATCGGTAATTCTATCTGGGCCCCACTCGCACAGTGGCTTGATGATAGCCAAGTACGGGTTGCAGGCGATTTGCACTAGGTCTAAGCATGCACTTTATTTGCACTTGATCATCTGTTTTTATACTATGCAAGGATGGTTTTATTGAATCTATTAATTGCTGTTTTGTATATATGGATGAGATATTGTATATGTATGTATTTGTATTTATATGCCTTCTTTTGTTTGCTTTGTGCTTTTTATCTGGTGTGTATCTTCATCAATTATTATTAAAATAAAAAAAATTAACAAGAAAAAGAAAGGAGCCAACGTAGGGATGCAGGGTGTTGCTTATATGCGGCTATACTCTGTCATTTCCAGGGCGGTATGGAGCCAGTGCAAAGCTGCAATCCGCCACCTAGCAGTGCGAAAGAGTATTGCTAAAAAAGCTTCTGGGTCCAGCCTGGCACTTGTGGAATATTCTAAAGGTGAGGAATCTGCAGTTAAAAGTATCCATCAGAAAAATATTATTGCTTCTGGGATAATGGAGCCAAGGGCCCCCAAACTAGGTCACATTCCTACCTAATTGTCAGAATGTTTGATGTAGACCTATTCTTACATTGATTTTGGGATGTGACCCTTTTCCTCCATCAGTAGTTCATAAGAGGTGAGACTAAGCCCCTCTTCTCCTTCTAGTTATTGTTCCACACCTGCCCAGTTACAGCTACATGTGAACTTTGTCTTTTCACAAGAGCCATCTCAGGAAAAAATGTTTGCTGTGTTTCTGTGGGCGCGGCCTGCTGCATAATTGCTCCAAGGAGACAGAAGCTTATTTTTTTATCTATTGAAGGAAACCCAAAGGCCCAGGTAAAGCCTCCCCTGGTTCATTCCGACAGAGCTTCTCCAAGATCTCCAAGTGATTCTGGCACCATCCACCACTGTTTTCCCATCTCACCCGCTACTCGGTAGCTACTTCCTGTCTCTGGTTTAGGGTGCTGGGTATTTTCTCAGTCTCTGTATCCATACTGACCCTTCATTCAAGAGCCCTAGTGCTCCTCTCAGAGATTTCCAAGGTGAGCACTTCCCTCTGCTGATGCGAGCCACTCCCAACTGGTCCCTGTCCGTATGCTGGGCACTCAACTCTCTTCCGGAAAGCTCACATACTGCTTTTGCACTCTACTTCTTCAGTTGCCTTTCACAGATACTTCACATCAGGGCAATACTGGACAGGTTAATTTAAATACTGATGCAAGGTAAAGTAGCATCCGTTGCCATAGAGAGAAGCATGATTTAAGCACTTTAAGCCTGGTTTTAGGAAGTGACACCATCTTGGCAGGCACCCTGTTAAGCTGCAGAACCACCTCTGGTAAGTCATGTTGCAAGATTGTGAAGGAGTCTTTTTCCTACAAGAGCTAAGCATGGTCCAGAGGATCTCTCATTATAGTCACTAAGTACAGCAATCGTTAAACTAGTCTGCCTTACTCTGGAGTGGTTTCCAGAGGGTTATTCTAAAAGAATTACACGAGATGCTGTAATCTGGGGGCATAGGAGTAAGTGGAACAATCAAACTTTTAATTTGTGTGTGTGGAATTGTTGGATGTCAAAAGGTGACTGTTAAAGAAGGCAAAATCGTAAGAACTTTGGCTAAAAGTATGAGAAGTAGCAATCTGAACTGAAGGTCAAGCCCCACTCACTACATACACAGTTAATGAGGGACACCTGCTGAAAACCAAAGCACAAACATTATTTGAAACAGGTGGATTGCATCATAAATGGGATCATAGGTAACTAACATAAAATTCACGGAGGTTCAAGAAAAATAAACGACCAGGTAGCGGCTCCCATAGCAGGACAAGGACACAACAGGGGTTACATTTAGGCTTCTATTTAACTTTTTTGTTCTAAGCTGGAAGTACTATGACTACCTCCCTAGCTGGTAGAAATATCTCCAGAGTCTAAAAGAATGGTGAGACAGAATGTTCGAGTATTTGTCTGCAAGTTTTATATAGCACTGGGTTTACCTTCAGAGGTACTTCAGACTACTGTGCATTTTGAATTAAGTTCAGGAAATCATCTAGAGCTCATCAGCCCTCCCTAAATAATCCTTTCCAACTACATTCAGATGTGTGGTCTAACAAAGTATTTTCTAAACTCTTGTCTTTAGGAATATCCTGTAGTGCAGATAATTAGGTTCTACCCCCAATGTTGGGCTCATAGCATACCACAAATTTGATTCCTGAATGCCCTTATATTTTAGACTCTTGAATGTTTGTTTGAGTGGGGCAAACTGTTGTATGTACCCTGGCCTTCTCTTGGAGTAGAGAAATGTAAAATGGGTGTTCAATGCTTGCCTTGTCAGTTACACACGACTGTTCTAGTTGAGTAAGGGCAAGACCTCTATGGTGACACTGACTGAACAGAACTTCCAGTTTTTTAGTATTCATGGATGCGAGTGGTGGAGGTCCTAAGTTCTGTGTCCATTCAAAGAAAATAGGTTACTTGTCTGTTCTGTCAAAGTATCTCTGTCTTTACCCCGAACAAAGTATCTCTTTGCTCAAGTCAAACAAAGGAAATTTCTTCAACCCTGTGATACACTTTGCTCAGGCAGTATGAGATTTTATTCCAGCGCTCCTTTGACTCATCCTACTGATGTGTTTCTTAAGGTTTACATCAGCCATTTGAAAGTACACCATGTTATTGAATGACCTGGCCTTGAGCATTTACTTGAAAGTTAAACAGCATTGGTGAGAGAGAGGAGGCACAAAGTACTCCATGAGATAACTTAGGAGCAGCAAAATGAAGGGCCGGGACATTGCCGACGGCTCCACATGGAGCCGCCGTCAATGCCTTAGTGCTGCAAGTGCAGCAGCACCCGTTGCGCAGATCCCTGCCCGTAAATCGGGCAGTGACCTGCGTGACGGGGCACTGCACGGGGGCCCCTGCACTGCCCATGCCAAGTGCATGAGCAGTGCGAGCACCCCTTCCGCCAGCCTTTCCCTGGCGGGGAAGCCCGCCAGGGAAAGGCTGGGGGAAACAGGGCATATTATCCTTAAGGCAGCACTCCTTGCAGTGCTGCCCTGTCGGATAATGTAATCCGCCATCGTCAGGCTGCCTGTCGGCGGTAGCCTGGCGGTGGCAGAGGGCCTCCCTGTGTTTATTATATGGCGGTTCATACCAAAATGCCAGTGGCAGTCTTTTCCACCACCGCCAGCATGGCGGGCTGAACTGCCGGGTTCATGAGCCCCTAAATCTGGATCTTGTCAAAAAAACTTTTCCTGTGTGCCATTAGGTGGCACCACTGGCTCTGTGGTGACCTTGCGCCAACCCAGGCAGTGACATAATAGAAGTGTTTAAAGTTGCTACCCTTTAGCACTGACATCCCTTGGAACATCTCTATGCCTTTATACATGGCTCTCTTTTGACAGATTGCTATGTGACGGTGTACAAAAGCAAGTTTAGGATTATTTAAAACCCTAATTTTTTTTTACTTTACTAAATGGGGAGGGGGGAAGAGTGGTGAGGAATTTGCTGTTACATTGAGTATCCACCAGAAAACGCTTTATAGAAGGTAAACTTATTTTTCTGATGGATTCGAATAACTGTAGATTCCTCACTTTTTAAAATAAATACCAAGGCAGTGTATAAGAAAAGGCTGAGGATCTAAGGAATGGACTACCACCAGGAGCTACTGCAGGACCAGGTGGGTGAAATGGCTCTCTCTGTCGAGTTGGTTATCAAAACAGTAATGCCATGTAAAGGTGCATACGTTTGCCCACATTGAAGCTTGGCAGATTTCCAGTAGTGGAACACATCTTGCCACTGCCCTTTTGGTGGTTTTGGCTCTGGTGAAATGAGCCTGAATGGCCTCAGGAGGCTCCTTTTTAGTCAAACCGTCACATCTTCTAGACAAAGCAATCCACCTGGATAAGGTCTGTTACTGGATCACCTTTATCTTCTTACCCAATAAACAGCTGATCATCTACCTTGTCCTCCCTTGTGTGCTTGATGTTGAAATTAAGAGCTCTTCTAGAATCCAGACTATGAAGCATCTCCTCCTTCTTAGAGGGTGCGGTGAGACTAAGAAGGCGGGGACAGAGCGATGGACTGTCCCACATGGAAGCGCAACACAACTTTTGACACAAAGAAGGCACTAGTTTACAGACGCACCATTTGGCAGGCCAGTTTCCTTGGAAAGAAGGTGGTATATGGAGAGTGTATGAGCAGCACCTGCAGCTCACTGGCACAAAGCAAAGAAGTAAGTGTCTCAAGTGCTGTAGTCCTGCGACACTCATCCCCCACATTAATGGGATTTCCAGGTCAATCGATGATAAACCAGAGATCATCTTGGCCAACTCATAACAGCTTTATGCAGAAGCCTGGGTATGTGTGACCCACCACATCCCAATCCCTGTGTCTCACTTTGCCAAGTACCTTCCAATTGTCCAGTCCCAATTTCTACAAGAGGAACACCAATGAGTACTTATACCAGAGAAGTGTGAACACGTAGATTGACTTCATATATACATTGCTAGTTAGTGTCAGATGCTTATTATTATGTCAAGTCCTCCCTTTTCGGGCTGCCTGGTCTAACGGGGAATGGCAAAAACTGTGAATCTCCTTAAATAAGTGTGGAAGCATAAGGATGCGATGCCAAATAAATGGGCCAAGAACTGCCAGGAACTGCAAAATGAAGGGGAATCTACTAATAGCAGCTGTGGCAGTGCTCATGCCCCGCCTGGAACATATATTTAATCGTGAGGATTGGGAGCCCTACAATTCAGGTACTTAGGGACTCAAGAATGGGGGAGGTTCTGAAGTGTTAGACTTTTCATCCTTGGCATGGTCTCCCTTAACTTTTTGCCTCTGTTCCCCAGGTTGTTGATGTGTGCTGGGCTCTGATTTTGCTGTTTTTGGTACTCTGGGCACATTACCACTGCTAACCAGTGCTAAAGTGCAAGTGCTCCTTTACAAAATGTGTATGGAATAGGCTTATCCATGATTGGCATATTTATTAGTAAGTCCCTAGTAAAGTGTACTGGAGGTGCCAGGGCCTGTAAATCAAATGCTACTAGTGGGCCTGCAGCACTGGTTGTGCCACCCACATAAGTAGCTCTGTAATCATGTCTCAAACCTGCCATTGCAGTGTCTGTGTGTGCAGTTTTAGCAGTAAACTCGACTTGGCAAGTGTACCCACTTGCCAAGCCTAAACCTTTCCTTTTCTTACATGTCAGACATCCCTAAGGTAGGCCCTAAGTAGCCCCAAGGGCAGGATGCAGTGTATGGTTAAGGTAGGAAATGTAGTAATGTGTTTTATATGTCCTGACAGTGAAATATTGCTACATTCGTTTTTTTCACAGTTGCAAGGCCTGTCCCTCTCATAGGTTTACATGGGGGCTACCTTTAAATCTGATTAAAGTGTAGATTCCCTTTGGGAGCGGATGGACATGTGGAGTTTGGGGTCTCTGAGCTCACAATTTAAAAAATACATCTTTTAGTAAAGTTGATTTTAAGATTCTGTGTTTAAAATGGCACTTTTAGAAAGTGAGCAATTTCTTGCTTATACCATTTCTGTGACTCTGCCTGTTTGTGGATTCCCTGTCTGGGTCAGTTTGACAGTTGGGCTGGTTGCACCTCACACTAGACAGTGACACAAAGGGAGCTGGGGTGTAGTCTGCATTTCCTGATGAGCCATCTGTACTAGGAGGGAGGGGATGAGTGGTCACACACCTGAAAGGGCTGTACCTGCCCTCACACAATGCAGTCTCCAAACCCCCTGGTGAGTGTCTGGGGCCTGGCCTGGGCAAGGCAGGATTTCACATTCAAAATAGACTTTACTTTGAAGTAGGCCTACTTCAAAGGAGAAATTGGGTGTAAGAAGGGCACCCAAAACCACATACTTTAGATCACTTCTGGACATCAAGAGGAACCTCTGCCTGGAGAAGAGCTGGAGAGCTGAGAAGTGCTGCCCTGCCTGCAACTGTGCATTTGGAGCTATCCTACAGCTGCTGCTTCTGCCTGTGCAAGGGGACGAAGACTGGACTTTGTGGTACATTCCTGCTTGAGAAGGACTCTCCAAGGGCTTGGACTGAGCTTGCAACCTGTTCTGAAGTCTCGGGGCCATCAAAGACTTGACTTACCAGCACCTGGACTCTGCTGAGGCTCCTGCCCTGACAAGTGGTGCCCTATCCAGTCCCTGGGTCTGGGAAAATTCAAGGAAATTGACTTTGGATGACTCCGGACCGCCACCGCTGCTGAATCCAGTGACGCACGCCTGCACCCGACTGTGATCTTTGCTGGAATGCGACGACCTTCACAGGCCCAACACCGCTGCAGCCCCACCGAAGTCCGCGACTCTGTGGAAGTCGCCGCACCACGTCATGACCGACACCGCTCAAAGTGCACAGAATCAATGTTTCGCACGGACGCTGCGAACCCCGACTTCGCGCATCGGCTTTTCACCAAGGTACTGTACCACGGGGTCTGCGTGACTCCCTGGCCGGCGCCATTGGTGTCCGATTATTGGGAACGACTCCGTCACGATGCCGCGTTAACATCTCATCGAAGCATTTTGTGTTTCTAAGCGCTATTTTTTTATTTAATCTTTAGAAATTAATAACTTGACTTGTGTATGTCAGATATTTGTCGTTTTGGTCTTGTTTTGTTTAGATAAATATTCTCTATTTTTCTAAACCTGTGTTGTGTCATTTTGTAGTGTTTTCATTAAGTTACTGTGTGTGTTGGTACAAATACTTTACAACTAGCACTCTTAAGCCTACTGCTCTGCCAAGCTATCAAGAGGGTAAGCAGGGGTTAGTTGAGGGTGATTCTCTTTTACCCTGACTAAAGTGAGGGTCCTTGCTTGAACATGGGGTAACCTGACTGTCAACCAAAGACCCCATTTCTAACATGATGTCTAGTCCCCGATGTGGAACAGGCTGAGATACACTGGGAAGACAAAAAAAAAATCTGAGGTTCTGATCTGACGGACCAGAGGAGGGAATGAATGCACCCACTCCCCTTCAAGAGGAAGGTTTTACTATTTCTTGAGTAAAATGTAGTAGTTAAAAGAAAGTAACCTAAGCACTTGTGAGAACTACAAGAATGCTGCACTGAGCATTCAGCCATCTGGTAACTGCTAGAAGATGCACGAGCAACGAGTGAGGGTGAAGAAAGAGAGAAGCCAGTCACAGAGTGCTGTTATCAGTGGGTAACAGTACTCGCTGACACATGGCCCTACGAAAATGTATTCCCTCAATAGGAAGTATCCCACCAACTTAGAAGTGACATAAGGAAGACAGGTACTGGTAAGCCCCAGAAGTGGCAATCAATGGTTAAAGGCACTTTAGGCAATATGGCTCCAGAAAGTCATCCAGATGAAGCAGGATAAGAAGAGAAGCAGGCATTTAAGAAAACTACTGCATCTTGCAAGAGCACCATAAAATATCAGTCTTGAAGGGCATCTTTGGGGCACAACCTAAAGAGTAGAGCTAAGAACTAAAGGGGAAAAATGGGGGCTTCATGAAAGAATAATAGGATCTTGAGTTAAGATCACAATTCCAGTACTGGGTTAGAGTGGTACATGGGGCATAGAACATGCAGCCCCTCTGAATAAACTCAAGTACCATAGAAATGACTACAGCTTCAGGAGTGCAGAGAACTTTAAAGGAGGGAAACTCCACAGTGGAACAGAACCCAAGAGAGCCAGACTAATCCCTAGAATGAGTCCATACCTCAAACTCTGAAGGGTAACAACAGTGTCAGCAAAACCTAGATGTGATACAATACCCACTGACAGAAAAGGACAAATTAAAGTTCAAAAAAGTGGATACAAGGGCAGCATAACCTGTGGGTCAGCAGAAGGACATTCAGAGTTGTAGGAGTAGATGCAGAAAAAACCTCCACAAATCAATACTAAGTAAACCTATTATCTACAATGGGATAAACATTATAGAAACCAAGATGTAAACAAATAATGCTCAAATCTTTGTTGGGGCTACGAGGGATTCTGTACAACTGCACTACACAAGATCCCATCTGCTATAGACTTCTAGCTGCAGATTCCTTACTTTTGATTAGATAGCAAAGCCAGATAGTCCAGTCCCTGTACTGCGGGCAATGTTTTTAGATTAGAAAGTCCAGCATGACAGAATGGGCAAAATGCCCATCCCCGCAGACCTGACCGTCCAGGCAGTAATGTCTGGCAAACGTGTGTGAAGATGCCACATTGCTGCCTGGCAGATGTCCAGAACTCCATGTGCTAATGCCGTTGTCGCAGCTTTTTGCCTAGTGGAATGGGACTGTAAGCCCTTAGGACGCTGCTTCTTAGCCAGGGCATAGCAGATCTTAATACAGAGAACGACCCAGTGTGAAGTGGTCAGCTTCTGTACTGCTCGACCCTACTTTGCTCCCACATACCCCACAAAGAGTTGGTTGTCCACCCAACACTCTTGTGTGGTCAAGGTAGACGACAACGTTCTTTTTGGGTCCAGCTGGTAGAGTCGCTCCTCTTCCTTAGAGGGATGTGGGGGAGCAAAGAAGGTGGACAAGGTAACAGTTTGACCCAAATGGAATGGGGTCACCACCTTAGGAATGAAAGTGGCACGGGTGCATAGCACTACCTTGGTCTGGAAATATCGCAAGATATAGCATGACAATAGTTGGATGATAAGGCCTGTATCTCACTCATCCACCAGGCAGATGTCACTGCCACTAAGAAGGTTGTCTTGATAGTAAGCCGTCGGAGGGGACAACTGCGCAGTTGCTCGAAGGGAGCACATATAAGGTTAGAACCAGGTTAAGATCCTAATAAAGCATGATAAAGGGTGGGGGAGCAACATATGTGCAAGACCTTTAAGAAACCTATTTACAATAGGGGACTTGAATAGAGAGGCTTCATCAGGCAGCTGCAAAAAGATGGACAGAGCAGAGAGGTGCCCTTCAGAGTCGCCAGAGTGGAACCCTGATGGGCAAGAGAAATAATTAAAAGAATAATATCAGACAGAGAGGCGGAGAGAGGACTTCTCTGTACAATATCTTACAAATATTTGCCAATGGTAGGAGTATACCATTTTTGTGGAGCAATGCCTGGCTGCTAAGATAACATTACAGACTTCAGGAGGAAGGCCAAAAGCTGTCAACTGTCACTGCTGAATCCCCAAACATGAAGTGAAGAGTTGACAGGTTGGGGTGGAGTACTTTCGCCTACTACTGCGACAGAAGATCTTCAGAACCCTCTCCTGATGATGCAACAGGAGATCATCCCGAAGAGACAGCAAGGATCGATGCTCATTGTTAGAAGCTCGGGATACCAGACACTCCATGCCCAGTCAGGAGCCACAAGGATTACTTGGGCCCGATCGTACTTGATCTTCCTGAGAACTCTAAGCAGGAATGGTATGAGTGGAAAGGCGTACACAGAGGCCTGACGTCCACTTGTGTCGAAAAGCATCGACAAGCAATTGCCACCTTGGAGACACCAAAGTGCAATACTGCTGATATTGCACATTCTATTCTAACCAAGGCTCTCCACATTGCCGAAAGAGACTTTGCACCACCTCCAAATAGAGACTCCACTCGTGATCCACTAGGCATCAACAGCTGAGTTTGTCCTCCCTGGCGTTCTGAGAGCCTGCCAGATGTTGAACCACCAGGGTTATGCCCTGCTGTTCCAGCAGTGTCCAGAGACGCAGGGCCTCTTGACAAAGGGTCCATGACCCCACTCTGCCCTGCTTATTGCAGTACCACATGGTGGTAGAGTTGTCCACGAACAAGTTCCCAGCAGGACATCTGCAAGTGCTTCATTGAAGAGCAAAAGGGGTTTGGATGTAGAAGCCCCAGGCTGAAGCAGTACCATCAAGATGTTTGCCACTGAGGGCAGTCTGAGGACCTCCACTGCCCTAAACACAGCCATTGCATAGGAAGCTCCCTCCTCCATAGCCACAGTGGGGGGAGACAGCAAGACAGTATCTGGAGAGGTGTCCTGCCCACTGGCCTCTTCTAGCTCCTCATACCAGTCCAAAGATCTCTCCAACTGGTGTTCTAAAGGGTCCAGTGACCCCTCCCAGTCTTCTCCAATGCCTGTCTGTGAAAGATAAGGCTCAGGCAATGATCTGGCACCTGTCAGCAATGGAATCCGCATCCTCCAACTCCGTTCCAGCTCATTGGTAATCAGAATAGGGTTGGTGCTGCCGGTGGGTGCAGGGAGCATAGGTGTCAGTATCGACGCCGAAGAAGGTTGCCTGGGTACCACCGGCGCCGCTCTGGAATCGGATCAATGAACTGAGGCCAAAGTCACTGGCGTGGAACCGGTTTGTGTCTCCTCCAATACTGCAAGACCCAATGGCGTGCATCAAAGTGGTTGGCCCGCTCGAATACTCGGAGTATGGCCTCATAAAATTACTTTATCTGAGCGAAAGTCTTATCTGGATCCTGGAAATGAGGAGAGGCACGGAGTCGAACTAGGCAATGGCTCCGAAGAACCTTGGTGGGAATGCCAATGTTCCCCACTCCTCTTGTCAGCCGTCAGAAGAGGTGAAGTCAAAGTCCTCTTGAACTTCTTCTTATGCCTCTTTCCCGAGTGTTCAGAGGACCTCGAATGTTAAAAATCGGACTTGGGGCTCCACAAGTGGTCCCACGACCTCCTTCTCGACTGGGACCGAGACCTCTTCTGAGTCATGCGTGCCAGTGTTGCCGACTGCTGGGCCACAAGTCGCATAAGGGATTGCTCCCTCAAAGCCTTTGGTGCCATGGCCCAGCAGCCGGAGCATGACTTGGAGTCGTGGTTGCGCTCGAGGCAACAGAGGCAAACGAGGTGAGGTCTGTAACTGACATGGCGTGGTGACAGGCGCCACACAGTTTGAACCCAGCCTTTCTCAATAACATCCTCGACATACGAAGAAAAGCTCCACAAAAAGTTTTACAAAAAAAAAGTTTTTTTTAAAAAAAGGCCTGACAAAAAATGACTGAGGGGTAGCTCTCTCTGAATCTGTGCTAACTGGCCCAGAAAGAAAAGAACTCACAACTGCATGTCTGGGTGGCACCTATATAGATGTCTGTGATGTATCTTTCGGCACATACAATGCCATGCGGAGGCAAATGGAGCCATCCAACGGCACGCGCAAGGGGTACTGCTCAGCAAAAGTTTCCAGATCCAGCCTAACACCTGGGAAAATCAAAGGTAAAGAATCTGCAGCTAGAAGTCTATCAGATCATGACTGCAATGAACTACATGTGATAAAGAGGATATGGTCTATACCAACCAGGCTATTTTAATGCAGTCGAAGGGAAGCACCTCATAACGTGCTTGCACATATCTACAAATAACAAAAATACCAAGAATGTGGAAATGTTGAGGCACTCAGCCACACATCTAAAACCAAAGAGTAATTGTATTGTTTTTCTTCAGTTTATTTTTTCCACTGTTATTGGCTCTAATATTGCGGATAAACACAGCAGCAAAAGGCGACCACTTTGAGACCAATGACAAAAAAAACTCTACAGTGCAGTTTAATGTTAGTGACAAAGGGTAATATAACACTTTGAATACTAAAATAAAGTACAAAATGTTTACTTGAAACACTCCCAAAAATCTGCAAACAGAAATATTCAGAATCTGGCATTTGTTTTTTTGTTTCTAATCACTATTGATTGTGTAAAATGATTACTCCTGTGAAAGATAAGCCAAATATAATTTGGATTTTTTTAGGATGGGATTTTTTGTGAACTGGATTTTAACTAGAATCTTTTTTTAAAGCAAAAATGGACACTACATGAGAGAAGCTTTCTAACAAAAAGCCAGGCACTGATACATGGTAAATCTCCACGTTTTCTTTATCGTCAGTTAGTTGCATCACAAGTAACAAGAATGAGAAAGGGCACACTTCATATATTTTCACCATTACATAGGTCAATAATATTTCAAATGAGACTTCTTAAGCTAGCACAGCACAAGGTTGATCAACTCCAAGTACAAAGAAGATGAAAATATCACAAAATTAAACAACAGTTAAAGAAAGGGGTAGGCTGAGCTGCCATAGCATCCAATTGCAACAGAAACTATTACCAACATTTGCCAGTCAGTTTCTTTCTTTTTAACTATTTGTGCTTGTTTACGCTGTGATTCCGCTTTGATCTTACTCAATATATTTTTGAAACATAAAAAAATTGACACTTGATAGCAATTGAATCTGAAAAGGTTCCAATAAAATCAAAAAGGAAGCAGGAAGACTCAAATAGAACAAGTTGCATCGCTAGCTGGACATACTGTTGAATTAGATTAGGTTTTTTTCCATCTCCATCAATGACAAATGGTAAAAAAGAAAATATAAAAACAACATCTGGATTAAAAACCACAACTCTGCATATCTGTGCTGCAAGTGCTTGGAATGTTGAGGTGGATTAATATGATCAGTGTTTTAAATGGGTTTCTGTGTTCCGCTTATGACATTTTTATTTTGTTTTCCTCATTTAAGTAAATATTGGTAATTTTTTTGTTGCTGAAGTATCAATTTTGAACCTAACGTGCTGCAACTGTGTCCATAGAACTAAATGCCAAAAAAGCATGCAGAGTTGTTGCTATCCAGAGGAAAAACATAAACCTAAGTGAAACAGCAGAACGTGGCTTTTTCTTATGCAAAATCCAGGTTGTACAATAATGAAAATTATGAATAAAAATATGCACTCATAATCTGAACAGTGTTTAGAACAGCATTAAGCTACCACACCTTTCTGTTATTTTTATTTTTCTTTACAGATTTTGAAGACTTTTGTTCTGAAGTTTCATGTACTTTATTGATAACATTTATCAAGACTGTAATACTAGAGTACACGATTGCATAAATCAAAAGGCAGTTTCCAGTTGTATGAACAAAATAAACTGAAATACTTATTTGTCCTGGTCAACTTGTGTACATTTACACATTGGTTACCACTGGCTAGGTTACATTGTGTGCCGCATTTACATTGGACAATGTTCAGATACAAAATCAGCATCCATTTAAAAGACAGTTGTTCTTCTCTTTCCAAGTATAATTGTCTCTTGACACATTCAGTCTGGTATGTCATCAACATGACTTGGGGGGACATGACTATGTATGATGATAATTCAGATATTCAAGTCTCTGAAAACTCCATTCAGCATGTCATACCATTCAATATAAGGTACAGAAGGTTCCCCTTTGACGTTCTACTGAAAGGCAGAGAAAGGCCTCCAGTTAATCAACTGGCACTCAAAGATGCAAGCTGTCTTGTATTCCAGAACACGAAATGTTATTGTTTTCACAACTTTACAGCTGGCTTTGCTGACAAGTCTGTAAAGTGAACTATCCATTTTGTCCCTTTATTCACATACTAACGCTGGTGCACTCTGTATTTTCCTTCGACCCCCACCTAAAAAACACATGATTGATATCAGCTGACTGGAGAGACCCCAGGACTAAATATAATAGGGACTATTGGGACACATTTCAGATTGAGTGTGGGGAAGTCTGCACAGCATCTACCCACATCATGCCTGACAGTACCCAGAGGGCGAGTCTGCAGATATGATTATTTTTAAAAACAGTTTATACATTTTTTCTATAAAAACATGTTCATAAAAAAAGGATCACACAGTTGATGCAATTGTCATGGGTCATTGTGGAATCTGAAGTAACCCTTGGCTCATCATTTGTCTATCACTTTAATCCATCTCCATCCACATTTTAAAAACATACTTACAAATTGACACATTTCATGTACTTTTACTCAACATATTTACAGATTTTCAACACACACTAGTCAAAAGGTGTAAGGGGATGACAGTGGTGACTGTATGGTAGTGATCTGATTTGTTCTTTATGTTTCCTGAAATAAACATAAGATTCAGATTTATGTTTCTCACAACTTCATTTAAATGAGACCTTTTCAACCACACAGATCTTTTAAACAAAAACTGATACAACGTATTAAAAACACATAATAACAAGAGTCTACATGTAAAAATATAACTTTTACATACACAATTTCAAAATAATGATACGTTTGCCATTTGTTGCATAAAATTTACAAATGTAATTTCCATTACTAATGTATATAACTGGCAAAACAGGAGAACAGATGGAACATTTAGACCATTTTGATGAGTTCATGGCATTTGTTTTACTCAGTGCTGGAAAGTGGACCATCGACTAGAACCAAGGAGAGATTCTTAATACATGCCATGTTTGTGAGGTTGTAAAAATAGAAACTGTAGAGACAAAAGGGTGCTAAAAAACACCAAACTCTGAGCACCGTGAGACAAGTTCACTGTACAACAAAGTCAATCAGCAGATGATTTATTTACTAATGGAAGATGGTTCAAATGTGCTCATGTCAGAGCTGACATAATCAAGTTGGTCCTGTGCCTTAGGCCAACTCTATGAAAACTACCAAGTTATGTTTCATATAAATGTCATTTATACTGGCCGGAAAAAAATACTGTATCGCCCCTCTCAAGAAAGTGCAACTTAATGCTTTAGGATTCATAAGGCCTTTGTAATTCTGCATTATGATTGGATATTGGCAAGGAGGAGGCAGTAAGTGGTGTGTATGACAATAAGCCACTTCAAGACTGAATCAATTCTATCATACTGTTTGCAACACCCCTGCTGGATCTCCCTCAATATTTCTGACCATAGTTTAGAGAATTCCTCAATACACATACTATCAGCTATACACAAGCTTTAACACTGTCAATTTCCTAAATTATAGCCACTTTGATCATGCTTACTAAATTGATGATATAAACATTGGAAGGCACAGTGGTAACGTTTTGTAGCATTCTAACATTGTACCTCTGAATAGCCCAGAATAGGGTCACAGGAGAGCATTATGCTTCAGGTTGACCTTACAAGCAACATCTTCATAATGCTGTTACTAGTATGTACATGACATGAGAAGACCTGCATACTAAAAGGTGCAGGAAACTACTTACTACCCATTTATGAATGAAAAGCAATGCTGTCAACATCTCTTGTGTGACAGAATTGGCACAATAGGTTACAATAACAAAAACATGGGAATAGGACAAACACAAAAACTATTTACAGTAAAATCCTTTTTCTTAAAAAAGTTAATTGTTACTATTTTTTACAGAAGCAAAAAAGTGTGAAACCAATGAACAAAGGCATACCATATTCACTACGTTATAATATATATTTATATATTTATTTATATATTTCTCATAGGTCTATAAGATCCATCTGTTCCTCCTACACTAAGGAATGGCTAATGTCATCGCTTTCATTTCAATAGGACAATTGCTGGTTTTGTAAATATCTGGGTAGCAAAGCTTCCCTGTTATATCCAGTAAGTATAAACACTAGCTGACTAGAACACCAACAGAAACGATCATTTGTTTTCCAGAAGTACACTTTTTCATTATTGCAAGTTTACAATTTTAAATTAAATATTTTTTCAGACTTACAAATTAATTATATTTTTTCTCAAAATAAGTTTAGGCACAAATGCATTGTTCCACAGTGTGGAGAAGATTGCCATTCAGTCTCTCGGTTGTGCATTACTGCTTGCAACGTACTGCTTGAAACATTCTGATGATATGTTAAGAGTCATCCCTCAAGATGCACTTTTCTGTTGGGAATGCTGAAATTTCTCGTGCGTCTGCAGTTCTTATCTACCCAGACTTGTCTTATGTTACAAAAAGGGATAAAAGAGCAGTGTTTATGTGGGTTTAAGATATTACAGCTCCTAAGGAAGTGGTCTCTTATTCAAACGAAGATATGAGGCAACTTGCACCTATAAAAGAAGAATCAAGGAGACAAACTAATTAACTGGGAATAATTAATTAAATTCACATGTACAAATAACTGATTTGATCCAGCCTATGCATTAATATGCACTTGTGAAAGGAAAGGTACAAGACAACCCATATGATATTTTAAAAGGTTCCACTGAAAACCCCAAAATGAATTAATTGTAGCCTGCAGGATAAAACTACAACACATAAGGTGCTTCAGCAATGCATGCAATTCATCCCCTGCTTTAGTTATTCCCTTCAAAGTAGGATGTTAATAGCTGAAATATATGAGTTAAGAAACGGAAAGCAAACAATTCTGTTAGTGTACAGAAGGGGGTGTTGGGGTATTGTTCACAATGGGGTTCTTTCTGCCTGCTGAGTCACTTGTGAGCATGCAGGCAGATAACTGACCTCATTCCCTAATAAACACTCACTATGGAGGTCTAATTCCCTTATGGCACATAATTGTTATTGCAAATGATAAAAGTACACTTGATGATGAGGATACTATGTCCGTAATGCAAATGTGCACAATAGAAGCATGTATGCTAGTCATGATGGCCTCATCTGTTTGACTGTACAAGTACTGTACCTGTATTTTGTTTTAGAAATATGCTGTCAGTTCAGCAGAGAGCATGTCAATGCTGTTGTGTTGAACTGAAGCTAATAATAAGGGAGCAGTTAGGGTATGCCCCTAATGGTACAAAATAAGTAACCTTATCATGAAACAGCTAGCCTGTGAAATTATGAGGCTCTACGAACTCACTATACACTTCATTGGCAATAGTATGCATGTACCCTCACATGAAGCCCTTGTTCACTGTTAGAAAAGGGAAAATTAGTGTGGTTTCTCAAAACTGCAAACTTGCCATTTTACATCTGTCCCATATGATTTGATGCATCTCCCATCCCAGGATGGGGTCCCGCCAAGGAGAGTGGAGGGGGCTCTGAAGATACCTTTTCTTCTTCCCTTCTTTTCAAGCAGGCTGCTTTAGGATTCAGGTTTCTTTCTGCAATATAAATAAATACATGCACATTTATCAAGTTGTCTTCCAGTACAATATACTGAAAATTAAAAATAGCAACCTGTACAATATTCTTGCACAAGCATTAACATGCTTAACGGTTCTTTTAACACACTTTTTGAATTTTGACCAGCTCTATAACAAGTTCACATTTACCACTAAAAATGTCAATGTGAATTTAAAAGTCAATGTTAAATAATGCATTTAAATGGGCCCTGTAATTAAAAAAACATGATGTGTGTGTGAAAGTGTCACTCTTATTTGAAGATTGAGGCCTGGCCTGAACCAATGAGGTTTTACAATATCTTCCAGGGCTTCTACTTTAGTTTTCAATCGGTGATTATGAGAAAGAAAAAGTTAACCTCAGTGTTGACTGTGTTTCCACACCATATAGTCTGGACATGAACACATGGACAGCTATGCATTGTACACTCTGTGTATATGTACAGGGAAGACAAATAAGTCCTCTAACATATACTTCTGAGTAACTGGTGATAGAATGGGCTTTAAGCTCTTTTGACTCTGGGCACAGGATAAACAACATGATGGCACCAAAGCGGGCGAGGCATGTGAGACGAGCCACAGCCCTGTATACAAGGTAGAAACATTAATCACATTAAAAAACAAAATCCACACTCTAATGCAGTGTATATTAAAATCTAAAAGATGTTATACTTAAGTATTTTCCCTAATGTATTAATTAGTCTTTTTAGAGGTTTTCATAGTAATGTTTGAAAACCTGTAAGTATTTCAAGACTTTTCCAAATGTGAATTAGTCCTGCTACTGCATAATGTACATCACCTTTTAAAGAACAGGGTAAGCTTGAGCAGAAATTGATTTTCTTTGTCATGAATGCAACAAATGCTTTTATAATCAAAGTTAAGTACTTCTAAAGAAATTAGTTTAGAGATAACATTAAGGCTCCACAATTACGTTATTGACAGTTTCAGGTGCGATTTGTTTACAGAGTGAACTTTCTAGAGTAATTTCAATATGCTTTCTGGACTCCTAAGAACTGAGACATGTTTTGCAGAATTATATACATCTAAATGTAAATTCAGCAACTCCCTCCTAATGGTATTTGTGGCCATAATACCCCAAGCAGTGAAACAGCTGCAGCCATTTTGAAATTAATTTTGTCAATTATTCAGTCAAATAGGTTATTTATAGTTCAAAGAAGCCCATGCAAATGCATATTTGTACAAGGTTTGGAACATGTCTATTACGGTATTGGGTCTGTGTATTTTCATTGAGCCATAACTCTTTGAAATAATAAATGCATCACTTTATTTCCATCTCCTGATATCTCACCTACTGAAAGAGTTTACATGAGAATTACATTTTGATGGAGTGCAATAGAAGACTAAAACATCTATTATTTTGGATTAAAGATTAAAATATATTAAATTCTCTTTTAATCAATTTAATACATTATTTTAAAAATCAAAGTGAAAAACAAAAAGACATTATGAATTTATAATTACATATCCTATACCCTGCTTACATCGGAAAAAAGGCTTAAAACATTAGTTTCTGTGTACTGCATTCTTTTAAACATTGAAATAGAGTCCGATAACTTACTCAAATAAATGTAAATAGTGTATCATATCAGACATGTCTCACACAGAACAGACCTACACATAGCATTATCTGTATATTGCACAATAGTAAGAATTTGTTATTCATTGCATTCATGTTATTCATACTAAAGTTGTTACCATTTTTAGGCACTGAACATATCTTCTATAACTCAATTGCGCACCCTCAAAAAAGGATGAAATGTTGACATAATCCTGCCTGGACTTGAATGCATGACATGCAGGTCATGTCAGATATATGCAGCATGTGTTTCAATTTGCAGAGTCATCTTTTGGGTATGAAAATTATTAAAATCTTGCCAGGGTTTAAAAATGAACCCTAGAAGGTTAGAAAAATATAAAAAGGATTCCAAATTCGGTTTGTTTTTTAATGACTGACATAATTATCATTTTATTTGCACTAAACGCAATTTGATCTTAGTTAAATGTTTCATTCATTTTTTTTATGAATAAGTGATTTAATTCTTAATGAGGTGGAAAAGTACAAGTCTATAAGTTCACCGTGATGGGTTTTTAACTTGATGCATCAAGACTTTATTAACTGACAAGGCACCATGATATTAACATACCTTATTAGAACTACACTGAAATATAACAAATATGAGTGAATTGAGAATGGTAGCAACATTAAATGCTATGTAAACAGAAAATATATAACCGAGATCAGCAAATGTAAGGCGAATAACAGGTACAAAACATGAGCAGTGGTTAGTGCTTGTTAGCAGCAGCAGTATCACCCTCCATACACACTAAAAAGCTCTTGATAAGATATTTAGCTTAGTTTGCCATGGAGATGATTTGGTGTCCAATTAACGATCTAGAAATAGTATACTGGCATGTATCACTGTAGACACTTGATGTGCTATGGCAACAATTATCAGAAAACTGTTAACTTTCATTTGTTATATAATTCTTCTTCTTCCGCCTTGCAGGAAACAGTCAACTAGGGAGAGAAAATGACTGATTCTAATAAAATTGGCCTAAATGTGTGCTTAAAGGAATGCAACTCTATATGCACTTAAAAGTAAGCATTTACTGGCATTTCACTTACATGCCAATTACAAAACTGTGACCAAGTCTTTGAAAATCAGGTGAAAATCATCAAGTGCTGAACAGCATCTTGAACATTATGGCCTTGAAAACAAATGCATTGAACCAAAAAGCTATAGTTAGCTAGGTAAGTAAGGGACTGGAATGATTAATTCCATGACGTGTAGATAGACCCAGATTAATATAGATTAACAGCACAGCTATACACCCTCTAATCAGTAGACAAATTCATTATGTGTTTCTATCAGAAAGGTACCACCCTTCCCTGCAGGGTCTAAGGAGGCAGACAACAAAGATGTAATAATGGTGATGTAGTTATCCCGAGATTTTCCCCTTCCAGAATAGGAAGGAGACTGGAGCACCCCCATGTCTTCTAGAAGTGAAAGGGAAGGGTTTTCTCCGTGGGGAAAAAGCAGAGAACAAAAATATTTAAAAAATGCATTTGCACAATCAATTACCTTTCCTACTGTACGGAGCCGCACAGTGATTAGGTAGCCTTAAGAAAGGCACAAGGCATGTGCAACAGTATGCCTCAAAACCTGCATCCAGAGTGGCCTTCCAGGTACCTATTACACTGCTTTGTGAAAAACCAAAAAGCCTAAAAGCACATTCGGACAGAGGCGCCATACTTTTAGACTTTGTTTTAGTTAATCTAGTCCAGCATATTGAGCATCACATGGAGAACATAGCAGCATGGATTTTCTCCAGGTGACAGATCTAATCTGCCTACCTTCGCATCGAGATGTACAACCATCCTAATATTGTGATGGTGCAAGGTCCACAGCAATAGGCCAATACAATTTCGCTGACAACAAGAGTAAACAAAAGAATTTGCTGCAATGGTGACAAAGGCAATGGACCACTAAATCATTTATACGATCCAATATGACTATTACATTACTTAAATGCAGCAATGGGCTGCGAGGCAGAGCTCCCACTAACATCATGTCTGCATAGCAAAATTACGTTCTTGAAGCCAACAAAGTCAGCATTTGAGTGAGACTTGCTTCTCTAGAAAAGGAGGATAGGTGGGTGGTCAAGTTAAAAATAAATACTCAATTTAAAGGCTACACATTTTAATAACAACCAATTCTTGTAACTTCAATACTAACAATTTATTAAGACAAAATTATGTGAAAGTGCATTGAAATTATGCAAAGTAGGACAAAATAGTAAAAAAAATTGCTATAGGATGCATGCAAGACAGAAGATCTCTTCAAACATAAGATGTTAACAGAATAGACTATGTAGACCATTCACCACAAACAGTACTTTGGTCAGGTGGACATGAATTCACAAAGTATGAAGGCTCTTTTATGTATTAAGCCTCTATCACAGATGAAGAAGTGCACAGGACACATTTTCGAAGGATTCGTACTTTCCTCAGCTGAAGACAAATACTTCACAGTTTATCAGATGACTAGATTTTAGTAGGTTTATAGCTAGTTTATCACAGATATTTAGCCTTTCTGCCCTTTAGTCTTCTAAATTAGTTGCTGACTATCACTATCCTTTCTGGTAACTGCTGACACCTGGAACTCTGGAAACCTTTCCCCAAAAGAACCTTGACAGTGCAGAGATTTTAGCCTCAGGCTTTTCAAACACTGTTATTTTCCTTTCTAACGAAAACAAGCAGGGCAAGCTTGTGATGTAGGTTAACGTAGCATTCAACAGTTCAGACAAGAAAGGTGAGCACTGCTGCTTGGAGTCACTAAAGGGCATGGTTGGGCCCTGGATATCAGAAAATGTTCTTCACATGTTACAGAATGCAACAAAGTGTTTGTCTCATGGTTCGTGTTGCCTTAAATCAACAAGAACTTGGAGGGAACTGCCACACTGTTGCAGGTTCCTCAGCACTGGGTCACTTCATATATCGCATGACTCTGGAAAGTCATTGAGAACATTAACCCTGCACTACTCATCTGCAGCACATCATTATTACCAGGAAGAAGCCCAGTCGTCTTCAAAAACAATGTCTCCTTAAAATGATGGTCCTTGGGTCTGAATAGCCTGGATGCTTATCCAAAATGGTACATCAACATTTGTCCAGGGAGACTATCAATCTTTTCTATAAAGCTCCAGATAAATGTCTTAAACTTTTAGTCATTTTAAGGCTTAGTCAGCTCTTGTGCACTGAAAGGGTACTGATGCGACTACCAATAGGCTTGATACATCTTTCCCAGAACTCTGCATCTTCCATGTAATTAAGGCTTGTGGACCGATACACTGCTTGAAACATAGCTGTGATTTAACAAGGAATCAAATCAAATCAAATCATAAATATTTATAAAGCGCGCTACTCACCCGTGCGGGTCTCAAGGCGCTAGGGGGAAGGGGTTACTGCTGCTCGAAGAGCCAGGTCTTGAGTAGTCTCCAGAAAGTGGAGTGGTCCTGGGAGGTCCTGAGGATGGTGGGGAGGGAGTTCCATGTCTTGGCCGCCAGGTAGGAGAAGGACCTCCCACCCGCCGTGGTGTGGCTGATGCGAGATACGGCGGCGAGAGCGAGGTTGGCGGAGCGAAGAGGACGGGTGGGTGTGTAGAAGCTGAGGCGGCGGTTGAGGTATTCGGGTCCCTTGTTGTGGAGGGCTTTGTGTGCGTGGGTGAGGAGTCGGAAGGTGATCCTTTTGTTGACGGGAAGCCAGTGCAGGTGTCTCAGGTGGGCGGAGATGTGGCTGTTGCTGGGTATGTTGAGGATGAGGCGGGCGGAGGCATTTTGAATTCGTTGCAGACGTTTCTGGAGTTTAGCGGTGGTTCCTGCGTATAGGGTGTTGCCGTAGTCCAGGCGGCTCATGACGAGGGCGTGGGTCACGGTCTTTCTGGTGTCGGCGGGGATCCAACGGAAGATCTTTCGGAGCATGCGGAGGGTGAGGAAGCAGGAGGATGATACGGCGTTGACTTGTTTGGTCATGGTGAGAAGTGGGTCCAAGATGAAACCGAGGTTGCGTGCGTGGTCTGAGGGGGTCGGTGCGGTGCCAAGGGACGTGGGCCACCAGGAGTCGTCCCAGGCGGTCGGGGTGTTTCCAAGGATGAGGACTTCCGTTTTGTCTGAGTTCAGTTTCAGACGGCTGAGTTTCATCCAATCTCCGACGTCTTTCATTCCATCTTGCAGGTAGGTCTTGGCGCTGGTGGGGTCCTTGGTGAGGGAAAGTATCAGTTGAGTGTCGTCGGCGTAGGAGGTGATGATGATGATGCTGTGTCTGCGTACGATGTCGGCGAGGGGGCTCATGTAGACATTGAAGAGAGTCGGGCTGAGCGAGGAGCCTTGTGGGACGCCGCAGATGATCTCAGTGGGGTCAGAGCGAAAAGGTGGGAGGTAGACTCTTTGGGAGCGGTTGGAGAGGAAGGAGGTGATCCAGTCCAGGGCCTGTCCTTGGATCCCGGTGGAGTGGAGGCGGGTTATTAGGGTGCGGTGACAGACCGTGTCGAAGGCAGCCGAGAGGTCGAGGAGGATGAGAGCGACTGTTTCTCCGTTGTCCATCAGGGTTCTGATGTGTTCTGTGACTGAGATGAGGGCGGTTTCTGTGCTGTGATTGGCTCGGAATCCGGACTGAGAGGGGTCGAGTAGGCTGTTGTCTTCAAGGAAGTTGGTAAGTTGCTTGTTGACGGTCTTCTCTATGACTTTGGCAGGGAATGGGAGGAGCGAGATGGGGCGGAAATTCTTCAGGTCACTTGGGTCCGCCGTAGGTTTTTTCAGTAGGGCGTTGACTTCAGCGTGTTTCCAGCTCTCGGGGAAGGTAGCAGACGAAAATGAGCTGTTGATGATGGTCTGGAGGTGCGGGAGATGATGTCGTCGGCTTTGTTGAAGATGAAGTGTGGGCAGTGGTCCGAGGGGGCACCGGAGTGGATGGAATTCATGGTGGCTTTGGTCTCTTCCGTGTTGATGTGAGTCCAGGCGTTGAGGGTGATGACTGGTGTTGTAGGTTCTGTGGTGGTTGGCTGGGTCTGGTGTCCGAAGCTGTTGTGTAGGTCGTTGATCTTACGATGGAAGAATGTGGCGAGGGAGTTGCAGAGGTCTTGTGAGGGTGTGATGGCGTTGGCGTTAGGGTTGGAGAGCTCTTTGACGATGTTGAAGAGTTCTCTACTGTTGTGGCTGTTTTTGTCCAGTCTGTCTGTGAAGAAATTTCTTTTGGCTGCGTGGATCAGTTGGTGGTGTTCGCGGGTAGCGTTCTTGAGGGCAGTCATGTTATCTGCAGTGTGGTCCTTGCGCCAGGCTTTCTCGAGGGTGCAGCAGGTTTTCTTTGATTCCTTAAGGGTGTCGGTGAACCAGAGAGGTTTTTTGGTGTTGGTCTGTCTTGGGAGGCGCCTGAGGGGAGCGAGGTTGTCTGCACAGTTGGTGATCCAATTCGTGAGGCTGAGGGCTGCGTCGTTGGGGTCGGAGGAGAAGGTGGGTTGGTTGTCATTGAGAGTGGAGATAAGCTGTTCCTCGGGGATTTTGTTCCACTGTCGATGTGGGATGGGTTGTGTGCGGAGGTGGCGAGTCTCGCGTCTGAAGGTGAAGTGGACACATCTGTGGTCGGTCCAGTGTAAAGCGGAAGAGTGGCTGAAGGATACGTGGTTGCTGGTGGAGAATATGGGGTCTAGCGTGTGTCCGGCGATGTGGGTGGGGGTGCTCACCAGTTGCTTGAGGCCGAGGTTGTCGAGCAGGGTGGTGGTATTGGGGTCGTTGTTCTGTTCCAGGTGGAAGTTGAGGTCACCGAGGAGGATGTAGGCCGGCGAGGCAAGGGCGTGCGGGGAGATGAAGTCAGTGATGGAGTCCCTGAAGAGGGCGCGTGGTCCAGGGGGTCGGTAGATGAGAGTTCCTCTGAGTGTGGTCCTGGGGTCGGTGTGGATCTGGAAGTGCAGGTGTTCGGCGGCGAGGGGGGTGTCTTCCGTGGAGGTGGTGACGTTGATGGAGTCCTTGAAGACAATGGCGAGAGGAATAGGGCCAGAATGAATACTGAATAACGGGGAGAGGAAAACAGGGACATTTGCAAACCAGATGCTACAGGGTCAAAATAGTTAATCTCACTTTGACTCTATCATCATGATCCGAACAAAGCTACTCAGCTGGAGAGAAGAAAGGTAAGGTGGCAGGCACTCTGACCGAGCTACTAACCCACTAAACTAAGGCACCGCACCGCCGCAAAATAGACAAAAGGAAATACAGGAGCAAGTAGACAGCTCTGCTTGAAAGAGATTATCCCAGCAATATTATTTGGATCTGTTCCAGCCATAAAGTGAAATGCAGATGAACAATACACTAAAGAAGGAACAGTAATTTCAGTGTTAACTCTCACTCGCATATGGAACAGACAAGAGAAGCCAGGGTTCTCTCAGAATTGATAAGGTGGAAGGAGGCTTATCATCCATTCTTAGTACATTTTTGGCAGGTGACAGATTGTCTTGTAAGGCAGCAGTAACTGCTTTGTCTATCAAACATTGTAGCTTCCTAAATATTGGGACTCTTTAGGGTCTCTCTCTCCAAAAGATGCTGTTGTGCAGGGCACTTCTTTGCATCATTGCCAAAATGCATCAGGGTCTGCATATGTGAAAGATAACTTCTACGGCGAAGTATCTTGGTTACCCAACATGGAAGGGTCGATATGTTAGAAAAATAAAATTCACCGAATTTTGCCTATCCCATCACGGGAAAGCAGAGTCGCTGGTGCCACACATGCTGTGTCAGTGGTACAAAAATGCCTAGCTTGAGACTGCTGCAGCATACCAATCACCTTAGCCCAACCAGAAACATCACCTAAGAAATGTAATAATCCTACCCGGCTGGTGCATGGCAATAATAATAATGGAACAGCAAAAGGAAAATAACAGGGCAAGAAGATGTGAAGAGTGAGGGTTATAGTTAGAAAGTCGTCTAACCAAACTGTCTCTAGGACGGACAAGAAGGGACTTTCTTCTTAATGGTCAAATGCAGAAAGAATGTACCTTTCTCAAAGTACGGTAAAGACTGATGTTAAAGATGGACGTAATAAAGACGTAGCTGAGGGAAAGGGGCACTTCTAGCAGCAGGATGACTGAGTTCAACTCCGACTTGGTAATATTAGAAGCTGAATTCGAGAGCTAGAGTATCTTCTGAAAGGAGTATGCTTAACCTTACAATACAACTTTTGAAAGGCATGGCTAAAATTGCATTTAAACTCACCTCGAACTTGCTGTTCCAAACTAAGTATAACAGCAACAGCCTGGTGTAGTATTAGGAGCTTTGTCTGTGGCTTGTCACTCTTGAGATGGAGCTGCACCATCCGTCCTAACTCTTTGAAAGCCTCGTTAATGTCACGTACGCGCAGACGCTCGCGGGCATTGTTGGCCATTCTCCTCTCCTTCTCCCGCTCTGCTTTCTGCTCAGGTGTGAGGTCCTCATCATCATTATTGCTGAAAAGCAAAAGTAAAGCATTTTCTAGAAGGCTTGGAAATTACTGGTGACAATAGGCAACAAATCAAACAAATATCATTAGTTCAACAGTTTTTTGAGATCTTCTAATTTCATTAGCAGCTAAACATGGATCTTATTAAAAAGCGTTCATATATGCCATAAAGTACCCTCTGCTGTCTATTTTAAGGATACTGCAAGTCATCGAGGAGTTCTATGACCATAGAGAGGAATGAGTTTGAAGGTTATGAACTCGGCACCTCGGTTAGGAGAAAGGCTCGACTTATGCTCTCCGCAACGGTTGTTTTCCTAGAGAAAGTCCTGCTATTGGACTTAGGCAATTTTTTCAAGGACCTTAAGAATCCGAAGAATATTTGAGAAATGTTGGTAGTGAATACAATTTAAGGAGTCATATGAAGCTGATTTCCCACACTGCTGCAACGCAGTCCTTTTTCATGCAATCAAGGTACTCCCTACCAGAAAAAGCAGATCAAGTCTGTTATAAAACTGAACAATTGTTAACGACACTCTGAATGTGGAGGTAGGAGAGCGCACTGTCAAATGCATCTTTATATGATATCGCCAACTTCTCGAGGGGGGAACTGCATAACATTGAACTAGTTCTCCAAACACAGAAAAGCATTATGATTGCTAGTGCAGGATCCACCTTATACGGGCAGTGGCAGGTGTAGCCAATAGACCCCCGCACCGCCTCTGGATGTAACAACACGGACCACCATATATAGGTGCTACGCCTGCATGCTGCTACCAGTTTATCACCATATTTCACACTAACAAAATAATGACAACAGTGCAGGAAAATGAACATCAAACCTTTTTAACACAAGTCCACTTCACAGAAGGTTGAGGAGAGTGGGTGGTGAGGAATTTGTGATTAGACAGAGCATCCGCCAGAAAGAGAATTAAAGGTAAGTAATGTGTTCTGATATACTTCTAACTGCAATATCCTTAACTTTTTAATCAATACTCGAGCAATACTTATGCAAGAAGGAGGGTCTAAGAAGAGGACTTTTCACCAGGGAGTCCTACAGGACTGAGCATGCAAATTGGTCCTTTTTGCAGACCTGAGAATGCCTAGTGACGTACGGATGGATGCCCATGTAGTAGCTGGCACATACTGAGTGCCTGAATACTCTGCACTAAGGCTTTTTTGGTGGCCTTACCCCTGAAGAAATTAGCTCAAAGGTACCCAGAAAGGTACTTCTTGGCCAAAGCATAAAATAATGTAATACAGAGTACAATCCATCCATACAAGAGCCACTTTTGGATTGCCTTCCCTTGTGTTCCCACACCAGTGAATAACATGAAAAGATCACAGTCTACACAGTGCTCTCTAGTCCTGTCAATACAGCAATTAAATGCCTGTTTGGCGTCAAACCAGTGCAGCCTCGACTACACCTCATTTGGATGTTAAGCAGAGGAAAAGAAAATCGGTGTGATAGACTGTCCTACATGGAAGAGCAACACCGCATTCAAAAGAAAAGCTGTTCAATTTCAAAGCCCCAATCTGTCAGGAAAACATGTGGTGTATGATGGCTGCACGTATTATGCCTGCAACTCACTGATGCATCTCGCAGAGGTTGTGGCGATAAGGAGGATAGTTCTTAGCATCAGAAACCTCAAGGTACAAATGTGCATGGACTTAAATGGTGTACACGTAAAGAGGAGAGACAAAATTAAGGTCCCACTGTGGCCTAACAAATGCAAAAAGGGGGCTTTTAAGCAAACCTTTTTAAAAAAACAAAAATCACAAAGTGCAAGCGTTAGCAAAGCCAATAAGTTTTACCTATGCAAAATGTATTAGCTTTGTCAATGTTTTTTTATTTACATGTTGCACGACAGTTGAGCTGCTGTGCAACTTGGCTTAAAGTAAAAAAAACAAAAAAAAACTGCTATGACGTGACAAGCTTTGACCACATCATAGTGTTATTATTTACTTTAGGCCATGCTCCACAGCAGTTCAACTGATGTGCAACATGTTAAAAAAGAAAAATAAAAAACATTGACGAAGCTAATAAATTTCACATTTTAATAGGAACAGTCCAGCCCGAGCTGCCAAGTCAGGTCTTCTCTGAACCGGAACACAAGCAACCCAAGAACCTGCTCAAGACAGATTTGCATATGGCTGAGTCCAAACTGAGGTGGCATGTGTGCAAAATAATGATGGCCTGGGATGTAAATTGAGTAATTACCACTGGCTGAGATTAATCTAATCATTTCATTCATCATTTTTTGTATACTTTAATGTGTCGCCCTAAGAGGGACACTGGCCCCGTGCACACTGTGTCACTGGAACCGAGCGATACCTGGCTGATGAACTCTAACAAGTGCGAAAGCGGTACTAGGATGCTTGTTTTCTGCTTCAGAAGGGATCTGGCCTGGTAGTTCAGACATGAGGTTCCCGTTGAAGCAGGGTCAAGACTTATTTGCATATGGCTGGGTCCATTCTGAGGTAGCAGGGTGGACAAAATAACGATGGACTGGGAGGTGGCCCAGTGTAAGTACCAATGGTTGAGATTAATTCAAGCATTTCATCCATCATTTATTTATACTGTTTATGGGTATAACGGTATCTCTGTGCCATGGTAGTTGGGTGCAGAGTGTTCTCTCAAATACACTGTGTGAGCTATCAAGTAGGAAACTCTGATGGGAACATGTTGATACTCTTTGGTCCCACCGATAACAATTCATGACCCACCAGCGCAGCTGTATTGAGTACGTGTGATATATTCTGCCTTTAAATGCCCTGTCCGGCTAACCTATGGAGCATCCCAAATAGCAACAACGGCTATCCTCACAATAAAAACTACGTCAAGTAAATAGATGTGATTATGTTGGATCACTGGAGAGGAAGTCTAGGAAAGAACATTGCGCCTCTGAGCAGGATTCTAGGGTTAAGAGATAATGGTGGTTCAGACAGACTTTGATGGGGTGATCAGGTGAGCCGGGGTGACTTAGAGTAAGTCTACATCGGGTTTCTGTGGGGACAAGAACGACTGCTAGAAGCCTGGCGGGGGCTGGTGAGGAGGGGGTTCCAGTATCCATATATGATCAAGAAGAAGGGGTAATGCCGGCTTCGCTGAGTGGAGTAGGAGACTGTGTTTGGGGACAGTGAAGATGCAGTGACAAAGACGAGTGCAGTGCACAGAGGAAAAGAGACATCTCAGTTTAACACCTTGAAACGCTGGTGCGCTGGAGGTGCACAAGTCTAGTCGAGGAACTCTAGCCAGGATCTGTCTTTAAATAGCCAGCTGGACAGGATATTCAGGTTGGTGCCGCTCACTTGCGGAAATACAAGTAATTCAGCCCTCAGAGTAGCTCTCTGTGCTGGTCTCCCACCCATGTTCCTGAGATGTTCTAGTCTGAATGCCGAGTCAGGGGCTGGCACGGCTAAGGGCTGGGGACACGCGGCTGCCAAGGGGCGTAGTGCCCTAAGCAACACCTTCAGCCAGTCCTGGCTTTGGGCAATAGCAGACTGAATAACAGAAGTCCTGTCTGACTCCTCAGGTATAGCCAGGGTCCCGGATGAGGTCCACGAATCCTCAGGGGCACGCAGCCCCCAAAGATCTCTTTACTGCTCAGGTTCTCTGTGTTCTATGTAAGCCAGCAATACCTTTTACTCTGCTGAGGCCCTAGACAAACGAGTTATATCCGACCTATAAAGACCAACTCAGGAGCAAATGTACCTGTGGATGCAGATGTTTAATCCACCACAGATCAACCTACTGAGCCACCTGCAATCAAACCTTAACCACAGTCTGTAAGCCAACTCGGTGCCAGGTCATATTTTACTCAAACCCGAGGGCAAGGTTGCACAGGTTTCAGAGAGTGATGGTCCCTGGTTACCAAGAAACTCAAGCTGGAGTTTTAACTCAAGGGGCCTCTTTTAAATTGGCATCTAAGCGTAAACTGATGACTCAGGACTTCTGGGATCCGATTTGGTCACCCGAATATGGCCCATTGATCTCTGAAACGGGGTTCACCTCAAGGCGCTATGCTTTTGTTAAAGATGGGTCTCATCAGATGGGTTAAACGTTGACAACACTCGAATATAAATGGCAACATTATCAAGCTATTTGATTGTTTAACATATATTATTCAGCAAGATGGCTGGCACAGCTTTGGAACGCATAACTGGAATGCACTGTAATCGTGCGTTGCAAAGGAGTGCCAGCCATCGTACATTTTGATCTCAAATCTTACCAAAGAGCAGATACACAAAGTGTAGAAGATGTGGCATAAGGGATAGTGCGGCTCACCCTGAAGTCGGAGAACTGGGTTCGAGTCTCAGCAGGAGACTCAACATCCTGTGATTCTGTGCAAATCACTTAATCTCTCAATCCTGTGAATATGTCCATCTGCTAACCATGTAATGCCTCTGATACCTTTGTGTCAAGTTTGCACAATCTAAAATTTGACAAACTAAAATTTCAAAAAAGAATCAACAGCGGAAAAGCGGAAGAGGGTGGTACAGACACACAATGGAATGCGGGTAAAGAATAGCAATGTGGGAGGTGGGAGGGTACACATGCACTAGTATGAAGTGCATGGATTAAATAAGAAAAAGTACCTAAGAAACGTGGGGATGAATGGAAGGACACTGGCCGAAGGCCACTGACTGCCCACCGGAAAGAGTACTTAGTCGAAGATCCAGGCAACCACCAAAGACAAGAAGAGAGGAACTGCTGCGTGATGACATGAGAAGCAGCAGCTGGCCAGTAAGAAGCTAGAAAAGCAGAGTGATGGGTGAAGCCTAGTAAGTAATGGGTAGGCTGAAAGCCCCTTTTAAGATTTGTTTTTTAATTAGAAAAGATTTTGCAAGCGCTGTGCAGGCGAAACCAAAAAAGCCAACGTAGCTGAAGGTTAGCCCTTTGCTGTACCTGCAGCCAGACCTTGCTGGGCCAAGGAGAGAAAAATCAAAAGTGTATGTTGAGGGTCAATCTGTCAGTCTTAGCAGGATGTCAGAAACTTATCTGAAGGGCAGAATAGACCAATCTAGCGACGAGCAGCAAGCCACAAAAATCACATTCAGAACTTCCTCTATGGCAAATCACATCGCCTTTGCTGATTCCACTCAATCTCTATGCACAGAGGTACAATTAAGGTTTAGGTGCATAACCCTGCCCTTTTATTGGGATAACAGGTTCTTAAGAAGAGGAAGCTGAAGTAGAGGACACATGCTTAGGTTCAACGGGTCAGAGTACCCCATACTCTGAGCCCAAACTAGGGCTGTCAGCAGGAGCTGACCTTTGTCAATCATGACATGCCAAATCAGTGTCAGTGGAGGGAATATGTTGTAGAGGCCTAAGTTCCACAGAAGCCAGAACGCATCCCAGAGGGAGACCTTGAATAGGAAATGGCATGGCACAGGAAGCCCATCAATGTGCATTCTCTGAAGTACTGAATAGATCGGCTAAGGGCACATCACACATGCCAAAAATACCCTACTCCACCAAATGTAAATCCCACTAATTATATGCAAAGTTGACACCTGATGAGATGTCCACTCTGAAGCTGAGAGAACTAGCCATATGATTACCATTAAGGAAACCCCTTGAGGTATCAGACACCATCATAGACTAAGAGACTCTAAACAAAAAGTATATGACTCCACACTGCTCACCTTGTGCTTGTTCTACAAAGCAGTTGTGCGGTCTGTCAAACCTGGACAGATCTGCCCCTGGTGAAAGGTATTAAATCCTGGCGTGCTAAGCAAACGGCACAGGGTTTCAGAAACTGATGAGGTGCTATTGCTCCATCTGAGACTAAAGACCTATGAATTCTACTTGGTCTACTTGGTCTTTCCAGCCGAGAAACAAGGCATTCGTCACAACTACAAGTTCCGGAAGGGGCAATGGCGCACCAGGCGAGCTAACAAAAATTCATCCTGCCACCGATAGACTGAATAAGGGAGAACTAAAGTAGTCTGGCGTTGCCTGCAGCTGGTGACGATGAATAGGCTGAGTGCTATCCTTGTTGCTCACAACAACCCCTACCACCACCATAACCTTTGTTGCTGCGAAAGGGCTGGAATAGTAGAAACCAAAAAAGTTGGGAGCAAAACTCTGGATCTGTGTTGAAAGGCACAGAAAAAGAAGTAATTACATCAGCATACAAGCTCGGTGATGACACATCCAGGGGCAGGACTGTCTTAACATGGAGTTCTATGTCACATCCAGACATATATAGATGCAACATTAGTTTGTGGGAGGCACCAACTCCAATTTAGCTCCCCCTGTGTCAGAGATCTTGTGAGAGATTGAACAGTTTCTGGATTAGGGGCATAATTCTGTCACCAGAGAAATTGTAATGACTTGCTGAGATCGGACCAGAGTAGGAAGACTAGTACTTATTTGATCACTCAAAGGTCGATGCCAATTCTGAAAAGTAGCGCCACAAAGCTGTGGAACGCAGCAGCCTCTTTGCTCCTATAAATCTTTAACCCCTTAGCTGCTGGGCCTTTTCCCCCCCAGTGCTGAGCCCTTTTTTGGCTATTTGGGGTAGTTCGCGCTTAGGGCTTCATAACTTTTTGTCCACATAAGCTAACCACGCCAAATTTGCGTCCTTTTTTTCCAACATCCTAGGGATTTTAATGGTACCCAGAGTTTGTGGTTTCCCCTGGAGGAGACCCAGAAAATAGCCAAAATACAGTGAAAATTTAGTTTTTTCCAAAAAAATGGGAAAAAAGGGCCGCCGAAGAAGGCTTGTGGTTTTTTCCCTGAAAATGCCATCAACAAAGGGTTTCTGGTGCTGAAATCACTATCTCCCCACCTTTCAGGAACGGGCAGACTTGAATCAGAAAACCACATTTTCCAACACAAATTTGGCATTTTACTGGGACATACCCCATTTTTACTATTTTTGGTGCTTTCAACCTCCTTCCAGTTAGTGACAGGAATGGGTGTGAAACCAATGCTGGATCCCGGAAAGCTAAACATTTCTGAAAACTAGACAAAATTCTGAATTCAGCAAGGGGTCATTTGTGTAGATCCTACAAGGTTTTCCTACAGAAAATAACAGCTGAAATATTGAAATTGAGCTGAAAACAACAGCCATTTTTCTTTATGTTTTACTCTGTAACTTTTTCCTGCGATGTCAGATTTCTGAAAGCAATATACCGTTTTGTCTGCTGGACTCTTCTGGTTGCGGGGATATAAAGGGCTTATAGGTTCATCAAGAACCCTAGGTACCCAGAGCCAATAAATGAGGTGCACCCTGCAGTTGGTTTTCATTCTATACTGGGTATACAGCAATTCATTTGCTGAAATATGAGGAGTGAAAAAGAGGTATCAAGAAAACCTTTGCATTTCCAAAATGGGATCAAGATAAGGTTTTGAGGAGCAGTGGTTATTTGCACATCTTTGAATTCCGAGGTGCCCATACTAGCATGTGAATTGCAGGGCATTTCTCAAATAGACGTCTTTTTTACACACTCTCTTATATTTGGAAGGAAAAAATGTAGAGAAAGATAAGGGGCAATAACACTTGTTTTGCTATTCTATGTTCCCCCAAGTCTCCCGAAAAAAATGATACCTCACTTGTGTGGGTAGGCCTAGCGCCCGCGACAGGAAATGCCCCAAAACACAACGTGGACACATCCCATTTTTTCACAAAATACAGAGCTGTTTTTTGCAAAGTGCCTACCTGTAGATTTTGGCCTCTAGCTCAGCCGGCACCTAGGGAAACCTACCAAACCTGTACATTTCTGAAAACTAGAGACCTAGGGGAATCCAAGATGGGGTGACTCGCGGGGCTCGGACCAGGTTCTGTTACCCAGAATCCTTTGTAAACCTCAAAAAGTGGCTAAAAAAACAAGTTTTCCTCACATTTCGGTGACAGAAAGTTCTGGAATCTGAGAGGAGCCTCAAATTTCCTTCCACCCAGCGTCCCCCCAAGTCTCCAGATAAAAATGATACCTCACTTGTGTGGGTAGGCCTAGCGCCCGCGACAGGAAATGCCCCAAAACACAACGTGGACACATCACAGAAAACAGAGCTGTTTTTTGCAAAGTGCCTACCTGTAGATTTTGGCCTCTAGCTCAGCCGGCACCTAGGGAAACCTACCAAACCTGTGCATTTCTGAAAACTAGAGACCTAGGGGAATCCAAGGAGGGAGTGACTTGCGGGGCTCGGACCAGGTTCTGTTACCCAGAATCCTTTGCAAACCTCAAAAAGTGGCTAAAAAAACAAGTTTTCCTCACATTTCGGTGACAGAAAGTTCTGGAATCTGAGAGGAGCCTCAAATTTCCTTCCACCCAGCGTCCCCCCAAGTCTCCCGATAAAAATGATACCTCACTTGTGTGGGTAGGCCTAGCGCCCGCGACAGGAAATGCCCCAAAACACAACGTGGACACATCACAGAAAACAGAGCTGTTTTTTGCAAAGTGCCTACCTGTAGATTTTGGCCTCTAGCTCAGCCGGCACCTAGGGAAACCTACCAAACCTGTGCATTTCTGAAAACTAGAGACCTAGGGGAATCCAAGGAGGGGTGACTTGCGGGGCTCGGACCAGGTTCTGTTACCCAGAATCCTTTGCAAACCTCAAAAAGTGGCTAAAAAAACACATGTTCCTCACATTTCTGTGGCAGAAAGTTCTGGAATCTGAGAGGAGCCACAAATTTCCTTCCACCCAGCGTTCCCCCAAGCCTCCCGATAAAAATGATACCTCACTTGTGTGGTTAGGCCTGGTGCCTGCGACAGGAATAGATCACACAACGGTCAATGTTGGTCCTTACGTGAGGCAGCTGTTGACCCTGGGGTGATCCATTCCTGACACAGACACTAGGTGTAGGCACTCAAGTGGGGTAGTGTTTTTATCAGGACAGGTGAGGAGTCACTGGGTGGTAGGAATATTGTGGATCCCAGCATATTCCTGTAGTTTGTGTGACAGAAATGCGAGAAAAATTGAGTTTTTTTTCAACATTTCAGCTTTGCAGGGTATTCTGGGTAAGAAAACTTTGGGGAAGCCACACAAGTCACACCTCTGTGGACTCCCCCGAATGTCTAGTTTCCAGAAATGTTTGGGTTTAGTGTGTTTCTCTATATGGCCGCCGAATCCAGGACCAAAAACACAGGTGCCTGCCTTACAAAACCAGTTTGTTTTGCCATGGATAATTTTGATGTCTCCACAATATGATTTGGGTGGTGGAATTTGGGGCTGAACTAAATTGGGGAGCTCCCAAGAGAGCACTCTCTCTCTGCTTGCCGCCGCATTCACCTGCTCTCTGGGTTGACCTAACCCACTATTACCCAGTTGCACAAACAGCTTGCGAAGGGACAGCAGGACTGTCCTCATCACCTCCCTCATAATGTACTGGAAGAGGAGTTATCGAATGTGACTCCTCTGACTGAAAAATCACTCCCAGAGTCTGCGCCATTGTCCTATCCCTCAGATGCTGTCTCAGTATCTGATGTCTCAGTCTCTGATCCTATGTCAGAGCGGTCCTCTATAACCCGAGTGTAGGCAGCAGTCATCCATCAAGATGCCATCTCTGCTATTGGCTAAACTGTTGCTCTAAAACACTAGCCTACGTAGACAGTCACAAAATCGATGGTGTGTGAGATACGTGCAACAGTAGAGGCCACCTTACCTGCGCTTCTTCCCTCAATCAGCACGTACTTTCAAGACACTCAAAAAACACCTTGTCACATACCATTCGTCACAGTCTTTAGCACCTCCTGCGCCCAGTCCAACAATCATTATTGGTGCTCCCACTCCCTCCTCCTCGGATTCCCTCATTACCACCCAGCAAAAGTGCCCTTCATCTCTCCATAGACTTTGCTAATGTACTCAGCTATTTACATAAAATACAGATTTGCTCTTTGCAGTAGGCATATAAACCTTCTGCGCTTCTTTATGGCACTAAAACTGCCACTAGACAAGTCGGACCCTTTTCCCCCCAGGGAAACCACACACATATTGACAAAAGTGATATATATATGACAGCCAATCACCTGAAACTCAACTCAAGCAAAACCGAAATAATCCTCTTTGGCCCACACAAAAACACCTGGGACCCCTCATGGTGGCCCACCACGCTAGGCCCTGCACCCACCCCCGCCAACCACGCACGCAACCTCAGCATCATCCTAGACTCCTCCCTCTCGATGACCCAACAAATCAACGCTCTCACCTCCTCATGCTTCAACACACTCCGTATACTGAAAAACATTCAAATGGATCCCCACAGAGACCAGAAAAACTGTCACTCACGCACACATCAGCAGCAGGCTTGATTACGGAAACGCCCTCTACGCCGGCACCACTCTAAAACTCAAGCGCAAACTACACGCATCTAGAACTCAGCAGCACGACTCATCCTCGACCTCCGCCGACACGAACACATCTCTCCACACCTCAAATCCCTCCACTGGCTCCCCATTGACAAAAGGATCACCTTCAAGATCCTCATCCTCGCACACAAATCACTCCACAACACAGGCCCTGCCTACCTCAACGAGAGTCACCTTCCACACCCCCACACGAAACGTCCGCTCAGCTGACCTCTCTCTCGCCTCTGTCCCCCGCATCAAACACACCACCACCGGGGGCAGATCCTTCTCCTACCTTGCACCCAAAACCTGGAACGCCCTCACAACCCACCTTCGCAAGACCCAAAACCTACTTCTTTTCAGGAAGGGCCTCAAAACCTGGCTTTTCGAACAGTGAACCTCCCAGCCCCTTTCCCTCCCCCCGCCCCCCCCCCCAAGCGCCTTGAGACCCTCACAGGTGAGTAGCACACTTTATAAATCTCTTTGGTATATATAGATCTACCTCTATATATATATATATATATATATATCTATGTACATAGATATATCTATAGATATATCCATGTACATAGATATATCTATCTACATAGATATATAAATATAGATCTATATATAGATCTATTTTTTTTAGTTGTTGTATGGTTTCCTTGGGGGCCAAAATGGCCCCCAGGGAAACCCTACAACATCTAAAAAAAAAATTGCCCACGGGCGACCCCCTGTCATTTTTTTACTTTTTTTTATTATTTAAAAAAAAAAAAAAAAATCCCCTGGGGGGGGGGGGGGGGGGGGGACACCTACCTTTTTTTCTTTTATTAATTATGCCCCCGGGGGGGCCGCCCCCCCAAAGTGAAATCCCTGGCGTCTAGTGGTGTTTCCTGGCCCCCGATCGCAGCCAGGAAACACTTTGAGAAGGCCTCGTAAGAAAGGGGAGACTCTCCCCCTTTCTTACGAGGCCTTCTCAAACTGTTTCTGGCCCCCGATCGCAGCACAGCTGCGATCGGGGGCCAAGAAACACCACTAGACGCCAGTGATTTCACTTGCACAGCTGCGATCGGGGGCCAGAAACAGTTTGAGAAGGCCTCGTAAGAAAGGGGAGAGTCTCCCCTTTCTTACGAGGCCTTTTCAAAGTGTTTCCTGGCCCCCCGATCGCAGCACAGCTGCGATCGGGGGGCCAGGAAACCTGAAAGTGTTTCCTGGCCCCCGATCGCAGCACAGCTGCGACCGGGGGGCCAGGAAACACTTTCAGGAAGGCCTCGTAAGAAAGGGGAGTGTCTCCCCTTTCTTACGAGGCCTTCCTGAAAGTGTTTCCTGGCCCCCGATCGCACAGCTGCGATCGGGGGCCAGGAAACACTTTCAGGAAGGCCTCGTAAGAAAGGGGAGACACTCCCCTTTCTTACGAGGCCTTCCCAAACGTGAGAAAGGCCGTTTTCCCCATCAAAGCAGGAAGCGGCCGCAAGGCTGCTTCCTGCTTTGATGGGGAAAACACCTTTGCAACGTCAGCGCGCCGTGAGGCGCGCTGACGTCACAAAGGGGCGGGTGGGGGGGCGGGGGGAGACACGGAAGCTTCCGTGTCTCCCGGGGGGGGGTTTAAAAAAAAAATAAATCCTCGGGTGCGACGCACCCGAGGATTTATTGATACCCTTCCTGGTGTCGGCCACTGGTCGTGACCCGCACCAGGGAGGGTGTGTGGGCGTCGGCCAGTGGCCGACGCCCGCACCTAACAGGTTAAACATTTACCAGCTCTATTTATGACATTACTGTGAGACCTACTAAAGCACTTAAATCACCATCGTTTTGAACTGAATGCTAATATAATGTAATTATTATATAACATTATTATTGTTATTATTGTTAATAGCATTATTTTATTTTTGTCCCCATAGGGACCTCGGTTGTCATTAAGAAAATTATGTACATCTGCCATGATTGCCTACTAAAATCTTGAGAGATCAGTTTCTAGCGATGAGACCAATCAAGAGACAATATCTAGAGAGAACCAAATTTATAAAGACTTGTTTAGTTGAACGAAAAGAACTATAGTCCTGGCACATACCCAATTTCCAAGAACAGTCGTTTTAACTACTTTGATCTTACAGAACAGACTTCAAGATAATTCAGTTCCAATTGCCATTCATCTGAAAAGTTCAACAAAGAGGTTGCTTTGCTAAACTGCGGCAGAAAACTTGTTTTACCAATTTGAGAAACAAGTCATTTGTTGACAGCAACGGTTAAATAATTTGTTTTCTGAAACATAAGGTAACGGAAGCAGAGGAGGATAAATTAGTTTGCTTGGGAAAAAATAAATTGGTCAGGTGCCACAAACAGATATTTGAAACGTCAATCCCTGGATCCAAAGCAAACTAGGCTACTTCAGGTCTACTCTGAAACAATGTACAAAACCCACGCCTTCGTTATTTGCATAAATTGCTGTTTGGGTTATTTAGCCAATCCTAGCAAGCTTAAAACTAAACATGAATATGGTGATTGAGTATTAACGCATTCCATAATTTAGAAAATTAACTGAACTATCTTGCAAACTGTTTGAAGTTAAAACTTTCTAATAAACAGAAATCTCTATAAAGTATTTGAATGATACACACTGCAGTCCCCACAGAAGATCAACAGCCATCAACACAGAGGTACATTTAGATATTTACAGATACAGATATGAAAGTGCTTGAGAGCAGCAAGACTTTGCCAACGCATTGATTATGGAGCAAACCTCCTCAAGGATCGATGTACTCATTTTTCATGTTTACTTTTGTGGGGTATTGGGGGTGGCGGTTCATTTGCACCTTTTGAGCTCAATCTCCACTTTTTAGATTTGAAGACTAATGAGGATACCCTCAAAGCACTTCAAATCACTGCCAATAATTGTGACATATTAAAATCAATTTCCATGATTGGTGATAAAGTGATCAGCTGATTGTATTTCACCAAGGTCCGGTAAAATGCATATTATTAATGCAGATAACCAATTATGTACAGTGTCTGTACAGGCACATCTCTGCTGCATACAACAGGGTGTATTATCAAAATGGCATCTGCAAAAGCCCGTTACCTCAGATGACAAATGAATGTGGGGATGTTATCATGTGACAGTGACACAGAAGGCAGAAGTCTGAATAACTTTAATGCCTCTAACTATAAATTTGAAAAATTACTTTCTGCTAATTTGAAAGATGGTGTTTTCAGTCACATGTGCTGGTGTGCCTCTGTGCTAATAAAACCAGAAAACAGTAAAAGTATTATTTTATTTTATTGTTTAACTAAAGGCCGATCAAATTAATCAAAGGTTGCAAAGAAGAAGGTGATGGAGTGCATTGTCCAATTTTTCGACTCCATGATTTTTTGGAATATTAAGCATTATCAAAAGAGTACATAAATCTGGAATGATAGCATGTCACGGCTACCATGCCAGGCCCTTGGGTCCCCTAAGGCATTAAGCAATAGCAGCTAGTAGCCAGAGGAAATAAAATATTGGTTTCTCCATAATCCAGTCTGTTCACTTCATCGAAATCCAGTGTTGGAATCAAATGAAGCGACGCTATTATTTACGGTTACCTAGATCTTGACCTCGTAATTGATTTGATATCCTTCTTGTCATCTTCTAGTTTCTTGTCGTCCGAAGACTTGGAGTCGTGGAGATTTTCATCACCTTCATCGTCCGACTTGATTTCTGAGCTACCAGGAGACACGCTTTGCCCCTGCAGTCCACTGGCCAGACCTGTGCAAAGAAACATTTGTTTCACTGTAATCACAATTTTTAAACTGCATCATATAGAGCGCATTCAATGTATAAAAAATTATAATTTAAAAAAACAGAGCAAAATCTATCAAACACTCCTAAAAAGGTGAACACACAACAGTAACAGATGTCACAAATTGGAATGGAAAGGCTGTGTCTGGCCAGTAAAAGGCTTTCTCTTGGGCTCCATGACCTTGGGCCTTTCCTACTTTGACTCGCAGACTATCAAGCAAACATCTGCTAAGAGCCAGAATGTGATGAGATACTACTAAGATCGGCGATGATTGGAAGGCTCAATGGTTTGGCCTTGAGTTTTTAAGCCATGACAGGTAGAGTAAATTGGTGACAGCCCCCCATCTGCTAGAGTCGAGTGGTGAGAAACAAGCACTTCTAGAATCAACTGAGTGGCCCAAGAAATTACTATGGGGAAGAGGGTAATATCAATGTAAATATGCCAATATGACTGCATTTAAATACATACAACGTCCGTTAAGAAGAGCAGAAGAAGAAGACCCCACCCCCACCCCACCCAGATTTGCTCTTCCCATGAGACATCGACAAAAGACAAATGAATAAACAAAACTTCTTACAGAAAATCTGTGCAACATTCCATAACCGATGATAATCCTGAACAGTTAAATAGGCATACTACTGCTGGAAATGCCAGATACTATGGCTGTCAATCTTGTATACTCGGATAAAACGAGGAGCTTACAGGAGACAAGGGCACTAGGAGGCCTGTAAGCACTAGGACAGCCTTGCCTATGAAATGTAGCTGCTCTTCCTATACCAGAGGTTTTAAACTAAGCCAATGACAGTGCCAGTGCCAGGAGCCGGCTGGGGCTGAATTGCATCATGATAACACATAGCTTATGATTTAAAGTATGTGCCTGGCAATTATGGAGTTAACAATAATAGCAGGCCATGTTTTGCAGGACAAAGGGCCTTCAAAAATATTTTTACCCACAGAATTTAGGTATCAGAAATCAGTGTAAAAGACAGCATCCCGAGTGGTTACATATTCATGAATTTGCAGAATAAATCGTAGCTGTCCGTTACTTTGACAAAGCAATGAGCAGCTGTTTTTTTTTTTTATTTGAGATGTTAGACTGAAAGGCTATTGGCAGCGCCTCCTGCCACTTTATCCCATGTTTCTCCATCACAGCGGGCCTAAGGGTAGGAGGCACCGAGGAAAATCACTGGCTAGGAAGCTTGCCTCTAACTTAGATTCCTCTCCCCATCCGTGGTCTGCTGAGATACTTTCATCATAAAATGCCTTTACTCTGTTCAGTCAGTAGAACCACTGAACGTTGCTCAAACTTAAGGGATGCTCTAACATATCTGGGGTATGCCACAGGGTACACAGTTAAATTTCACAGAACATTTTACGATATAGACCCGCGAGCAGTAACAACTGAAATCCATTATGGAAAATTGAAGATCAGATTTTTAATAAATGCCATTTTTGTTTTTTACAGTACATATGCTAGATTCTTTAAGTGAAAATAAATATGTACCTCTACATATTTTTTTAGTGTTATTTTAACAGTACGAGTTATTATTTAAAAAAAAATGATTGTGTTTTTATAACCATGGTGAACATAAATTTGAGTTATACTGTTTCAAGGAGTAGTTGAGGCTGCTTTTGCCCTTTCTAATGCGAACTGATTTCCAATGAAATGTTTGTTTATGTGCCCAACGAGTTGGCATAATTACTAACAAATGGGAGCCTTACTCTCCAGTCAATAGATCACAAACGCAGTTTAGTCCACAGTCGCCCAGAGATAGATGTCCGGGAGCACGCTGGACAAAAATGCCTTTAGAGGTTACAAGCGCAATCTCCATTCCCGAAAGGGCTATTCCGAGGAAAGTAGAACTATATTTAATATATGTAAACCTTTCAGCAAGTAATGCTGTTAACTGGAGCTACGAACTACAATAAATCAAGTTGTTTCTTGTAAGTACCTGATGTCTGTATAGGTGAAGGCTTGAGGGTATAAAGGGTGAATGAAGCCTTACGGGACAGAAAATAATGCGGCTCTGTATTTGACTACAACTAAAATATTGCGTTTTGCAAAGGTGTCCCTTTAAATAAAGAAAAGGAAAAACTGCTCAAATTCTACAAATACCGTGTCTTGGGCGTTTTTATAAATGGAAACTCAACATATAACATGACAAAGAAAGTTTAAAAACATTAACATTGTTATAGAAAAACAATGAGGGCGACTTACATTGGCGGTAAAAGACAGATTTTAGTTGTTGAATTTCTTTGGCATACTCACTCCTGTAGGGATCTTGGGAAGGGTTCAAGTCAGGGGACGTGGCAGACTGAACTGGCAACTGTGGGACAGGCACCTGGTTTGGCACGAGAGAATGGCTGCCTCGCAGGCCATCTTCACGATGAGCCCCAACCTAAAAAAAATAAAGACCAATGTTTTGAGAGAAGACGTCAGCTCAGACATGAAGAGTTATTTTCTGAGGCCTAAGTACATTTACGTGCTTGCTTAATCTACTCACTAGAGGGCGCCCGTGCACCACAATCTACCTAATCACCAAACTCCTCACACAGTAAGACGCCGTACAGCACATTTAGTCACAAATGTGGCGGAGCAGCTCAGGCAGGTAAAACGTCAAATCGTCTCCCCGGGTGCAGCAGTGGAGCGCACTGATTCGAACCCATCTGTCTTCTATCATGTCCGCCAACAGATCTGACAATTATCTTAATGCCCATATGCTTAATTGTAGGGTTCCCAATTCCCCCATTGCTATCTGAAATCCTCCAGGAATTCTGATTTGGCATTCTGCTTCCATTTCAGGGGATATAATTCGCAGGCCTGCCATTTTTTTCCCCATAAAGCCAGCTACGCCTTTGACAGCATCAGCTCCCATAGTGGGCAGGGCCCCTGCTCGGTACACATCATAAAATGTCGCCTGGCCTTCCAAAGCAAGGCGTTCGTTCCAAATGAATGTTTATGGTATATAATCGAGTACGGGGCTTCAAACCCAAAGGGGAGCCGCTCCTGCCAACACCCCAGTCCTAGGAAAAACAGCGATAAAGACTTTATGGAACACACGGCTGTTGCCACGTTTCCAGACTTGATTAAAAGCTATTCATTATCTGAAATGACTCCTGCGGGTTCCTGGTCATGAGGTATGCCAAGAGTGGGGCACACAACTGGAGCGGGAAAAAGACGCAGCCAATGGCGCAGCTCATTTTAGGCTGAGACACAATTACTGGCATTGTCCGCAAATAGAACTGTACACGTCTTTATTTTATAATTCACTTTGGATTGACCCAACACCAAATGCCCAAAGCGCGTCTGACCCTAACACGAACGTCAACTAGAGGCAGCTGCCAGCCCCTGTTTACACTGTCACCCCAGGAACTATGCTTGCGACCTCTGGCCTCGGAAGGACAGTATAGCTCCAGGAAGTATAGAGTGAATATGCAGCACTGCATAAAAATAAGTAAAGTATACACATATCTAATTTGTTTTTGTTGATCTATACATTCAACCACTGAATCTTAGGCCATGCCAGAAAGCAGAGGCTGTTCTATTAGACGACGGTAGCGCACAGCACAAAGTTAACACACCTACCTGTAACGCACTGCGACATACTACGCCTGTATTGGAATGTGTCCTTACCAGTCATAATTAAATGTAAGAAATCTGATTATTATTTAGGTTGTGGCTACCGGCTTCTAGGAGTCATTTCAACCCTTGTGATGGTGAACCCTCTGAGTCTCTAAATTAACCTGAGCTCAACCCTCAGGGCACAGAGCAGACAGTCTTAACTTAGGGGAATGTGTCAAGTATTTATGCAGTGCCAAAACAGTAATAACGTCAAAATGCCAAACACTGAAACCCCCAAACCAAATTAGAAAAATACACTGAGTTGCATTAAACATTTTTACAATAAAATGACAAAAATCTAATAAGTGTAACCGGAGATATTAATTTTAAAAGTTTTAAGTAGAAATAGGACCAAGAAATGCCAAATGAAAGTCTATGGTCACAGCAGACTGGAATCTATTCTGACACCAATGGAACATGGGCTGGATACACCAACCAGGTTTGTCCTGGTCAAACATTTTACTTTCTGACTCAGTTATTTAAGTCCCATCCACCACAGTTGTACACTTTTAATGCCCCCCAGCTCCTGCAGGGAGGCAAGTTGCCTAACACCCTGTGATCCTCTGAGGCTCACAGTGGGGGCCGTCCAGACCAAAGTGCACTGGTCAGATGGGTACTCAAAGGAAAAGGCCTCTAGCAGCTTGTCTCCCTGTAACAATACAGGTCAGCCAACGGACCCTTGGATTCCACTTCTTTGTCCAGGGTACAAGAGGGAGCAAGCCAAGCCCATCAGGGCTCCTTCTCAGGTTGCTGACAGCAGGTCTAGTCCTCTTCTGATCTTCCCTGGGTCCAGAAAGTATTCTGAAGTGGGTGCTTGGAGATGGCACATTTATTCTTGCCTTAAGTTAGTGGGAAAGGTGACTCCTAGACACACCCTAAACCAATGGGGTTAGTCCAAGACCCTGACCTACCAACTTTTGCAGTATTTCCTCTTTGTTTTACTGCAAACAATCCCAAAATGCAGTGTGTCAGGGCAAACCCAAGATAGCTAGAGTTCAGTCAGTCTAAACCTGGGCCATGAGGGCTGCGAGTGTGTGTGGGGAGTGAGCGTACTACAGCAATCCTAGTTTAATTCCAGATCAAACACAAAAATCCAGTTTGAAGTAGGCACTGTAGCCACAACAACCCCACAGCCAGAAGTCTGGTAGGATAAAAGCAGGGTCATTCAGCAGCCAGACAGAGAATCCACAAGATTTGTCCTTGGAATTTTGTTCTCTCATTTGCAAGTGTGTCCCTAATGTTACATGTGACTCAACCTATCTGACAAACAGCACTAGAAACCAATCAAAAAGGCGGCCTGCAGCCCCTACCATGCATATTACATTCTGTGGAGTTCAAATGAGTCATCTCTGCTCATTCAGCTGGGCTTAGTGCTTGCTCCTGGGAGATATTTCACACCTTTTTCACACCTATTATACACAGAGCTGGCAGAGGTTTATGCTAATTAGACTACTGACAGTTCAGAAAGGTAACTTTTCAAGTTGTTTTTCCTTAATAGCAATTAAAAATCCAACTTCAACACTTAATTGGGTTTTTAATAGCTATTAAACAAATAGTGGCTTCGTTATTTTTCTAGCTGCGGTCACTCCCAAGATACAGTATTAATTATTTAATACTGCTTCCCAGTGTTTCTCTATTGACCTGCCAGCCTTCCTACAGTGAACATTTGAGTGCTAGTCACTGTAATGACGTGTTAACTTTCAATTTCTACATGCCCTAGTTTTAAATACCATGCACATTGCCTTGTGTGATACAAGGCCTACATGAAGTGGCCTATTAATACTTAAAAAGATTTTTACCTGTCAACATTTTTTTTTGACAGGCCAGGGTGCATGTTTTGCACTGTTACAGTCGGGATACAATGGCAGGACGGAAGCCATATTTACACTGCTACTGTAGCGGATAGCGCAATAGGTGCTGCAGTCTCCTTGAAGCATTTAACTTCCAGGCCACTGGTACATTTTGTACCATCTACTAGGGCCTTTAGCCAGGTTAAATATACCAAGTAGGAGTATGCCAGTTAGACTGTGTTTAAAAGGTGAGCACAGGCTTACTGCAGGTTAGCAGGGGTAAAGTGCACAGAGTTCTAGAGCCAGCAGAACAAACAGGGGCAAACATCTGGTGGGGCATCACACAACAGATAATTTCCTACAGTAAACATTTAAAGCTCCCTTCCATTGCTACCAAACTGAACTTCAAACTAAAGTTTTGAATTCAGTTGTCAACCTGCAGTACTCAAACAAATAGAAAAAACAATCTCAAAATAAAACGAATTCAAATTGCATCTCAAAAAGGGCCTGCTGCATCCTGCATCTACTGCAATGAAAGCTGTAAAATGCACAAGACATAAAACAGAGGTTGTGCTTACTAAAAACTGAACATTTTGCTTAATTGTCTTATTGTGTTTTTCAACATGACTTATTTTTACACAAGATTTGCTCGTGGACAGCCGCTGAAGTGACTTTGACAAGTTTTCATTTTTTGCCATTTTTAAAAATGTTTTCACGCTTGTGTTCTTTCAATAAAATGTATTCGTAATGAGGGCGTTTGGCTCAGCAAAATCAGAACGTTTCTCATTATTTTAGATTGCGACTTTCCTTTGAGCTACTAAAATATTCCGTCTGTAATTTAACAAAGAACAGAGGTATTGTCTGTGGATTTGGGGCGACTGCTGATGCGTAGAGAGGAGTTGGAAGAGATGCGATCTTAGGATATGGCCTTGTATGCTTTCATGATCCTCAAGTGCCCAAAAGAGAGGCACATTAGTGAAAACATGCAAAGCAAGTTTTTTTTTTTACAATGATACTAGAACTCGAGCGAAGTTCCATTCCCTTTTCCTTTACACTCTGAGGAAATATATGTGCGTCAATAACTGACGTTCATTTTAACGCACTTTTTAAAACGCTGACTCTCTTGAAAGCAATGTGCTGTCTTTCTGTCATTCCGCTAAGTGACGTGAATCCCTGCTCGCTGCACTGGGCTAACACTGGAAGTCCCAGAAGCGCCATCACAGGCAGTAAAGTGGGAGCCTGGCATGACTGGAAGGGTGAGGACCACCACTATAGATTCGATTTTATTGTATTAATCATAAAATGAATAAGTACACAGAAAATAAAAATACTGAAACAGATACAATTGTACAAAGAAAACAAGAAGACGAGCCATCAGCAACTAAAAACTTTCTAAGTTAAGAAAACATACGTCACTTGGGTCCTTTAAACGACTATAAGCCAAATCTAAAAATCTCATTAATGTACTAATAAAAGAGGAGTTAAATCTGATTAGTGAAACAAAATTTGATGGCTTCTTTATCAGTACTACTTACTGCTTGACTCAATAACAATTTTCCAAAGGTTGAGTGTCCGCAGATTTAACAATTTGGGACAAATGCAAACAATATGTTATATAGTTTTAGCTTTACAACCAGACAAGGAACATGAGCCATCCTTCCTGAGATAAGGATTCCAAGGTTTCTCATACTGAGCCAGAGAAATATACAGCAGCCTGAATCTATCCGAGGAATTATCTTTTCTTTAAACTTCAAGGTTGGAATCAAGGTAGGGCTGTTTATAGTTGAAATAGAAATTATAAACAAGGTTATTATGTGTGAAATTCAAAGATATCTTAAGATCCTCGGTGCAGTAGTTCAGCATCAGGGTTTATTTTGTATTGGTGTGAGGCAAGGATGACAGTGTTTCCAGATCTAAAAAAAATGTGATATTTAATTATTTAGTTGATATCATCCGAGTTGAGGGCAACAATTTTTTTTTTCCAGATCCTTGAAGATGAATTATTTTTATGGTGAACCTATTGGCGTCGGCACAGTCACACATATAGTTTTCTACTGAGGCGTTATAAAGACTTGCCAAGGGATTCATGTTTAATTCTAGCCTTATTTTGCTTCGAGGAGTGGTAGTTCATAGGTTTTGGAGTTGCTAACTGACTGATTACAGTTTTATTAATATTTTATGGTCAAACACCAAAGATGCGTATAGTAGAAAAGGAGTAAGCTCTGATGTTAATGGTGAAATAGATCGACTTATTGTTTTTCCTCCATAGAGCTTTGAAAATCTTCTCAAGGTTTTTGTTATTGTGGTTGACTTTTGCTTCTTGATTTTCATGTGGGCTGACCAGGAAAGATCGAATCAATAGTTATTCCCAAATATACGTAGCTATCTTTTGTTCTGGCATTTCCAAACTCCCAGACCGTAGGTTTTCCTTTTTCCCTAAATGTTACAACTTTTTGCTTTGCAAAGTTAACATGCTACTCATTTTTAGGGTCGAACGTGCAACTCAGTTTGGTTGGTTCGTGGGCTTGCCATTTAAAATGCACCTGAATTAAATAGTGAAAGGCATGCAAATTTCATGCCTTTTCCAGTGTTTAGCCCGCCTCGAGTGTACGGTCAACTACTGAAAACATATGAGGCTCCATGTTTTCGGTATGGTTTCTGGACTACTTTTTCTCTTTATTTCGTAGGCAGCACAGTCTCGCTGGGCAGTAGTCAAGCGCTTTGTATGACATTGACTCTGTTACATGGATATTTGCACTTTTGTCGGGTACATGGACAACTGCACTTTTGGCGGGTACATGGATGACTACTTTTGCCGATACGTTTCACTCAGAGTGAACTTCTGTTTTCCTTTTGTGTGTCTGCTTTGCGCTCATGGTGGACGTCGGCTCACTCATGTGAAACTGTTTTACTTTTTTATTTCCAGTTTATATGGCAAGAAAAGTCCTGTTAGGAGTTTACAACACTAACTGCTTTAACTCGAACAAATGCATTGCATTACAAATGCTTGTTTAAAGTATAAGCATTATGGTGAGATAGCTGGTGCTTTAAACCTTTTCCAGTTAAAGAGAGCAAGACAATATCACTAGCATATGCCAAATGACGGATGCCATAGTTGCTGAGTTTTGGAGGGAAGCACTCAGGCCCATTCAAGTACCTTGGTAGGTAGACAATGTATATACAGTGAAAACAATAAAGGAGCTAAATACAACGTAGTTTGAGGCTGTTGGAAGTATACGTTTATGGGGAGAGGATTTTTTTTTTAGGTAAATGTTTTAACTCTTACTCAGGTGTCCCCGAGTAATTCGATTAGAAAATGAAGTACATTTGAGCCAATACGCCAATTAAAGAAGTTATTCCAGAGTCTTCCGCTGTTAACTGTAACAAAGGCAGAACTATAAATCAATAAAACCAGTCAAGTGCGCAAGCGCGTTGACCTGTTTACGTGTTGTGAGCTTTTAACCACCCACATCACTTTCACTCGTCCCTGGACTTGCCTTTCAAAAACCACTGGATGTCATTCGTAATTGCTTTATGTTTGTCTCACTTTAAGGCTGTTTTTGTCATGCCTTACAGACTGCTCCTGTTACATGGATTATTGCACGATTGTCGATACGAACAGGCACAACAGCGTGAACTTGATTGACGGTACTGAAGTGCTGGTCACATTGTTCAGAGTTACCTAATCAGTCATTTCTTGTGGCTCTCCCCTTATAACACTTGAAATTAGCAAATGCTTTACATAAAACAGAAATTCTCAAAGCGAAAGCGGCTCTATCGGCATAGCCGGAGAGTCGATATTACAATATTCACTGCAGTTGTGAAAACTTGACGCATAATGCTTTGCAGGCATTCTTTTTCACAACAGTTTTACCCGTAACTCAGCCTGGGGTGGTCCTAGGACAATGGGACCACCAGCAAAACATTCAATTTGATGCACTCTTTCTGTCCAGATCATCTCTGGGTCCCCACACTAAGTGAGTAGGGATTCCAAAATAATAACCCCTCCCACCATTCAGTCTCTTTTTAATCGTTTTCATGTCTGTGACTTTTGTTTTCTGGCTGGGAATAGCTTGTGTTGTAAGGGCCCTGTTTGTAATATTGTTATAGGCCTGTTACCCCTGAAAATATGTAATGCACTATTGCCCTCTAGGGGCTACGTATATGGTTACTCTGCATTATTTATTGTCTCTCTTTTGTACTATTTACCGCCATTTTCTTTTTTCTGTGGTTATGCCCTTTAAGGGCAATCTATATAGTTACATGACCATGTTTCTTACAAATGCTATTTTCATTGTGGTGTCTTCTAGGGGATGTTCTAAGCATTGCAGTAATATCAACCTATTTCAAATATTCATGGCACGGAAACATGCCCCATAATGCTTTGCAGGGCATTACTTTTACAAACATTTTTGCCCATAACTCAGCCTGTGATGGTCCTAGGACAATGGGATAACTTTCAAAACATTGACCACGTGTTCTTTCTGTCTACATCATCGATGGGGCCCCACACTAAGTTAGTGGAGACTCCAAAATAATAACCCCATCCCACCATTCAATGTCTTTTAAGGTTTCTCATGGCCAGAACTTTTTTTTCATAGCTATGAAATATTTTATTTTAAAGTCCTTGTTTGTAATATCATTATAATAGGCTTGCTAGTCCTAAAACTGCCCTTTAGGGGCTAAGTATATGGTTACACCGCATTATTTTCTCCTGTTTTTTTCATGCTGTTATGTCCTCTAGGGGCTAACAAGATGGTTACATGACCATGTTTTACACAAATGATATTTTTGTTATGGTGCCCTATAGAGGCTGTTTTGAGCATTGCAGTTGAACGCCAAAAGCTTCTTTCTAATAAAGGTTTAAATAATAATTGTATATGTTTTAATAATATCTTTAATTACAATTATGACCATACTTCAGGCTAACTTAACATCCTTATTACACTATGACTTTTTTAACACTCTTTGAACACTCTTGATATGTTTGGGTGACCCTTCTAGTTTAATTCTCCTCTGTAGTTGTCTTGTGTCTTTTTTGGGAGAATTGTGTTAGCCAGCCAGCAACTCTCATGGTGGGGTGGTGAAAGTGGTATTCTACCGGAATTGGCATGGCAGGTATATATTAGGATGCTAAATGGCAACATTTTCATTTTTAGCTGTAGACAGAGGAAGGAGGTAAATGGAAGTGCTTTCATTATATGCAGGGCCAGTCGAATTATATAGCAGGAAAAGACTAAATTATGAGGCACGTTTGACCAATTTATGTAGCAAGAAAAGTCCAGTTATGAATTTATAATGCCAATAGCTCCAGCAAATGCGAAACCTATTGTTTTTTTGTCTCTTGCTTTCTTTGCTAAAATGGTCAAAGCTGCAATGTTATCAATTGGAGAGCAGACTGATTGCAATCCTGTTGAAGAAAGTGGGATTAAATGATTATCCTTTGCCAGTAAGTTAATAGGTTAAGTAAGTATTTACCACATAGTTTCCCTTCACAGTCTAACAGGGCTATTACCAATACTTTCGGAGGTCAGTCTTCTGTTTGTTTTTAAAACAGAGTGAATAATATAGGCTTTCTAGGAGCTGGAAATAATTCCTCCATCAAACAATTGGAAAAATAGTTTAAATAACAGAGCTCCAAAGAATGTACATCTATTGGAAGCTCATCCATTCAGACCTGCAGTTCTGGAAGGTCAAGATCTTTTCATCAGAGAGAAAATTCCTATCGTGGGTAATTTTTAAGATGATATTTTGATAGTTGAGGCTTGGGGATGGAACCATCATAGGACATGAGCATAATGTTCCGGTATGAGATTCCCAGATACCACTTGAAATTAAGTGACTGATAGGATTAGGTGTAGGAGTTTATAGACCAACAAACAGTGTCCAAAAATGTTTGATATTATTTGTTCTTATGGCAGGCACCAGCTTTACCCAAGCTTCTTCCTGTGAGTTCCTCGTTATGTCTTGTAAATTTCATTACACAATTGGCGGTCTTTATCTTGTTATTAAGCACTAATGAACAAGTTGTTTTTTTTTTTTAATGCCCTTGATTGTTTCAGATGTTGCTTTTTTGCGTTCGTTATTAAGCTACTGGTATGATTTTGTGGGTCAGCAGTCTGCTTTATCAAAACAGAAAGATACAACAGGTGAAACTGTGCTGGACATTAACTTAAAAAACATGAGGGTTGGTAAATATGCAGCAGGCACACATCACGGACATCGGCTATCAAAACTATACTCAAAGTAAACACAATAGAAAGGCAGACTGGAATACAGGAAACTGTGATACTTCTGGACTCCGAAAGGCTGATGGGATTGGCGAAGAGTGACTCAAATATTAGGTATTCGACGTGACGAACTGGGGCAGTCCTAACGGCCTTTTAGAGGCATTGGCGTGACAAAAAAAAATTCCCCATTTGCTTATAAATCAGACAGCGTCTGGTACTATTTAATGAAATGACAATCTTGAGCCCTCCCTTATTTTATCTTAGTCCTTTTGTGTTTTCACAGAGCAAGCCATACGTCCCATCTGTCCCGAACTCCAGAGATCGGAATTAAAATTTTCAGATCCTTACAAAATCTTTCCAAGGAATATGGGAACAATAGTTAGCTGGCAAAGACCCTTCAACCATCTTGAAATACCAGTAAGTATTTGCAGAATTCAAAGTTACAGAGCAAGAGATTTGTGAATTATTAATGAAGATCATTATCCCCATAACAAAACAATTCAGTTGGGTGTTGCAGTGACTACCCACAGATTATTGTAGTACCGCAGGTCAATGCTCACACATTCGTTTCAGTTTTCCGTCAAATATATAGTTCCATGGGCATGCCAGACTCATCTTTTTTAAGCAATAAGCTTATTTAGTTTTAACATATATAAACATAGCAATGCAAACATTGCTAGAACCTTATTAAAAAAACACTTGAAGCATTGATTTGCAATAAATTGGATACAGGGGCCTAAAACTGCTATTTCTTCTTATGATTTCATCCATGAAAAATGAGCTATGACTGACAGAGCTGGATATCATGCCCATTTGCCCTACCATCCTCCTCCAGGCACTACTTCTAAAAAGAAAAAAAGTTGGTTCTGGTGTGAAAGTAGGCATTCAACTAAACGTGGAACTTCCACAAAAAAAGATAAAAAAAGACTCACATTTCGAGGCACATGGAATAAGTACTGAAAATTCAAAACAATGGCCACTGGGTACATTATCAGAGAAAGTAGAAGACAGATTGTTCTCTTTTTAATGGATTCAGAATGTCCCGTTTACAACCATATAATATAATTGTCTATAGTACCCCTTGGAATATAATTCTTAAGTTATTTTGTGATACATGACAGGTAGATATACGAAGATAATTAGTGAGTGAAGCTAAGTGCAGAGTTTAATGCTTTCTTTCACAACAGTAAAAAGCTCAATTTATCCATCATATTCAATGTATCTTACTGATAGTGCGTTTACCTTTATATTTTAAATTCAAAAGTGATTATCCAAAATGATCCCATTAAAAGTTACGTGCGCTGAGGTGGTGGCTACACATGTGCTCACTAATATCAAAATACAAAAGCCTGAAGAGAATCGCATTTATGCTAAACTCTTTCAAGCTCAGCTGTTGAAGCATGAAAGGACAGCACAAGGAGGCGTTTTGACACAACGGGCCTCCGAATGAAATTGTGCAGTTTTAGTCCAAATGATTCACTCTTTTTAAAGGCAACCAGGCTTTCATCTCCTGCTATACAGTAATAGTTTCCACATGCGCAAACTGCTCAGATATAAATAAGATCAAACGCAAAAGAAAGGCTTTAATAAAAATTGACGTTGTGACTGCCATTAAATCAGGAAATAAAACACAAAGTTCAATGGGTTTTATAGAAAAAAAGCACCAGCAACGTAGCAAGTACTGGAACTAAAGTTACTTTATTAAACACAGTCGTATTAAAAAAAACGGTTAAGATACAGCTGAAATTGACCTGCTGCCGCTAAATTCTAGTCTACTGTCCAATAGATAGTAATACTTTATTATTCATTTTTAAAAAAGGAATGGAGACATTGTACCCAAATCTGGGCACAACCTGGACACAAAAGCTGCAAGTCAGACAGAATTTAAAGTGATGATGAACTCAGTTATTTGGGATGTTTCTTTAAACACACGCCGAGTAGCACCCACCTTCCACCGCACATCAAATTTAAAAACTAATATTCTGACAATGGAAATTAGTGGTTTTAGTTAAGGCACTTTTTCTGAAATGCATTTTCTCGTTGTGTTAAACAATATTGAATGTTTTCCTTTTCTTTACATGCTCTTGAAAGAGCTGCTAATAATTAGCAGCGAAACAGACTGCTTTCAATTATTCCCTCTCAAATCACAAATAATTGTATTTTCTATTATAGCACGCAAGACAAACTGATTCACTTCTAAGTGCTCCTAAAACACACATACAAGGAAATGACCAAAGGTTAATAAAGTGATATACCCAGAATTTCTTAATCTGGTCAAGTGAAGAAGCTATGAATTAAACTCTGGTTTCATAGTTCCTATATCCTCAACTTGGCAACTAGACCAACTCATCTTCCTGGTCCCTTAAGTATATCAGGTAGCAAGTCCTAACTCGTGATGCCCCTGCTTTGGACTTCTCAGCGGGTGACTGCCTGCAGCAACAATTCTCTTGCTGTGTGCCTACGACTAAACACCTTTCAAACTACATTTATACTAAATCTCTCCAAAGCTGATCATGCTATAGGGACCTCCTGGCGCCCCCACATAGCAGAAAACTGCATCAAGGCCATGTTGCAGGCAAAGGGCTGAAAACCCAAAAGCATTCCACCTGCTGCACACCAACACACATCTCAGATCCATTCAAATAGTCATATTTAACACGCCATACATTCATGCGCACAACACTGTATCGTCGCTTTTTTTAGTTGGCTAGAGATGACGTTTAGAAAATAATCTGCGTGGGCGGGCCAATGAAAAAGCAACAGCCCGCTCAATGAAAAACCTCAAAGTCCTTTTTCACGGGGATCCATACACAACACACTACAAAGATCTTTAGCACATTTTTACTTTCGTGTTAGCCTGCAAACGCCATCACTACACTACAGATTTAACAAATATTTACCATAGTAGCACACCCATAAAACACCAATAGACAGAAATCACAGAATTGTTTTAATAAAAAAAAAAAAAAGGTGAAAAAAAGGGAGCCCAGGAGAAAAAAAAAACGTGATACGATGCCACACTTGTGTTAAAAAAAAAATCTCTGTAAAACTGCTGAGAATATATGTTAAACCGGTGACATGTTCCTTTGTTGAGAACATTTCCTACTTTCATGGTGGTTCACTGGGTATAATCAATTAGCGGGAATTCACACTGAGAAACTTTATTGAATCAATCACGCATCAGTGACTTAGAGGTTAAGGTGGGCCAATAGATTGTAGTTTAAAAAATGCTCAACATACAAGGAAATGTGAGCCTTTCCAGATGTGGCAGCCATGCCACACCAGCGAGCGCGCTCTATTCAGCCGCGAGACAGTGATTGCTCGACAACACAGGATTAGTCGTGTTCACACTCTCTGCACCTTTGTGGGCTCGGGATCCAAGGAGGCTGAGCAAGGTAGAGTTGGCAGCCTTGAAGTGCGTTCACCGACATCACGTGGACGTTTCCTTGAAGTAGGAAACACCATCCCTGACATTATGTAGGCAAGCCTGCTCTTGCAGCGTTCCCACGTGTTCCCAAGCACCTGCTCACATGATGACCTCAGCTCTGCATCTCAGGGCTCAGACATTTCACAAAACAGCTTTTTAAACAAAAGCCAGCTGTTTCCCATCTAAGCTGCAGGGGAAACAGAAATCAGGGCAGCCTGGGGGAATGTTAACCACCGTCCACCACTCTCCAGTAACTTTCACACGTTTTCTGCTGCTTCAGTACTACAAGCAGGGTGCCCATGAGGAGAAAACTGGCAACCAGCCGGCGAAATCAGATGGCACAAAACGCATCCTGTTTGAAAAACGGTCTTAGAAAAACAGCTTTCATTTTAAAATGTAATTATCAAAATAAAAAGACTAAATCACATGAAAGACAAGTGAAGAAAAGAGAAGAGGAAACATGTAGGGTACCAGATATCAAATAAATACGCAGTGCCGAGGGTATGTGAGTCAAAGGAGACTCTACGTTTCATGGATGTAAAATTACTTTACTCTGAAAATTTTCTACTCAATGGCCAACAAATTTAAGGGGGGTTGGGCACCAGGAAAAGAAGAGGCGGTAGAGCTGTGTCCCAGAACGTTGCAGCCAAACGCTTAGCAGTATCCTTTCAGCACAAAAATCACGGGAATACGGAAATGTGACCTGTAGAAAGATCTTTAGGAGACCCTTTGCAGCCGGCATTTCTCGCACTGATGAATCTCTATTGAAACCAACGGGGGAGTAGGGCATCCCCTGAATGTGCTCTTTACATGCTGGACCAGAGGGATACTGAGCCGGCCATCTTGTTACAACCTCTGGGTCTTCTTGCGCCTCCTGGTCAATGACAGGCGCTATGCACACGCCTAAGAGGAATCATACTGACATGTCACATTTAGATGAAACCTTTCTGTTACCAGCAGACTCATCTGGTTCACCACAGAACACACCCTCCTCTTTCAGCAAACCTAGCTAGCACTATGCATATTTATCTTCTAAAATATGGTTGGTGTTTGGGTTTCTTCTTCCCAGTCCAGACGCTGATCTAAAAAGCCAAGTGCTTTCATCAAACCAAAGCTGTGATACTGTGCCTGGAACCGAGGGAGAGGAAGTGGCATAACCGCCTGAGCTGCCGGCCTCAGAGGTGGGGGGAACCAGGTTAGAGTCTCAGCGCCAGCTCAACATCCTGTGATTCTGCGCAAATCACTTAATTTCCCTGTGCCTACAACTCGGAGCCTTGAGACCCTCATGGGTGATTTGCCATGCTTTGCAAATCCTGGTTTATTAATGTTAAAATGCCATTTTGTGACTCAACATGGACAGCACTTGCTAATCCTGTGCTTACAGACACTGCCAAAACGGCAAACGGCAAACACTGGACACTCAGGGAAAAACAAAGAAAAGTTTGCACTACTGGAAACGCAGCAGCAAGGACCTTGCGAGTTTAGTGGCAAGAACCCAACCCTCAACGGTAGGCTTGAATCAAGTTTGCCAATAAATGCAGGCCTTTCCTCAGACACTACATTACGTTTCATGGTGATTATGTCACTGACCGTTCTATCGGGAGATTCTGTCCCCCTCCATCTGTGCTGCACAACACTGACTATGCTTACCAGTGCAGCATCTGTGCAAAGGTAAGGACATCTGATTTAGAAATACCCAGCAAATCTTTTAGTCCAATTCTCACTGAGGTTCCAGAGAGCAATTCAGCACATTTCAGAGAACCCTGATGGAAATAACTGGCTGAGTTTGGGACATTAACCTGAGATAGCAGCGCTGACACTGCAGGGATAGTGAACAATGTATTTTAGAGTTTTATTAAAATATAGTTGCGGTCTTTAAGTAAATCAGCATCTCTGTCATTAACAAACAGCCCTGATAGAACCTGAAGTTTAAGAGGATTTAGGTGTTCCAAGGAAAGGGTCATCACGTTAAACATACAACATAGGTGAAATAATATATCTTGTTTTATTGATCACAGAAGGTTTCTAACGTGTTTTTGGTGAACTTGGAAAAACAAACGTCATCTAGTCTACTGTTTGTTTAGGAATCACATGAATTTAGTCAAACAAGACACTGAAAAAGAACAGAACTGTTCTGATCATAAAAAATGAACCATATATCTCCGTCTTCTAATAAACAGCGAGCAATTCACATTCTAATTTTAGAAACATGCATTAGCAAATTTATAGATATCATGAGTGTGTTTCTGAATGTTATGAGGTCTTGACCAGGTATCGCCTGAAACATGGAGAGGTGCAGAGCCATAATAAAGAATGTTTTATAAAGGAGTAACCAAGTTAAAATGACACAAATATCTTCATTGTCCTGGTCACTGTCCTCCAAAAACCAAATATTTAGCCTTCAAAAAACTATTTACAATCTACATCTAATAAATGGTACCACAGAAACCACCTTAACCTACATCTAAAATAACCATGTCTTCATTTTTATACCGCTCTAATTTTAACCTTCAGCAGATGCACAGTTTTACTTAACTAGTAATACAAGTGCTTGGTTGGGCTAAACTTACAATGTGTGTCCTCCACCTGAAGCATTAAGGTGTCCAGCCTGATGATGCTGGTGAGTGGGGTCATGTAGGTGTTGAAGATTGGGGCTGAGTGAGGATCCTTGTGGACCTCAGCAAATAAGGTTGGATGTGTCCAAGGTGAAAGGGGCTAGGCTGACCGCTTGGGTGCAGCTTGTCAGGAAGAACCCCACCTAATGTAGTTCAGTTTAGCCTAGCCTAATCTGTCTAGTTTCCGTCATCTTAATATGTGAGCTCTTTCTATTGGCTACAATTCATGTTGGAAAATGATGGGAGGGAAAATAAATACATGAGTCTATCTTTATTTTGCCTACTTCATTCATATAGTTACCTTTTGTGCTGGTAACAAGCACTGGCAAAGCCCATAGGTCTCACTTTGAGACTTATCAGCTCGGACAAGAGATAGTAGCAATGCTATGCAGCATAGCTAAGGAGGAAATAAAAGAAAAAGGTGTCATGATGTGGCTGAGTTGTTGGAAATGATTTTTCTTTCTACATTGTATTCCCATGTTTGCCTTCTTTTGCAGACCCTGTTTTATTTTGCCATAGGACCCTGCACACTTTACTTCTGCTAACCAGTGGTAAAGTGCTTGTGCTATCCCCTTTAAACCTATTAAAATTTGAATGTAACTAAGTGACGATTTAACTTCACTTATTCGTTCCTAGTATGGTACTACATGTGAGCAGAGCTAGTAGTTGGCCGCAGCACTTGTGCACTAACAGCACTGCAAAACATGCCTCCAGGCCTGTCCCTGAAGCCTGGGTGTGTAGATTTAAAACTGCCATTTTGCCCATGCAAAGCAAATCTTTTGCCTTTCCCAAACCTTCCCTTTTAATGTTTATAAGCCGGCCCTAATGTAGGCCCTAAATGCTCATGAGATATTTAATTGGATCAAGAGTTGCGTACCAGTATGTACAGCCAAACAAGCACAGCCAACACGTGTTTCGTCACACAGTGACTTTTTCAAGGCAAGACTATCAATGAGAAATCAAGTGTCAGCCAGAAGACATGAAGCAATTGCGCGGTCTGTATGTGTATATGCTCTATACTCTATAACGGGACACACACACCGCTACTCGCCCTGCAGGACTTACCAAGGTTTTCCTGGCTCATCGCTTACTTAAGACTTTACTACGTTCGTTATACATGATACTTTTATCTTGGGACACCGGAACCACGTACCTGTTCAACTATTTATTAGGATACACATACAGACCGCGCAATTGCTTAATCTCTTCTGGCTGACACTTGATTTCTCATTGATAGTCTTGCCTTGAAAAAGTCACTGTGTGACGAAACACGTGTTGGCTGTGCTTGTTTGGCTGTACATACTGGTACGCAACTCTTGACCCAATTAAACATCTCTCTGGAACACTAAGAAGAGGACTATACTATTCATTATCATATGTGTATTACCTAAATCTACTTTTGTACTTTACAACTATATATGTGCCGTGGTCACATCTACGCAAGATTTTTAAGTTCAAAGGCAAACTTTTGACCAGGGTGAACTAGGTCCCTGTTTCCAAACCACACGCCATCACAGTTGGCCTTTTGACTTTTACCCGGTAACAGTGGTTGACACTTTGTGCTTTTTTGAGCAATTTTTAATTCAAACATTAAAAATTCATATCTACGGTTCTACTTATTAGATTCCTGTCATTTTATTACTTATTATTTACTCTAATTTTCTAAGTTGATTTTGGATATTTTTTGTGCTGTGTTTGCACTATATTACCGTTTGAGTACTGCATACAGTCTTTACAAATTGCCTCAAAGTTAAGCATACTGGTTTGTGCCAAGCTGCCAGAGGGTTAAGCACAGGTTTACTTACTGACTTAAGTGGTTTATCCGGACAGGGATTGTAATTATTTGAAATGGGTTCTCACTCCCTCAACTAATAGTCAAATTTCTTATATGTGGAATTTTGTAGGTGCACATGCACGTGTCTACAAAATGAAAAGGGTGTTTTTTAATAAATTTTCTTAGCCATAAGTAAATTAACAAAATAAAGTACGACAAAAGCATTTTTTTTAATTTTTCAAAAAACAGGTGGGTGAAGCAACACGCGGGGGTGCTGGGAGAGATGAAGTGTTGTGCCGAAGTATTATATTATGTGATCCTCAGACAAGAAACAAAATAATGAAAATGTCACTTACCCAGTGTACATCTGTTCGTGGCATCAGTCGCTGAGATTCACATGGTATGCATGAGCTCGCCATCTGGTGTTGGGTCGGAGTGTTACAAGTTGTTTTTCTTCGAAGAAGTGTTTTCGAGTCACGGGACCGAGTGACTCCACCTTCTGTGCTCATTGCGCATGGGCGTCGACTCCATCTTCGATTGTTTTCCCCGCAGAGGGTGAGGTAGGAGTTGTACTATAGTAATAGTGCCCGCGCAATGAAAAATGTAAGTATGTACCTATTAAAGGATTAAGTAATATATACAAATGTACAAAATTGAAGGTAACTTCTGAACTGCTACAGGCTTCCGGGGAGGTGGGTGGGTCCATGTGAATCTCAGCGACTGATGCCACGAACAGATGTACACTGGGTAAGTGACATTTTCAGTTCGATGGCATCTGTCGCTGTAGATACACATGGTATGCATAGACTAGTAAGCAGTTAGTTCCCCATAAGCGGTGGTTTAGCCTGTAGGAGTAGAAGTTGTCTGAAATAGAGTTCTTAATACAGCTTGACCTACTGTAGCTTGTTGTGCGGATAGCACATCTATACAGTAGTGTTTGGTGAATGTGTGAGGCGTAGACCAAGTGGCTGCCTTACATATTTCCTGCATTGGGATGTTTCCTAAAAAGGCCATTGAAGCACCTTTTTTCCTTGTTGAATGTGCCCTGGGAGTAATGGGCAGTTGTCTTTTTGCTTTAAGGTAGCAGATTTGGATGCATTTAACTATCCATCTGGCTATACCTTGTTTTGATATTGGGTTACCTGCATGAGGTTTTTGGAATGCAATAAATAGCTGTTTAGTTTTTCTGATGTTCTTTGTTCTGTCAATGTAGTACATTAATGCTCTTTTGACATCTAATGTATGTAGTGCTCTTTCAGCCACAGAATCTGGCTGTGGGAAAAATACTGGTAGTTCTACCGTTTGATTTAGATGGAATGGTGAAATAACTTTTGGTAAAAATTTTGGATTAGGTCGTAGGACGACCTTATTTTTATGTATTTGTATAAAAGGCTCTTGTGTTGTGAACGCTTGAATTTCACTTACTCTTCTTAGAGATGTAATGGCGATGAGAAAGGCAACTTTCCAGGTTAGGAATTGTATTCCGCAAGAGTGCATGGGTTCGAAAGGTGGGCCCATGAGTCTTGTTAGAACCACGTTTAGGTTCCATGAAGGAACAGGTGGTGTTCTTGGTGGTATAATTCTTTTAAGCCCTTCTATAAATGCTTTGATAACTGGTATCCTATACAAGGAAGTTGAATAGGTAGTTTGCAGGTATGCAGATATTGCTGCAAGGTGTATTTTAATAGAAGAGAAGGCTAGCTTTGCTTTTTGTAAATGGAGCAAGTAATTTACTATATGTTTTGGAGTTGCATCTAGCGGTTGTATCTGATTATGATGGCAGTACCAAACAAATCTTTTCCACTTACTTGCGTAGCAGTGTCTAGTGGATGGCCTTCTGGCCTGCTTTATGACTTCCATACACTCTTGGCTAAGTTGTAAGTGTCCGAATTCTAGGATTTCAGGAGCCAGATTGCTAGATTCAGCGATGCTGGGTCCGGGTGTCTGATCTGTTGGTTGTGTTGCGTTAACAGATCTGGTTTGTTGGGCAGTTTGATGTGTGGTACTACAGACAGATCTAGCAGTGTTGTGTACCAGGGTTGTCTTGCCCAAGTTGGTGCTATTAAAATGAGTTTGAGTTTGTTTTGACTCAATTTGTTTACTAGGTAAGGAAGGAGAGGGAGAGGAGGAAAAGCGTAAGCAAATATTCCTGACCAGTTCATCCATAGGGCATTGCCTTGGGATTGCTTGTGTGGGTATCTGGACGCGAAGTTTTGGCATTTTGCGTTCTCTTTTGTTGCAAATAAGTCTATTTGTGGTGTTCCCCAGAGTGTGAAGTAGGTGTACAGAATCTGTGGGTGGATTTCCCATTCGTGGACTTGCTGGTGATCTCGAGAGAGATTGTCTGCCAGCTGATTCTGGATCCCCGGAATAAACTGTGCTATTAGACCAATCTGATGGTGGATTGCCCACTTCCATATTTTTTGAGCTAACAAGCTTAACTGCGTTGAATGTGTTCCTCCTTGTTTGTTTAGATAATACATCGTTGTCATGTTGTCTGTTTTGACAAGGATGTATTTGTGGGTTATGATTGGTTGGAAAGCTTTTAGTGCTTGAAAAACTGCTAATAATTCTAGATGATTTATATGCAGTTTTGTTTGATGTATGTTCCATTGTCCTCTTATGTTGTGTTGATTGAGATGTGCTCCCCACCCTGTCATGGAAGCATCTGTTGTTATTACGTACTCTGGCACTGGGTCTTGGAAAGGCCGCCCTATGTTTAAATTTATACTGTTCCACCATAGAAGCGAGAGGTAAGTTTGGCGGTCTAGCAACACCAGATCTAGAAGGTGACCCTGTGCTTGAGACCACTGTGAGGCTAGGCACTGTTGTAAGGGCCTCATGTGCAGTCTTGCGTTTGGGACAATGGCTATGCATGAGGACATCATGCCTAGGAGCTGTAGTATTGTTCTTGCTTGTATTGTTTGGTTTGGAGACATGTGTTGAATGACCCTGTTGAAATTGTGGATCCTTTGTGGAGTTGGCGTTGCTACTCCTTTTGTCGTGTCTATTATGGCTCCTAGATATTGCTGTACTTTGCTTGGCAGAATGTTTGATTTTGCAAAGTTGACGGTGAACCCTAGTTTGTAGAGGGTTTGTATGACTTGATTTGTGTGGTTTGAGCATTGTGTGAGCGAACTGGTTTTGATTAGCCAGTCGTCTAGATACGGGAACACATGTATTTGCTGCCTTCTGATGTGTGCAGCGACTACTGCTAGGCATTTTGTGAATACTCTTGGAGCGGTTGTTAAACCAAAAGGCAATACTTTGAATTGGTAATGTATTCCTTTGAATACAAACCTTAGATATTTCCTGTGTGATTGATGTATTGGTATATGGAAATATGCGTCCTTGAGGTCTAGGGTTGTCATGTAGTCGTGTTTTTTGAGCAATGGTAACACTTCTTGTAGTGTGACCATGTGAAAGTGGTCTGATTTGATGAATGTGTTTACTACTCTGAGGTCTAGAATTGGTCTCAGTGTTTCGTCCTTTTTTGGTATCAAGAAGTACAGTGAATAAACTCCTGTGTTTATTTGTGTGCTTGGTACTAATTCTATTGCATTTTTTTGCAGTAGTGCTTGAACTTCTATCTCTAGAAGCTGTGAATGGTATTTTGTTAAATTTTGTGATTTTGGTGGTATGTCTGGAGGGAATTGCAGGAATTCTATGCAATAACCATGCTGGATAATTGCTAGGACCCATGTGTCTGTAGTTATTTTGTCCCATGCTTCGTAATATTGACGTATCCTCCCCCCCACTGGTGTTGTGTGGGAGGGGTGTGTGACATGTGAGTCACTGCTTGTTGGTAGTGGTTTTGGGGCTTTGAAATCTTCCCCTATTCCTAGGGAATTGCCCCCCTCTATACTGGCCCCGAAAACCTCCCCTGTACTGTCCCTGGTAGGTGGGCGGTGCGGACTGTGAGGTGCTAGCTTGTGTGGCCTGACCCCGAAACCCTCCTCTAAAAGGTGTTTTGCGGAAGGTGTTATAAGATCCTCTGCTCTGCGGGGAGTAGAGTGCGCCCATGGCCTTGGCAGTGTCAGTGTCCTTCTTGAGCTTTTCTATAGCTGTGTCGACCTCCGGACCGAACAGAAGTTTCTCGTTTACTGGCATGTTAAGCACTGCCTGTTGAATTTCTGGCTTGAATCCAGACGTTCTGAGCCATGCGTGCCTACGGATGGTAACCGACGTATTAATGGTTCTTGCGGCCGTGTCTGCTGCATCCATGGAGGAGCGTATTTGATTGTTGGAAATGTTTTGACCCTCCTCAACAACCTGTTTTGCTCTTTTTTGCAGATCTTTTGGGAGATGTTCAATGAGATGCTGCATCTCATCCCAGTGGGCTCTGTCGTATCGCGCTAGCAGCGCTTGTGAATTTGCGATGCGCCACTGGTTTGCTGCTTGGACAGCAACCCTCTTCCCGGCTGCATCGAACTTCCTACTTTCTTTATCTGGGGAGGTGCATCCCCAGAAGTGTGTGAGTTTGCCCGTTTTCTGGCAGCCCCTACCACCACAGAGTCTGGTGGCAGCTGAGAGGTGATGAAGACAGGGTCCGTAGGAGGCGCCTTATACTTTTTGTCCACCCTAGGCGTCACTGCCCTACTTTTAACTGGCTCCTTGAAAATGTCCTTTGCATGGCGTAGCATGCCTGGGAGCATCGGCAGGCTTTGGTAGGAGCTGTGGGTTGAGGAGAGGGTGTTAAATAAAAAATCATCCTCTACTTGTTCCGAGTGTAGTTCCACATTATGGAATAGAGCTGCTCTAGCCACCACTTGCGAGTAGGCTGTGCTGTCTTCCGGTGGTGATGGCCTAGTTGGGTATGTGTCTGGGCTGTTATCAGACACTGGTGCGTCGTACAAGTCCCACGCATCCTGATCTTGGTCGTCGTGGCTCATGGCGGTGTGAGCTGGCGAATGTGACGGGGTGTAAGTTGGCGAAGCCGGAGTTACAGGTGGAGGCGAGGGAGGAGGTGTTACCTTTTGTGTTGTTTGTTGCTGAGGAGTAAACTGAAGCGTTCTCTTTCGTTTGACAGGTGGGAGGGTACTGATCTTCCCAGTCCCCTGCTGAATAAAGATACGCTTTTGCGTGTGATCCACGTCAGTGGATTGCAGTTCTTGTTCAAATCTATGTTTCTTCATTTGAGAAGACATAGAATGCTCTTCGGTATAGGAGCCAGAAACAGGGTCTGATGTCGCTTTTTTCGGCTCCGAAAGCCCTGTCGATTGTTTTTTCGGCTCCGAGGTAACCTTCCTCTTTTTCTGTGCCGAAAATTCTTGGCCTCTATGGTCTTCGGCGCCACTGTCTCGGCGTCGATCGGTGTCGACACCGAACTCTCGGTGTCGATGCTTCTGTTTAGCACTCTCTCGGTCCCGAGGAGGCTGCGTGCCGGTGTCTCGACCGAAGTCGGACGATCTCGACACTGAATGGGCCTTTTTCGGTGCCGATTGTTGGTCACCGAGAATTTGGGTGGAGCCATGGCCGGTTGGCAGTGGCGTCCCCTGGGCCTTCTTTCCTTTTTTAAGGTTTGATCTCGACGTCTTACTCACAGTTCTTGTAGAGTGTAGCTCGTCGGAGTCTGAATCCTGGATGGAAAAGGATTCCTCCTGTTCCTCTTCTGTCTCGAACTGTGGACGCTCTTTTGGCGTGGACGCCATCTGGAGTCTTCTCGCTCGACGGTCGCGCAGAGTTTTTCGGGACCGGAACGCCCGACAGGCCTCACAGGATTCTTCGCTGTGCTCGGGTGACAGGCACAGATTACAGACCGAGTGTAGGTCCGTATAAGGATATTTGTTGTGGCATTCGGGGCAGAATCGAAACGGGGTCCGATCCATCGGCGTTGTCCTCCACGCGGTCGGGCCGACTAGGCCCCGACGGGGTGCCGAAATCTACCCCGAAGGGGACCGAGGCGCTTCGATGTTGAACGCGTCGTCGTATGTGTCTATCTCTAACCGGATCGCAACGATACCGTCGAAAATCTTCCGTCTTCAGCTAACTTTCCGTTCCGAAACTCGGAGCGACAGGAACACGTCCGAACCCGATGGCGGAAAGAAAACAATCGAAGATGGAGTCGACGCCCATGCGCAATGAGCACAGAAGGTGGAGTCACTCGGTCCCGTGACTCGAAAACACTTCTTCGAAGAAAAACAACTTGTAACACTCCGACCCAACACCAGATGGCGAGCTCATGCATACCATGTGTATCTACAGCGACAGATGCCATCGAACTTATATTTAAGCCACTATGTTGTACAGAACAGGGATGTGGACTAAGGTACAGAAAATAGAACACTGCGGCCAATCACAATGAAGTCAACAGCCATGAGAGATCTTGCGCCCCTTAGAAATGTTCAAGAAACTTGCTACTATTGTACCCCTGGTGTCTACCAGCAGTATGCATTTCGAACACAGTTAGCGATTATAGTCCTGTCTTCCCTCCTAAACAACCTAGACCTTTTAGAAGAAGTCGGTTAATTAAATGTATTTGATACGCTGTAATCCTACCTCCATACAGCAGCAAAGCACATGAAGAGAAAAATGCTTTGCTGCATCAGGACTATCTCAAAAACATGCGCAGGATGAGACCTGATTACAGAAACTAGGGTGTGGTGTGGAGAGGTGCAGAACAATGTAACTGGGATAGTATCCAGCAGCACACATTGCAGCCATTTTCATTACTTAACACATATATATACCTTTTGACACACAGAAATATAAACCAATTACATGAAAACCAGATGATTATTGGTCAAGTGCCGAGACTAGAATACATTTCCTGGGTTTCAAGATCAGCAAATTAATTGCCAGGCCACATCTCTTACGCTTATAAATTTGTTCTTGGCTAAGGTGATTAGTGAGTGAGGAGAGGGTTTTTTTAAAACTTCAGCATGTGATCTTAACAGAAACGGGATTCCATTTTGCACAAGGCTAAGCCATGGAAACACAATGTAAGATGGGCATGGTCATACAATTGTCCCAGTAGTCCTATCCTCAAATATGAATTACAGTAAGTCCTGTGCATGTCTCTATCTACAATGGGTTTTGCTGGAAAGAGGCTACATGCAGGCACGACCTGCTTAGTAAATCAGAACGTCCTTATTCTTTTAGTGCTCCTTAAGCACCAATAGGCTTTCCCTTGTGATTAGTGTGTGTTATTTTTCTAAAAGGCCAAATGGGCATTTTAACAACATTTGAGTATTAAATCAGCTGAAAGCATAATTACAAGATTTCTCAACTATATGGCGGTGATCAATACTTTCTATACCATCTTACGACCATGCACTGTAAATCTTATTTGCAAAAATTGTCCCTAGCCACTCTACTACTTAAAAAAAAAAAAAGCTAACGGTTCGCCATCAACTAATTCTACTGACAATTTGAAGGTAATCTTCCATAAAACATCTTCTCTTCCAGCATCTAATTCTATTAGCTACAACATTTTAAAGGCTTAGCAAGGTGAAGACAGAAAGGAGAAGCAACTGTCACCAGGCTGGAAAAATGGCTGTAGCAGTTTAAGACACCACCAATGTTAAAAGCGAGAGCAACGGCTTAACCAAAGTCAGTTGCTGACCAGGGGAGCAGTTAAGTACAAAATATGAATAAAGTATATTTTATGTACTGGGAAAGTTGGTTTGGTTGCGTGATATAGCCAACTTTATACTCATTGGTAGGGAGGACGAGCAAAGGAATATATTTGCAGACGTGGTCTAAATTAGGAAAGGTTTATCAAATTTAACTCAAACACAGACAATGACAATGCAGACGGAAAGCAGGGATTCAGGATGGAGGAAGGGGAACTGGTTTACATTATGAAGGGCAGGCACACGACTATGGTCAATATGGTTCTGTTCAAGTTTCAAAGCCCCTCAACACTTGTAGTAAAAGTGGGAGGTCTGCTAGAAATCAGTTCATCCTGAGACAGGCCCTGTACGGTGGAAAATAGGCTGGCAGACGTTGCTGCCCATCAGACCTCCCATCTCCCGTTCGCATGCTAAGAAGAGATGGCCTTCGTCTCAACTTCCTTTCATGAAGATATACCGGTTTGATTTCAGCCTCAAACTCTGAAGCAAAATACACACAGTGCTGAAAGCTAAACAATGAATGCAGGAAAAGTAAACCAATAAATAAACCGCTCTCTGCAGAAAAAGATCAGGCAAGGCCTCTTCACATACCACATCAAAATGTAACAGAATTACAACAAGACCGGCGGGTGACTGCGCTGCTGGGTGATGATGACGTTTCGGTAGAGCAATGCACTCACCAAAGTATGCCAGTGACTATGGCTATGTCAGGAGTCAGCACAAGAACAGATTTATCAGAAGAATGCACCCAAAACAGCCATGAGAGAATAAAGACACTGAAAAGGGGAAGAGCTGGATCCCGTAGTGAATATTTTTAACATAGAACGGTGATAGAGTCAAAACAGAGGGAAATAAACCAGACATGGAAATGAAATTGAAAAGAACTCAACAAATGGAAGGGGGAAGGAAAGCAGACAGGAATCAGAGAGGGTGGTCACAGTGCCATGCGGAGCAGAGGTGGGAGGATGGTTACAAATGGCAAGGGACCCCTCATAGCGAGTATTCCGATCCCAAGGGAGAACAGATGAATCAGGGAGAAGGAAGAGAAGAAGAGGGTGCAGCCGATTTAAGATTTCAATGAGCGAAAGTGTGCAGGGGGATAAATACTGATGGAAAATTACATGATAAGGAGGCTGCACACAGTTATCTGAAAGGACATTTTAACTGAAAGGCAACTTTGGTGTGAGTCTACAGTGCCTAAACTGCAAATTAGCCATTTTCCATTGAGGGAGAAAATATGTACACTCTGGTGTTCCATTATTTTGTGAACCAGGAAGCCATCAGCATACAAGCCTCGCTGAGTGGATTTGAGCTCATTCACATTGAACTTTTGTTGCTTATTAGGTGTCCACTGATAAATATGACTAGGCCACAATTAAGTTTTGAGGTGAGATTGTGCTCATATTCCAGTAAAGGAGCTATTGCAGCTGAAAACATTTTTCCGCCATGCAGTTTATACACCTCTGATGAGTTTTTACAAAATTACCAATACAAGTTTCATGATAAGGATCCTTCTCCTTTCAGATGAAATACAGCATCAAAGATGGCCATTATACCCCCATTTACGATGGATCACCGTGAAAAGCACAGGGACAGGCACCGCAGGGCACTTTCGCTCACTCTTAAAGCTAATGACTCGCTATAATCTTTAAAATGCTCGATAAAAATGATTTGTCTGTTGCATTTCTTGAATAAGTACGAGGCAGATAAATGAAGACTATAGCTTGCTAACCTAAGTTAAGCTGTGTTCTGAAACCAGCCGAAGAAGGTGCACAGCATCGAGAAACTCCCAACAGCAGCAGGCTATGAACACGCTTCCGGTCCATACCTCCCACTGATACTTTATTTACTGCAGCTGGCTAAAGTTTTATAGCCTGTTTCATGTATTAAAAATTCAAATGTGGAAAACATTACCAGATCCTTGATTTTTTTCCCCTGCTTCCTTTGCAGAATGGAATGCATCAAATTGTCAAAGGCTAAGTTGAAAACTGACTTTACTCCAAAACTATTTCCTTTGTTCTTATGAGGTTTTTTTTTTTTTAAATCTACAAAACACATACCAGTGCTCAGAAAAGAACTATATAGTGTCTCATGCGAGCTAGAGTTCTAGAACACCGTGAACAGTAGAGTAATGCTCAGAAAGACTACGGAAAGGAGTCCCTTAGGGTCTTGGTGTAGGCAGATCTTTGATCCTGCAACCCTTTGATTCGATTGTAATGGCTCATTGTGAGTACGGCCTGTATTTAGGATACTATAGGATGTTTGGTGCAATAAAGGGATCTGTATACATCTATGGAAAGCTGCCCTTGTGTTTGGTAAATGCAATACTTCTTATGGCCCAGTGCAATATTCACAGATCATACCTAGAGGGGTAGTGTTAAGTGCAATAATGGGGCTTGTACACTTAACAGCGCAAACCTGGTATGATTTTTTTTAGGTTTATCACCGGCATACTCAGGGTAATCTCAAATGGCTGTCCTCCTCTGGCATGCAATTGCAAGGAAGATTGCCAATAAGGAGGAAAAGCAATTATTCTTTTAAGAGATCAAAGATATTTTAAATGTGAAATGTGGAATTAAGGCTGATTTGTTATTTGTTCGTATTTAGATACTTTTTATTTCTTAGGGCTGGGAGGTTGTATGTACATATCTTTTACTATAATTATCTTAATTAATCGAAAAGTTACAATTAAATTAAATTCATTCTGTTCTTAATAATTCATTCTGGGTTTAATTTACCCGATTCCAACTTTCCTTCCGAGGATCAAGGGCTAGACAACTTACCAGTTATGGAGGGGCGGCTCCTCGGCTAAGGCGGAGGAGCGTCGCCCCAATGATTTAAGGCAGAAGGGGAAGCAAAAATAAAATTAAAATAACAAAATGTTATTATAATTTAATTTTTCCTGGAAACCGGATCAGGGCGGGGCAGGTCTGGGCTGGAAGGAGGAGTGGAGTGTGCATGTCTGTTTGGCCGGCCGTGTTGGGCTACTTGCTTTACACCCACTGCCAACGCATTGGCAAAACAACAGCACAAAGAGTGCCTCTTATTAGCTCCAGAGGTCTGAACACATCTACATTAACAGGCATCTGGGCAGTAGACAATGCAGGGTGAGCAAGCCTGCAAAAGATTAAAGGTACACTTAACTGAGAACAGCTATCGCTAACCAAGACTATATTACAGGCACGCTGGTTCATGAAGGATGGCTGTTCAGTCTAAGTACTTGAAAACTGACCCTGTTTGGGGAAAACAAACCTCCACTTTTGTTATAGGATATGGAGAAAAAAAAGCACTCCAGGTGCATGGTACACTGAACAGACCTACATAAAATTATACTCTATTTGGAGTAAGCAAGATCACAGACTCCAAACACAGTCGCTCTGAATAACCTACTGTACTAATAATGGGGACCAATGTTTTTGTTAACTGTAAAGAAATGGCTCCCTGTTGCAGTTACCCCCCACTTTTTGCCTGATACTGATGCTGACTTGACTGAGAAGTGTGCTGGGACCCTGCTAACCAGGCCCCAGCACCAGTGTTCTTTCACCTAAAATGTACCATTGTTTCCACAATTGGCACAACCCTGGCACCTAGGTAAGTCCCTTGTAACTGGTACCCCTGGTACCAAGGGCCCTGATGCCAGGGAAGGTCTCTAAGGGCTGCAGCATGTCTTATGCCACCCTAGGGACCCCTCACTCAGCACAGACACACTGCTTGCCAGCTTGTGTGTGCTGATGGGGAGAAAATGACTAAGTCGACATGGCACTCCCCTCAGGGTGCCATGCCAACCTCCCACTGCCTGTGGCATAGGTAAGTCACCCCTCTAGTAGGCCTTACAGCCCTAAGGCAGGGTGCACTATACCACAGGTGAGGGCATATGTGCATGAGCACTATGCCCCTACAGTGTCTAAGCAAAACCTTAGACATTGTAAGTGCAGGGTAGCCATAAGAGTATATGGGCTGGGAGTCTGTCAAAAACGAACTCCACAGCTCCATAATGGCTACACTGAATACTGGGAAGTTTAGTATCAAACTTCTCAGAATAATAAACCCACACTGATGCCAGTGTTGGATTTATTAAAAAATGCACACAGAGGGCATCTTAGAGATACCCCCTGTATTTTACCCAATTGTTCAGTGCAGGACTGACTGGTCTGTGCCAGCCTGCTGCTGAGAGACGAGTGTCTGACCTCATGCGGTGAGAGCCTTTGTGCTCTCTGAGGACAGAAACAAAGCCTGCTCTGGGTGGAGGTGCTTCACACCTCCCCCCTGCAGGAACTGTAACACCTAGCAGTGAGCTTCAAAGGCTCAAGCTTCGTGTTACAATGCCCCAGGGCACTCCAGCTAGTGGAGATGCCCGCCCCCTGGACCCAGCCCCCACTTTTGGCGGCAAGTCCAGGAGAGATAATGAGAAAAACAAGGAGGAGTCACTGGCCAGTCAGGACAGCCCCTAAGGTGTCCTGAGCTGAGGTGACTCTGACTTTTAGAAATCCTCCATCTTGCAGATGGAGGATTCCCCCAATAGGATTAGGGATGTGACCCCCTCCCCTTGGGAGGAGGCACAAAGAGGGTGTACCCACCCTCAGGGCTAGTAGCCATTGGCTACTAACCCCCCAGACCTAAACACGCCCTTAAATTTAGTATTTAAGGGCTTCCCTGAACCTAAGAATTCAGATTCCTGCAACTACAAGAAGAAGGACTGCCTAGCTGAAAACCCCTGCAGAGGAAGACCAGAAGACAACAACTGCCTTGGCTCCAGAAACTCACCGGCCTGTCTCCTGCCTTCCAAAGAACTCTGCTCCAGCGACGCCTTCCAAAGGGACCAGCGACCTCTGAATCCTCTGAGGACTGCCCTGCTTCGATGACGACAAGAAACTCCCGAGGACAGCGGACCTGCTCCAAAAAGACTGCAACTTTATCCAAAGGAGCAGCTTTAAAGAACCCTGCAATCTCCCCGCAAGAAGCGTGAGACTTGCAACCCTGCACCCGGCGACCCCGACTCGGCTGGTGGAGAACCAACACCTCAGGGAGGACCCCCGGACTACTCTACGACTGTGAGTACCAAAACCTGTCCCCCCTGAGCCCCCACAGCGCCGCCTGCAGAGGGAATCCCGAGGCTTCCCCTGACCGCGACTCTCTGAAACCTAAGTCCCGACGCCTGGAAAAGACCCTGCACCCGCAGCCCCCAGGACTTGAAGGACCGGACTTTCACTGCAGAAGTGACCCCCAGGAATCCCTCTCCCTTGCCCAAGTGGAGGTTTCCCCGAGGAAGCCCCCCCTTGCCTGCCTGCAGTGCTGAAGAGATCCCTTGATCTCTCATTGACTTCCATTGCGAACCCGACGCTTGTTCTAACACTGCACCCGGCCGCCCCCGCGCCGCTGAGGGTGAAATTTCTGTGTGGGCTTGTGTCCCCCCCGGTGCCCTACAAAACCCCCCTGGTCTGCCCTCCGAAGACGCGGGTACTTACCTGCTGGCAGACTGGAACCGGGGCACCCCCTTCTCTCCATTGAAGCCTATGCGTTTTGGGCACCACTTTGAACTCTGCACCTGACCGGCCCTGAGCTGCTGGTGTGGTAACTTTGGGGTTGCTCTGAACCCCCAACGGTGGGCTACCTTGGACCAAGAACTGAACCCTGTAAGTGTCTTACTTACCTGGTAAAACTAACAAAAACTTACCTCCCCCAGGAACTGTGAAAATTGCACTGTGTCCACTTTTAAAATAGCTATTTGTGAATAACTTGAAAAGTATACATGCAATTGAAATGATTCAAAGTTCCTAATGTACTTACCTGCAATACCTTTCAAACAAGATATTACATGTTAAATTTGAACCTGTGGTTCTTAAAATAAACTAAGAAAATATATTTTTCTATACAAAGCCTATTGGCTGGATTTGTCTCTGAGTGTGTGTACCTCATTTATTGTCTATGTGTATGTACAACAAATGCTTAACACTACTCCTTGGATAAGCCTACTGCTCGACCACACTACCACAAAATAGAGCATTAGTATTATCTATTTTTACCACTATTTTACCTCTAAGGGGAACCCTTGGACTCTGTGCATGCTATTCCTTACTTTGAAATAGCACATACAGAGCCAACTTCCTACATTAACTTTGATGATAAGCAATATATGCACATATGTAAACACAATATGCACTATGTCTAGTCAGAAACATCCACAACCATCTATGTCCCTTTAACTGAAAATCTGACTGTACAAATGGTGTCATAAAGTAGTTCTGGTAAGGACCTTTTATGTGTGTGTCATTGCTATTCAAGGATACAAAGCTGTTGCTTGTGAATGACTTCTAGGCACATGGGGGCACTCTATTCCTTTTACAAAACGCACAAGAAGCCTTTGCAACAACATATGTACCGACAACAGAGCATCTGTTGAGAGCTCCAACAAGTTGTAGCCCAGTTTATCTACGACAGTATGGATGATAATCTCAAAATGTATATCATTTTAGCACTGACACATACTGGCGTACAGTGTGCCATAATGTTCTACACTCAGCTCAACTTAAGAACTAATTCAGTTCTACTATGATCCATGCTTTCTAAACAACTAAACACAACCAGCGTATTAGTCTTGTGTACATACACCAAAAATGATTATATGTATTTTACTGTAAACAACAACAAAAATAGATCAAACCGTGGCAAATCTGGTTCTAGTACTGCAACAAACTAAGGATATGTCCACCTTAAATGTCACACACTACCGCTGCACCTTTGCCGAGGAACTGCATTTTACGAGATAAACAAGATACTATGTATATGTCATATACCCTTACTATTCCCCTCTTTTTAACAATGTACTTTATAGCCTACATTTAAAAGTACACATACATATAAAACATCATGCAGTCCCATTTGTTTGTTTATAGTTACAGAAGTTTGGGAAGTGCTGCTGACATTTTACTCTTCAGCCACTTTTCCGAATTGTGATCCTCAGAAGACCAACAACTTGACTGCGTGCACCTATCTGACCATAAAGTCAAACAACAGCATGGTCAACATTTTTCTGTGGACACTCTCAAACTCTATAACCTTGACACGTTTCTACATTCATGATGTTGGACTGATCGCAAGGTAAAAACCTAAGATGGTATAACACAGTTGGAGGGCAACAGACATCTTAAATACATATGGTGTGGATCATTTTGAAATCTAGAACTATATATAATCTTACCATAAGTGAGTGTCTGTTGGCTGAAAGAAGGCCAGTCCCATATCCTGATCCAATGTTGCCCATTGCTCCATTATGAGATGACCCTAACAGTCCATGCATGTCACTATGACTACCGGGCATTGTTGTGGATGGTCCAACTGCATGGTTCCGTAATACATGAATAGCATCATCAAGTCTTTCTAATCGATCTTCAATTCGACTTTGCTGTTGAAAAACACAATTTCAAAGAAACACCAGTTATGCATCAGTATCATTTGTGTGTTCAAGACACAGAGACGGGATGAATAACAAAACATCAACGTGCTAAAAACTGCCATTTCGGTACGCAATACAGGATTTTCTACATCACCACATGAAGCTTTGTTGCCACAGACAGTCCTGGAAGTCTTCGATGATTTTGAATTGAGGCGCAAAGAGGTGACTAAGTGGGATACTAGCTCTGATTTTCCAAAAGTAACATCATATACTGCTCATATAGTCTAAACATGTGTCCTAGTCACACAACTTTCTTACATATGTGAGCAAAACAATCTTTGCTCACATTAAGTCTTGGCTGGCTACAAAAGCAAATGTGCAGGCAAACATTTGGAAAGCTCAACCATCAGAGCAGGATGAAATACACAAAGGAAATTTAAAGAAGAATTTCTAGATACATTTTTATGAAATTCAATAATAATTGTAGTGGATGAAACCAAGGGCTTTTGTGTAGTTCCTAAAAACCTGGATGTCTTTTGCTCCTCGTAGGGACGAGGATCTGCTTTCCACCCGGAACACAAAAGTAACCTTGCTGATTCCAAATTCCAAACTCACTCACACATATTCTTTCTCACACTTCTTTTCACCAACCCTAAAAACACCTCATCCCTGAGAAACATCCTCTGTGTTGGATGAAAATCACTGGCAGAAGTGTTTGCTACATTGGCTGACTCAGACACAAATATTTCCTGGATTGTGTGTAGAAACAGGAACCATGGTACTGTGATGAAGTGATGATAAATTGTATCTTCCTGAATGAGAGAACATACAGTGACAATCAGACAAAATGCATTTTGTGTCTGAAATGAGTTTAATACTTTTTTCTTTTTGTTTTTACAAATGATCTCAGACATAAATGAGTTTTCTCGCGGTTATGAAAGACTTACTATTTGTTAGAAGTTACTATCAATTTACCTTCGATTTGAGAATACCTGGACAGCAGTGCCATACTAGGTAGGTTTAATGTGTGCAAGCCTGAATAAATATGTAAGCTATCTTGTCAGTGTTTTTATAGTGTGCTTATCACCAGGGAGGTGTCTAAGCACTATGAAGCAGATGTGTGAGGCCAGCCCTGGAGGGCTTATTCGAAAACCCAGGCCTATAGCTTCTTGAGAAGAGGCAAGAAGGAGTTGCTGATGTGTTGTGGGAGGTCGGTCCAGGCTTTAGGAACCAGGTATGTGACGTCATGAACCCCTCCTCTGCTTTTGTGTATGCATGGGATGTGTGCTAGTGAGAGACCAACAGAACAGAGGTGTCTGGAAGATTGGTGGACATGAATGCAGCTATTCAGGTAGCCATAGCATCAGTTGTGGACTGCTTTGAAGGTGAAGGTGTGGAGTTTTAAGTGTGTGTGTTGTGTTTCAGGAGCCAGTGGAGTTTCCTAAGGTGAAGAGTGATGTAGGCTCAGCGTGGGAGGTTCAGGACTAGTCTGGTTGATGCATTTTGGACTGTCTACAGTCTTCCTGTGAGCTGGTTAGTGACCCTGCATCCAGGGTGTTCACATAGTTTAGTCTGCTAGTGATGAGAACTTGCATGAGCTTTTTCCATTTGTCTGGTAGCTACTTGAAGATTTTCTTTAACATCCTTAGGGTCTTGAAGCAGGAAGAGGCTATTGCATTGACTTGGGTGACTATGTCCAGTTTGTGATCTGTGATGATTCTGAGCTTTCCTGCTTGTAAGAAAGGCACTGGTGTGGGCCCAAGGACTGCTGGCCACCAGGTAGAATCCCATGGTGAAGCATCTTTCCCGAAGGCCGTCACTTTGGATGTGTCAGGTCCGTTTGAGGCAGTTGGAATTCATCCATGTGACCACTTCAGTCATGCATGTGGTGATATGTCCCTAACCTGGGTGTTTTGAACAAAAGGGACAGAATCAGTTCCACGTCATTGGCATAAGTGATGATGTTTATGTTATGAGTTTGTATGACATCAGCCAGTGGAGTCATATAGATGTTGAAGAGAGTCGGGATGAGCGAGGATTTCTGCGGGGCTGTGCAGATGAGTTCCTGTGCTTCAGAGGAGCAGGGGGGGCATGCTGACAGCTTGGTTAATTCTGGTGAGAAAGGAGCAGATCCACTTAAGAGTGTGCACCTGGATGTCTGCTTTGTGAAGTTATAAGATCAGAATGGGATGGCAAATAGTACTGAAGGCAGCTGATCGATCTAGAAAGATGAGGGCTGCGGTTCCCCTCTGTGGAGGATTATCTGATGGTTTTCATGCTGTGGTTGGGTCTAAATCTATTGTGTGGTATCAAGAAGTTGGTGATTGTGGTGGTAGCTGGTGAGGCCCCTGTTAATGGCTTTTCCAAGATCTTGGCTAGGTAGGGAAGGAGGGATATTGGGCAATAGTTGGCGAGTTTGGTTATCTCGACTGAAAGTTCTTTAGGAGGCAGTTGATGGCTGAGTGTTTTCAGGGTTCTTGAAAGTGGCTGTACTGGGAGGTGTTCAGGATGGTGGGTGAGATCATCGCTGATAGGGACTGCTCATTTGTCGAAGGCATGATGGGGCAGATATCCGCCCGGGCTCCCTAGTGTATGGTCCTCATGACTGCTGTTGTTTCCTGTGCTATCTCATGTGGCGATTCATCATTGGGAGACTTCTGGTGAGAGTCAGGGGGCACTGGCTGCCAGGCAAAGTTGCTGTTTATGGTTATGATCTTGCTGTTCTAGAACCTTAAAGGGTCATTACAGAGGATTTGGGTTGCACTGATGATGCTGGTAGCGGATACGGTGAAATCCTTGATGAATGCAAATATTTCTTTGCTGCTGTTGGAGATGGTGTTTATTCATTTGACTAGGGCCTTCCTCTTTCTCTTCTTGGATTAGCTGGTGGTACCTTCTCTTAGCAGCTTCGAAAGCATATTTTTCCACTTCCTCTTGGCTGGTTCTCCATTTCCATTTGAGTTGTTTGCAGTGTCGCTTGGTCATTCTGAGGTCTTCCATTTATCAGTTGGCTTGTGTCCTAGTTTTTGCTGTGTAGCTTTGTTTCTCGGGGGCCAGGGTGTTGGTGCAGTTGGTGATCCACTTACTAAAGTTTTCGTTGTTTGCTAGGAAGCCTGTGTGTTCGGTTTGTTCTTGTGGAGGGTGGATGTCCAATCCGCCTCGGTTTGGTTGTGTCAGTGTTGGTATGCTGGGCCCGCTATGGGGGTTCTTCTGCATTGATGGATGTGGATATGAGGTGTCCAGCGATGTGGCTGGGCTCTGTGATGCACTGGGTTAGTCCCTGGCTTCTGAAGATGTCAAGAAGGGAGGGTGAGTTGGGGTCGATCTGGTCTTCTATTTGGAAACTGAGGTCTCCTAGGAGGATCTGTGTGATGGAGGTGAGGACTAGTGGGGCAATGAGGAGGGTGCTTCCGAGTTGCTGGAGCTGGGTCTGCAAGGACTGGGTCTGGTCAGAGAAGTGGTTGCAGGTAGGTCTTGCAGGAGGGAGAGGAAGGGGTGCGGCGCTATTGGCTGGCCCGGGCTGCAGCCACCATTGAGTAGGTCAGCAGGGAAAGAGAGGTTATTGAAAGGAACAGGAAATTAAAAGGGAAAGGCAGGAGGAGGGTGCAGAGAGGGCAGAAAAATGGTGTGGGAAGGGGACAGAGAGAGAGAGAAGACAGACATGGCAGAAAGGTCACACAAAGTGCGAGAGAGAGTCAAGAGGTAAAAAAGGAGCACAAGAGAGACGTAAGCAGTGAGAGAAATGGCACAAAGAGTGAGAAATGTTAAAGGGACTGAGAAATGGCAGAAAGAGCAAGATCTGGCAAAAAGGGCAAGAGAAAAAGCACAAAGCGTGGGAGAAATGGCACAATAGTCACAAAACATGAGCAAAAAGGCACAGAGTGGGAGAAATGGTGCACAAATTACAGGAAGAAAGTGAGAGGAAAGGCACAAAGAGGGTTAGAAGTAGCAAAAATGTCAGAGAGAGAGAGAAAGAGCTAGAAGAAAGCACAAGATAGAGAGCGTGCAAGAGGTGAGCCGGGTGCCTCGAGACGCTGACTGGGTCCACAAGAACCTTGACCAAACTGAGGACTGATGGCAGGTACATCTGCCTAAGCAACTGCTTAAGTTGGTGTTAAAAAAGTACCTCCTCTTAGTTTGGTGTTGTAGACTTTGTAATAAGTCAATGCAAATGCCATGTCTACTCAAAGACTCCAGTCACAAACAACTACAGCAGTTCCGCTCGATGCGAATCATAAATGTCGCTGTAGGGTCTCATACATATAATTTCTAATTTATTTGTTCTCATTAATAACTATAATTTTTTTCATAAAGCTGTTCTTCATTGATCAATCTCTAAATATTCAATATTTTTGGAGCATTGAGAACAAGTTCATAAATTTTATATTGTACTAAAAGGTCTGGTAGTTAAAACTGATTATATGGTGATTTTAACAAAATGAGTGACATTTAAACTGTGCACAATGATGCAGAATTGTGATTAATTCCAGATACAATATTAAGGAAGAAATCCAATCCCAGATTGGAAGCTGTGCATTTACACTATCAAATAAAATCCAGACATGTCTGGCAGGCACTCTATAGCTTTTTCTGCAATCTGTCAGTTGCTGTTTGAATGTATATTCTTTGATCTATACTTATAAACTGTATAAAACGCTTCAGTGGAATACTCCTATTTGGTACCAGGTAAATAGTACCTGCTGAGGATCTCCTCAGTCTTCTTCAATAGACTGAATGAAGTAATTTTGTTTAGCCTGTACTTTAAGTATCTGGTTTACGCTTTCGCTTTATTTCATAAAGTTACAATGCATGAACAATCCGTCTTTTTGGGCTATTTAAAATGGCAGACGACAGACAAAATACAGCTAGCCAAGGAAAATAGCTACAAAAGCTCTTTCTGGGAAGCAGCTACAGTTCAATGATACACTGATTCTCAGCTTTGCAGCCTCATACTTCGAGTTTCGATCGCATGTATACCATTCCATCATGCAACATCCCTAAATATAAGTAAAAAACAACCTGCAACTACACAGACGTCAATAACATCCCACCAAGACTTGCGAAGACAATACCCTGCCTCAATTATTGTGATGTCTCTGTGTGGTGGAGGGCTCATGCCTTCCACAACACTGTGAACACCTACCACACTGAAGAAAGCCACCCTGATGCACTCAAACCTATAATGTTACCAATGCTGAAGCAAACACCCATAAGTCCTAACAACAATGCCAACTGTGGTCTCATTATGTATTTGACAATCTTTTAAAAGATAATTAAGAAACCTTTCCCCAACCAGTTGTATGATCAAATCAACAAAAATCACAACTACCAGTCAGGTTTTACTTTACACTTAAAGACCTAAACAGCCACCACACAAAAGGTGGACAATGCCCATCTCATCAGCTACAATGGGAAACATACCAACAATCAAGAATGGGAGGCACTTTTCTGAACAAAACATCAATACAAAGAGCAGAAATGTGCTTCACAAATAGAAACCATATAAGAATGTATTTTGATTGTTCTGAAACTCTGTGGTCTTTGATACCTTCAACTTCAACAGTTGGAGTTCTAATCTCTGAAAGAGACATCAAGATCCAGCAACACACCAGTTATAACTGATCCCCTGTCTGGCTCCCCTCCGTAATAAATTGATATCAAGTGTACAGCTAAGTGATTCCTCTTCACAAAGAATAACAAACAATCAGATAGGAGAATTCCTATATGAGAGCAGGAGGCATATAAAGTGAAGTTGGATGGATTCACACTTCAGCTTACTACGAAGGACAAGTAGCTCAAATTCAACCTGGACATCAGCCTCAACTTCAAGACACACATTGACAAAGAAGCTGAGATAATATGGTGCCAGATTTCACTGCAGTGAACACCAACGTTGTAACTCTCCAAACAAGGCTTCTGAATATTCCAAACTCACTATTATATCACCTTTGCTCTGAAATATTTCCACACCAAGCCAGCACCATCTTCAAAACCGTTACATCACCAGCAGCACAAATAAGGAGCACAACCATACTTGGCCAAGAATTGGACACCTCAGACAACCAATGAAACAAAGTAAGTCACCATCCTGTGGTTTTAAAGCAAGTGCAAAACTGACAAATCCAGGAGTCACGCTTTCTGCAACTACACATGAAAGATCTGATATTTATTATTTCAATTAATACATGATCAACTATTGATACAGACCCTTAAGGCTCTCTCAATCACTGGCTGGCAACAGGGCCTGAAATCTCTCCCTCCACTACACTGACATGGCCTTCATGCCCTCTGACTGCTATGTACAGCGCTCCATTGCTCTCTCCCTCTACAAATCCTAATACATTCATACATACATTGTGAAACAAGCAAAGCCAACAGGGACCTATCAGCTTTTCCAAAGGCTTTTAATAACGTTGTACAGCTGATTGGAGGAGAGGTGGGTGGAATGCGTTTTCCCCAATGCAGTGTAACATTGTTGAAAAAACAAAGAAAAAAAATATAAGGCACAATATTATGACTGGTCACCTTATTCAGCTGGTGCTTTCATGCATCACAAAACAAGCATGCACCAACTGAATAATGAAGGTGCCATTTTCTTTGCTTTTTATTTACAAATCCAGTGATGACAGACATCATTTGGATCAGTAAATAAAAAAGAGGACTATTAAAGAGAAAAAAGATACAGGTTTGGGGACAAGCAGCAGGGGGGTGAGGAGAAAAGCATTGTACGAGGGAGAGATCAACATGTAGGTGGGATAGAGAGAGCAATGTGGGGGGGAGAAGCACATGACAGAATGCGCAGGAAAACAAGAACATCTAGTGCAGGGAGAGGGAGAAGCACTTCAGAGAGAGAGCAGCACACAAGGGGGGCAGCAACATGGCCAACATGAGGAGAAGCACATGTGAAAGAAAACACAGAGCATATTCAAAGTTAATGAGAGATAGGCAGGAAGTGTGGGTGCTTTTGGATGGACACGCGAGGGAGAGAGCTGGAAAACCCATGGAGCTCATGGAGTGCTTTATAAAAAAAAAGAAAAAAGTTGCTCCCTAAAAAAACAGAGATATGAAAAGGGACAAGATATCCAAATCAAGAGGCTGGTATAGAGGCTATGCTCCAGGTGAAGCACAAACACAAGATAGACAAGGCAAGCCATTGAGCACGAAAATGAGACCTGCAATTGAGTGAAGCAATGGGCGGGCAGTAAGCTCTTAGTAAGCCCATACTTTATCTTTTTCAACCATACAGCAGTGCTGTCTGGTAGGTTTGGCATAAAAATGAAATTCAGAAATCTATAATACTTACCAAAGAGTGCAGTGGACCTTCATAGTTCGGAGATGAAGAAGACTGTCCTCCGTTTCTCGACCACACCGTTGTGCCTGCTGCATAACAAGAAATAGCATTAGTTGCCTAGTGTAACGTGTTTGAAAACAAAGACAGTACATTAAACAGTTAACTTAGTGACAAACTATGTATTCAGCGCTGGTACAAAAAAGCACATGAAAGTCCCCACAGCACTGATTTTACAAAGTCCCAGAAGCAGAGCACTCCAACAATGGTCCCAGCAAGGCCAAGGTTATCAACTTTACTTACACCCTCTTCAACCTCCCTAGATAGACAACAGCCTGCTACATATTAAATACTATCATACTGTCCAAAAGCATGTCTCCACACATCATGACATTGGGCACAAAAATTAATTTATTTTGTGTTTTACCTCTAACTTTTGTTTCCCTTCCCACATACTCGGATCCACCCCTCTAAACTCCTAAAATTAACCATGCAGTTACATTAGCCTTCTCTACTCCTTTTTAATATCTGTGGCAGAAATGCCCGACTGTAAAAAATAAATAGCAAACCAATCCTTTTTTGATATAAAGGACAAATCACTTTCCTAGAAGGAATGTTTCTACTGGAGAAACTATATAACTATGCATAGATTTATAGTGTTGTGTGGAATGTATGATAAAACATATGACAAACAGTTAACAGATAATAACTGACTACAATATTATTTCAGCAATGGGGCCACACAAAATCAAGGTTCATTTTTTAAAAAAAAATCCATGTTAGCAAGCTAAGAGCAGAACTGCAAGTCACTAGAACTCACAAATGTTCAAATCATATGCTAAATAGTCGAGGCATACAAAACACATACTATGGGGCCTGAGATTGAAAACTAAGCTTTGAACTTCTTCACACAGAGATAATCTCCCCCTAGGAACCCTCAGGCAGAAAGCAGCAGCGCTCCAATAATGGGAGGTGCTGAGAGGTTTAGCGGAACAGAGGAGAGGCGGGACAGTGAAAAGTAGAGGGAGACGGCTGGAAAGGGGGCAAAGATTAACTATTGTGTGCCAGCACCAGTGAAATAATATTTAAAAACAGAAAGAATGATGGTCATCTTTGTTGCATAAAAATTATGGCATACAACAGATGCTACCCTTGTTAATTCCAAGTGACCACTAAAGGACAACAGAAAAGAGCATCAAATATTTCATATAATGATATATGGAACTTAAAAGCCCTAAAACAAAATATGCAGCCATCATGGAGGGAGGCCACACCTCCCATACATTAAGTCATATTGGTTGGCACATCAGTTGGTGTCACTCGTTTACATGTTACTGACACCCATCGAAAAATCAGCCAGTGTATATACAGAAAATAATATACTGCACTTGAGGGGAAACCTAGATATGTTCAATACAGGATATCAACATGGACTACCTGGAGGGAATCCTATCTATACACACGGCACAGAGCACATAGAATCTGTAGGGTTGCAGGAGAAATACATCTGAAAGCGCCCAACAAAGCAATTTTAGTTGTGAAAATTACGATGATCGACATGGATAGAGAAAGGTATACTACAATTATAAGACATACTAGAGGAGGGATCGTTCAAACCATTTCAAACCTTAAGGCAAGAATGTAATCTACCACAATCCCATTGCTGGAGATATATACAGATATCCCATTGCCATATACCTGTATTAAGGACAAATCATACACCCCTGCAGTGATAATCTATTTTCTCCTCAATCCACACCTAGAAAGCTTTCAAACATACTGCCTCAGGGCTCTCGACACCGACTGCTAACCTCTTCTCCCGTCCAAATTCAAGTGCTTTCTGACACTGGGGGAAAACACAGTTATACACCCAATGTGGAGACAAAGACTGGAATAATCTATTAGAGACTCACAATAAATGCCTAAGAGAAGCATGGCTAAAACTCAGCTACTTGGAGGTTCCGACCCCCAACTAAGCTACAGAAAGCTAAACTAAACCTGAAGGCCGTTTGCTGGAAATGTAAATCTACTGACTGTAGAAAACATGGGAAGGCATTACCACGCTCCTGATTGCCAAACTAGCAGTATTAAATAACACTTCAGGCTTATCAAGACTACCCTCTGGCATTTTGTTTTAAGTGTACCAACTTAGGGTGTCCTTTCTTCTTGAAAATCAGGCTCTCCTAATGGTGGCCATTTGGGAATCAGCACATTTGTATTCATTAAAGCTGTTACAGATAACTGACTATAATGTATTACACCTTTAGTTGTTTTGCTCATACATGTAGTCTCTTATGCACTATTTATTCTTTCAACGCTAGACATATGCGCAAAAAGTAATTCACTGTTATGCTGCATTGTGAAACTCAATTATAATATACGGAATGTGTAATCATCACATCGAAGGAAAACTATTAATGTGTGGAAGCCAGGTAATCTAACTTGATGGCTCACTTAGAGCAATGTACTTTTGGCGACTCCTTGAACATGAGGTGATATTGCAAATTAATTTGTATGCATGTGTAGAAAGTCTGCCTAACATGTTATTACCCTTCCCAACTACTCTAAATATAAAGGATTCTGGACCCAAGTAGTTTTTATTTTTTTTGGTGGGGGGGGGGGGGGGGGGGGGGGGGGGGGACTGATTGGAAAATGTATTACCAAACTTAAGAAAATGATCAAAACAATTTTCCAGATGTCAGCATCTCTCCTTTAACAACTACAAATGCATGTACTTCGAATAACATACATTTACACAATTGTACGTACAAATTATGAACACCACACATTTACAAATACACATTACAAGCACCACACATTTACAAATGCAATGATATGCATTCAGAACACCACACATTTACAAATGCACGCAATCCGAACACCACACATTTACAAATACAAATGTACACATTCTGCACATTTTAAGAAGAGTAAAGCACTACAGATTATTGTACCTGAGAGCGATGGCGGCGATCCCACAGGGGTTGAAGGGTTTGAAGAGAAACTGTTGTTGGTGTGATCTGGGGAATAAATCTTTAACAAGACAAGAAAAAGATTAAGTGATTTATCCACCGCAATCGAAGGAAGACGAGAAAACTATACATTCACGTTTGCAACGCCCTCACATCACTGAACGAAAAGTAAGAGATATGAAATTGATTATTCACCACTAAGCAAATGGATTTAAAGGTGTATGTTAAAAATCAAGTAGAAAAGAGATCTGAATAGGCCTTATAAATATTCAGAGTTACATTCTACAAACATTTAATTACATTTTCTATGAACTACTTTAATTTAGCTAGTTTCCTTCTCTGATCAAACTTCAGCATGCTAAGCATGTTTACGTTCAAAGGAGAAACAAACAAAATAAGAAGAAAATCAGTTGGAGAGCCTATGTCTTGGACTTTACATGATCAGAGTAACACATTTAAATGCCTTCGTTTTCATTGGATTTGTGACAGTAACTTTTGTTGTCACAAACAATAAATTGTGGCTGTAACAGGGCACTGGTGCAGAACATGAAGGCAGCAGTAACATAACATAACGTGTATTTGTAAAGCGCACGCTCACCCGTAGGCCTCTTGGTGCTGAATAACAGATGTTTATTGTTACCCAACTCAATGGTACTCATTTTATCGACCTCAGAATTTTGGATGAAAGGTTGAGTGGACCCGCTGGGATTTGAACCTGTGACCATGAGGTCAAACACAGGCCCCTACAGTGGACGCATTCGTCCACTAAGCCACCAGACCCGGTCTGTGTGCGTGAAATGTTAGAGGGCATCTTGTCTCTAGAACCCATACAGTATGCAGTACTGGCATGGGTTATGACCAAGCCATTTTAAAGACTTCTATATGGTCCTTAATGTCATCCTTCTATTTTAAAAGATGTTAAATTCAGTATACAAAAGTGTCACAGTGTCACAAAGCTGCACCAAAACATATTCATACGGTTTATGCCGTTGCTAGCAAAAGGTAAGCCGAATTTAAGCATGCTCACTTCCCCATGCCATGTGAAAAGTTTGACAAATGTTTCTCCCCCAGTTACCACAAACATCAGATCAGTAGCCTGAGTGCTAAAATGTAAGCCCAGTTGTGTCCCCCATATTAAAGAAAATCCCTTCAAGAATTGGAATGGTTGTTAAAGCTGAAATCACAAATCTCAATATCATTCTGTCAGCAAAGCGTCATTTAAAATTATATTTTTTTTCCCCAAATTTAAATGGTGGGGAGCTACAAGCAAAATATCCTAATTAAATTATTTAGTTAGTGGGGCATTTAGAAAGAATTTGAGATATTTTACAAAAAAAAATGTTTTGTTTCAGAAAGTAATAGTATCAGAACGAAATGAGTGATGACAAAGAAAACTGTCCTTCAATCGTTTGCAGCTGCCATTTTTAAAAGCAAAAAGACAGGGTAAAGAGTCCACCAGGATCTTTCCCTGAAATTTAAATCTAGATCTCTATTCATGCTTTTATGGACACCTGGGGGTTTCCATTCTTTTACTTCTTTCATAAGCTTCTGGACGTACTATGCCGTTATATGTTTACATCTATTACTTTTTTACGTTGTAATTTTCATGCTCTCACATGTAACATTTGTTGCTGCCTGATGTCAGATACTTTACTGAACTTTATTTGTGTCTCAAACCTGGGGTCACTTTACCCAAGTCATGGATTTACAGGTTTCTTTTATTTCCATATTTTTCGCTCCAATGTCTTTCTACGCCATATAAAGTAACATCTTTGCACTCTTATGGAACAAATAGAGGAATAAATGCAATGGCTAATTCACATTTTCCAGTTCCTGTCATCTCAGAGTGGATAACAGTCTTTAAGTCACCTATTGCAGAGTTGGTTTAAGTTGGGGGTGACTTTTAATGAGCCTAATTTTTAAGTTGGGAAGGCTTTTTTGAGAGGTTGGCAGACCATAACCCGTGATTCATCTGTACTCCTAAAGGAGGGTACACTTTGTGCTTCTCTCAAGAAGGACTCTTTGCTACAGGAATTATTATTTGAGGTTGAGGTGGGCATGCGACTCTTGATCATGCTTCAACGGTCAGCTGTTTACAGTAGTCTTGTTCATGACTTGCCTGAGGGAAATAGTCCAGGTCAGTGGTTTGGCCTTCCAATGGCTCCGCTAATTTCTGGAGGAGAGGACACAGATAATTCAGATGAGCAAGTGTTCATCCTATCCTGATATCATCAACTGTGGAGTACCCACAGAAATCATCATATCTTCACTCCAGCTTAATTTAGTTTCATGAAAGACAGCTAGTGTCCCATAATGGAACAAGAACTCTGTTGGCACGTGCACTAATTGCATGCAGGTGGGTATCTCACTTAAGCGAAATGGTGGGAAAGTTCTCCTGGACACTGCTTTATCTGAGGTCTTCGACCAGATGGCCAGGAATTAGATTAAATTCAGTTCTCAAAAGTTTACTAGATCACATCAGCTAAATAAATCATTCACAGGATTGGAGATAAGTTAGTAAAAATGATCAAACAGATGATGTCAAAGTGGTTAAACAACATAACAACACCTTCAAACACCAAGAGGAATGTTGGGTGCATAGGGAGACAACATGGGGCAGGAAGAGGTATGTTTCCAATTTGTACATCTATACTATGAACACATCTGAGGTTTTGTATCCAGTTTTAAAGACACTTCTCCAGCAAATACATTTTAGTCCGTGCAGAGTGTGGGTGGCATGGGCTCCTATACAAGATGCTTTAAACCGAGGTTCTCCAATGAATGGCTAAAGAACAGAAACGGGTATACACAAAGATGGAAAGCAACATGACTGGTCTATTCAATTTCTTAAAATCACTAAACAGAGAATCAGAGGGAAACAATTCTCATTGAAATCCTACTCGTGCAGGAAAAGTGTACAATATAGGACTAATGACGGAGGAGATAATACAAAGAATCAGCAGCAACAATTCAAAAGAACCATTATGGTGAAGATAAGCAATGAATGTAAAATTATAAATGTATTAAAAAAAATAGAAGAAGAGAAACGTGGAGCAGTAGATTTCACAAAACATGATATACGCTGAAGGTAATGGGGAGGAACTTGCACCAACGGCAGCGGCTAGATGGCCATACTGGATATGTTTCCCTATTTGTACTGCCCATCAAAGTTGTTATTGAGAATGACAAAGAGCCTGGGAAGTACACAGCTCACTTATCATCATCAAAGGCATTGGTAAATTGGACCTAAACATGTTGGTGTCATTTTGCCTCGTACCGCAGAAACCCAGAAGTCAGAAATAGCATTCACTTTTGTTTGTAATATGATAGTATAATCATTGGCTAAAATTACTCCGCTTTAGCACCAGGGTTTCAGTCCAGTGCGCGCTGAGCAAATTTATCATACTGTCTTATGAGAGACTTAACTTCTGAAACTGAAAAGGTTGTGACAACTAAGCTGAGTTGAATTAGTTCTCTTTTAAGAGGCGAAGCAGGTTCACTAAAGCCTGATTTCATGTGGTGAAGCTAACCAACACAAACTCTTTCAAAGTTTTAAGCAACACCATAATGTCATCACATTTTAGCCATATGTCTCCAAACAGTCTTTTTGTTAAGAATAGCAACCTATTGAATATACCCCTCAGTATATAGGGAAAGCAATAAGGCCAACATGTCCCTTTTGTTTGAGAACCAAACTTTAAATTACACAACAAAGAATCTTGCCTATCACCCAATATGGATCCTCTCTTTATATTTTCAAATCTCACGCTCGGAACTCTATCCTAAACCATTATTCAACCTACTATAACCTCTTATGCGAACACGCTTTGAGCCAGATTATAATTACCCAAAAAAGCCTTACTCGTAGATCTATAATGCAAGTCACAGACCTCTTTGAAAGCAAAATGTGCAGAACAGTTCATATCTTTCTAACTAACCATCAGGTCTAGGACTGCAAATAATACTGCAAGTGCCACCATGAATGAACAGCAAAAAAACCTAATATGAGGAATTAAATTTCTAAGGTGTGATTGTGTTAAGCCTTTGTATTTTGTTATTCATATTTTACTAGTCGACTTTGGATGTCTGATGTCTGCTTTGGACTGAATCCTACTACACCATTGTTTACTCTCATGGCCCTTTCAACTTCTAGGGAAGTCGCTGGTGCATGAGTCTAGCATGAAATTGTGTCATGTAGACAATAGCATATGTCCCACACCTGCTCAGGCCCCAAAGCGGTACTGGGTGGTTGAATAAGTCTACACCGGTTTATTGTGCATGGCTAGCACACCTTGGGTTTACATGGTGGTCTGTCTGGAAAACACTTGGAGAGCTTGTAAGCAGTGCTCCCCACATGTTGTGCAATGATCTTGCCTCTGTGTTTAAATACGGAGTTAAGCATAGATATAGGAGATGCTAACCTGTTTTTTGTGCACAATTGGAGGATGCTGGCATCATAGTGTAGCCTGTGTGAGAAGTGCCGGGCATCAGGCCTGAGGTTTAGAGATGTGCTGCAGTCATGCTGCTAATTTCTAACTGTGCTTTCACATAAAATAGACCAGAGAGGCGTATATAGATAGCAGTTGCACTTGCTGGCGCATTTCTTCCTCCTCTAGTATTGCTTTAAAACATATTTTGTGCTAGGGGCCCTTTTCTCAGAGCTCGAAACAGTGTATTGCAGTAAATGTCTACAGTACAGGAGAGTAAGCACACCCAGCGGTAAATAACTTGCAGAATTGTTGCTTCCACCTGCTTGAATCTTAATCCCGAGAGGCAAGAAGTGGGAGATTCAGTTCCCTGAACAAATAAACAGTGCTAGTTAGGTCTCTGCATACTGGGGATAGGTGCTGCCTGTAGAAGGACTTACTTCCTGAAAGTCAGAAGCACTGGAGGCTATGGACGAAGTGTTGCATTTGTTATAGAAAACAAAGTTGAATAGTCTACAGCTGAGACAACAACGTTTCTGGGATGAACAAAAAAGACACATTGTAACTACTTAAAAACAACAATTTTGCCTTAAAACACTTTTTCTGGGAAACATTATCCTTTGTCAGTGCTTTTGCTCTTATGTGTAGATTACAGAAGACCAGAGAGAAGCAAAAGCAACCATACGACCAAGATGCAACCTTGATGCACAGCCATGTTATCTCACATAGAGATTCCCAATTCTCTTTTAGGTGTTTAGAAACGTTTCCTCTAATGGTAGGCTGTCCTTGTGAGGCCTTTTTGACAGCAGACTGACTCGCTGGAGCACTATCAAAAACAAAATACTAATATAATCTAAATTTATAAACTATCACTGAGAGCGGCCACTTCATCTGATCTCATTTTGCTAGGATAAAGTCTCCAGGACAGGTCCCATTCAAAGTTTTCTCCCTTCAAAATATTGTGAGAAGGCAGAACTGTTGTCTGAGTTCAGGCATCAATCTCTTCACTCTACTCTGCTGAAAATGTAAGTGCCTGTGTCTGTCTGCTGCAGATATTACATATTCATGCCTATTTCTTATTTTTCATTTTCTATTGAATATTCAAACATCTTTTGTATTTGTTTCCACAATGCATTTTTACCTTACATAACTTTTGAACCTCTTATGCAACTTTCCTTATTTTTGTTTTACCTATTAATATTTTACTCTTTTTAATTAAACTCAGTAGGGACCGTTGAGTTTTTCGTTTCTTTAACTGTATTTTTGTTTGGTTCTTCTCCTCAACTTGTACACATTTTTTGTAATAATTACCTGGCTGATCAGGCCAATCTAGCTAAGACAAGCTAAAGTTAACTTAAATTACATATAATTGACTTTGTGGACTGCTCTATTTGTCACAGTTCCCATGAGTACTGAGGCCCCTCTACCATACAACCTCTGAATCAAATTTCTTACCGTCAACTACATAGAAATTGTATCAAGTTATACTTATAGGGCCACATAAGAGAAAAATGACCTACAAAGTTAAGTGCAGAGATACATTTATGTGTATCTGATTAAAGTTAAGTGTAATGTACTTCAAAGAATCCCTTAAATGAAATACAATGATATTGCAAATCAATTCATGGAATTAAATACAATATTTGTTATCTGGGTCCTCACTTTTTTTCAAATCTTAATTTACTGGTTTGAAGACCTCAATAAATGAGACTCACGCATAAATAAGGAAGACAAACTACTTTCACATGGCAATTGGCTAGATCTCTAAGGAATATATCCCACACAAAAACACAGAATTGTTTCTTGTGTAACCTAGAGCCCAAACTGCTGCATGGAGTGCCAATTTAGAAATTACGAATATGAAAGCACACAACAGGAAAAACGTTACCAGAATATAGAAAAACAATTACTTCAGGGAATCTTTGATGTAAAACATTTTCGATCACAAACTATTACATAAGGTTTAAGACAGAAATCTGTAAATATTAAGTATGTCAAGGGAAAGCGCAATTTTGTGTTTGTTAGTAACATGCATGAAAACTGCACCACAACTGAATACGTTTAAAAAAAAATATGTTTTCATTTATAAAACTTTATTTTTAAAGACCACCACCTCCAAGGATAGATGGGTAAATCTGTGGCAATACATATGGTAAAGATGCTGCTTGTTCAAATCTTTAAAAACATGAACTGATATGATGTCTATTTAGTTTCATGGAGTTAGGTCTATAAGATTTACAACCGATATAAATCAGCCTAAGCCTCGGCCTTTATGCATGATAATCAAAGGTGGGAAATAATAGAATAAGAATCCGTGAATATGTGTTACTCTATCAAAACCATCTTCGAATTCTGAAAATATTTAATTTTTAATGAACTCCCAGTATACAGCAATAACGCTCCTCAATTGTTGATAATCAGTACTATACGTCCTAAACTAAAGCCCCAAGATACAGTGATTTTTGGGGAGTTCTGTAAACAAAACTCTGACCTTCTTTCAAGTGATCCAATACACGCATGTTGGTCCGTCTACCACCAGTTCCCGTCTCACTACGTGTTTCAAATTGAAACAATAAGCAAAACATGAAACCATAATTCAACTATTGCTATTTTTAAATTCCAATATTCCAAGATGCTACACTTGTAAGACTTGCCCACAAAAATGCGCCCAGACCATAAGAATCCCGACCACCAACCAGCACCCCCGGTAGGAAAGTCAGAATCCAAAATCTATTTTGTGAACGCCAAAAAAATGACATTTTAAACTATTAAAGTGAGAAAAATGTACTTTTAAAGTAAAGTATCCTTACAGATGCAAGTGCCTTTCCCAGTGCATCACCCGTCTGCGAGCTGCCTGTTGTTCCGCTTCCTCTGTTTGCTGCAAAATATAAATTTATAAAGTAAGCATTGAGACACTTGAACATTTTCTATTCCTGGTCCACTTACTCATAATTTAATTGCCTTTTAATGCTAATTAGATTACACAAATTGACATTTAGCAATCATTTATTTGCTAACGTAGACGTCAAATATATTTAGGTAATATTTCCACACATAAATATTTAGTTTTTTTATTTATTATTTACTCATTATTATTGTTTTTATATTGACACAGATTGTACATAGTAGTACAATCTGAAATGTGACCCTTTGGCCAATAAATGCAAAGCACTGTGGAGGACGAGAAGATGATCACAGCAAATGCAATTACAGTGACTCCAGAGAAGGCATCAACCACCTTACTTTTTAAAAATGTTTCTTACTGACAGCAAAAAAGAAACTGAAATTGTCTCACTTTTAGAGGGTGGTCTGGCAAAGCGACTAGTACCAGCACTGTACTGCAATATTGCATGTTTAAGTATGTTATTTTATTGAACTAAAAAAAGTTCTGCTATATTATTCATTTACCCCATTATTGGTAGGCTTAGATAACTGCACACGTGTAACATGCTTGTTACAGTAAATTTTACATCCAATTGGGTATACTGGCGGAGAGGAAAACATATTTTCACAATTCACTTTATTCACCAATGTTTAACTTATTGAACATGATTAGCCCATGACATTTACCAACAGAGCACTTTGGGAATGATGCATTAAGGGACTAGTCGCAAATTGCGTACCACATTTCTTTATACCTGTCTCCAGTTATAAGATGCGACCTCTGTATTAACATAAAGAATGGTTAAATCTCAAGATGCAGGGTTCACAGAATAACCCGTCTAATTAATATTAATTAAGCAGGTCTCTATTTGAGATCCCCTGTGATTGACTACAGCAGACCATCACTCCTGTGTTTGCAATCCCAACATTATATATATATATACTTTTTTAATTTAAAAAACATCCCATGTTCCTTATAGGAAATTTAAAGGTTTACTCTAAAGTATGCAGATACAATTCACCAAGGGGAGGGTGTCCCAAGGAAACACCATTCACTTTGCAAATTAAATATCAGACCTTTATATTGGTAGTAACCTATCAATGGTTTGCAACCAAAACTGCAGTCACAAACCATTGAAACATAACACTGCTTTTCTAACTCGGTTTTGTACAGAGATAAAGGGACTTTTGTGGTTGTATACTCTGTGATGTTGCTAATTATATGGTTTGCTACTGCAAAAGCCTTTGTACATCTGACCCCTTATGTTTAACCGCTTACAGGATCTGGACCACTGAAACTAGTACAGCTTTAACTAACATGATTAGAGTGAACCAGAACTAATTTGTGGAGGTGGCTGTAGGTGGTTGGCACCAGCACTCCTGTCTATGTAAGGATCTTTGATTTTCATCATCAGACTCATTCATAATATCATTAGTTGCAGTTTTCTGGCACACCACTAAATACTAGTATGCATTTAAAAATATCCCTGCAGACTAACAAAGCCATAGGTGACACTGCACCAATATGTTATAGGAAAATTGAGCAGAATGGAGAAAATTACAGATAAAGAACCCTGTACATGTGCCTGACATACAAATTAATACACTGCAACTAAGCGTTCAATATTTGATGAGGAGCTATAAGTTAGACCTTTATCAGCGACTTCTACAAGCAGCATGAAAATAATTACTATTTTGGTTCCTTGAAAAAAGGTTGGGTTTAAAGAACCCATTTAAGATTTGTGAAAACACTAAAGGGAGTATTCAGTGAAATATATCATCAACTGTATTTTTCCCAACAATTAAAAAGATCCCGAAACTAGATGTACAACTCTTTGTCTCATAGCATAGAAACACAAATAAAAACTGTCTTTTCTGGGGCATCGCAGACTGGAAGGCAAGATGATTCCAATGTTCTTGGGCTTCTGATTTTTTCACCATTTCACTGACAGCTGAATGGGACATTCTGACTGGATCACACAGGAATCGTGTGATAATAGAGGGAAAAGAAAAGGCTGCAGCAGAGTTGCATGGTACTTGCTAGCGTGGCTCCCGTTAGATGTCCCATAAAAATCCTCTCCTTTCTCCAATTCTGCACAACTGACACTGCCTTTCTCCAAATGTGTGTAACCTTTTGACTTCTGTGGACCCTCAATTTATCATTACTGGAACCCGGGGACCCCCAATGAATTATTGGATTCTGGGGACCCCCCACTGAATCACTACTGAAAGCTGGGGTCCTAATATGTTAATATTATTTAATTTTCTAAGCAGTCGCGGACCCCCCTAAAGGAGGCTTTGCAGACCCCCAGGATTCCCCGGCTCACAGGTTGGGAACCACTGACAGAGGACAGATCTACTCATATTCTAGCCATCTACCATTCACCTTCGCAGGCCTTTGAATATTGTTATGTTTGAGTAAACTTCTGCGTTTGCACATATATCACTGGCCTGTAGCCTCATAGAATGCGGTTTGTATGCACCTTATATTGGTAACAATCCTCTGCCTTTAATGGGTAGCTGGACCGATGGAGAACATTGAAGGAGTTCAGGGAGTGTTTGCAAGTTCTATGCCTCAGATAAGAGAAGAGGGTCATAGGGAATCTGTGCCTGATTCCCCTGTTAAGATTATAAAATAATGTGTGGATGTCTTCCTCTGGAGAAAGATCCCGGTACTCTGTCCATCCAAACTAATCTGGTGTTGTGTGGGGAAGAATGTTGCAAATACGTAGACACACACCGAAATAGTCACTGCAATGAGTTGAAAATTCCTAGTCTTGGTCATCACCCTCATTAAGGAAAAATTGAGGCATCATGCAGGGGATGAAGGCAGATTGTTATTACCAAGGTGTTTCTAAAGGGCTATCCACCTATGGATCTAAGTTTGCCCTTAATGAGGATACTATCAGGCTTAGAAACATACAACTCACTACCGTTGCTTTTAAACAGGGCTATCCGGGCAATCAGTACATGTTTTTAAAGGTAGAATAATCAGTATTAGGGATAACTACCTATTTTTCACTTTTTATCTTGAAAAGCAGCTTTAACTCACAAGTAAAAAAAAAAAAAAACATATTTGAACGATGATGGCCCTTCCGTGAAAGTGATAATCGAAGCCAAGAGCCAACTGTCCTTCGACACAAGGACAAGTTACTTATCTTCATAATAATATTTCTGGTGGATACTCGGACTGTAAATTCCTCACCTTCTGAATGTCCCACAGCGCCTAACTGAATGCAGAAACTTTAGCAGCAATTCCTCCAGTGCACTGAGTGGGGTGCCATTAGCTCCATGGCAGTCTTATACTGCCACTGGAAATGACAGCGCACAGCCATATGAATGCGCCACCCTTGAATGTTGACCACAGTTTACAAGAAAGCATTCCACCCCCTAAAAATGGAGCATCAGTAAGAGACTGTGAACCGTGATGGATGTCCAAAATCTAACATGGAACATTACTAACACCTAGAAATCCACTCCACAGTACAGGAAGGAGGGGAGGTGGTTGAGAAGTCTGATAGTGCCACCTATTGCTGTGCAGAAGCATCTGCTTAAAAAAATTCCAGACGCTTTTTGGTGCCTTGAGAAACTTAAAAGTTGAGGAAAGAGAACCAATGTACAGCTGTCTAGCTAAGTGGTCATACACAAAGAAGGACCCATCAGAAGTTCCCTCTAAGCTGAGGCCATTGAGAAATATTTAACCTAACACATTACTGAATGGTCCACACCCCATTGTCACTTCATTTAGTTATACTTAAGATCGTTTTTACATGTGCAATATTTGAACCACATGTGGCAGACTGTGTGTTCCCCATTTGCAAATTATTTAATTAGCTTTGTTTGTTCTTTGGGGTACGTGAAAGACAGTGTTTCTTCTTTGCTGCATTTTAGTACCAATGAGTGTACGCCAAGCATCTGAAAAAAGTTACAGATGTACATTTCTAATTTAAACCACTTGTTAAGAAAATGCCTGCAACATCAGAAGAGATATTTTTGGCATTAATTACATTTGTCACAATGTCCTTCAAAACAGATTTGTAGAATAATCCAGCACACACAAGTAATACCTTGTGCTGGTGATAGTGATAGCAGACAAAAATGAGTGAGGAAAGATGTTGTTAGTCTGATCTGAGTATGACGGTACTCCTCTTTACTTGAAATAGCCATGCACACTAAACTGCGAGCAGGTTAAAGTTTGAGCATTTAAAGATGGAGTAAGCTAAGGACTACAGGTAAGTATCTCAAAAGAGCATATTTAAGATTTCTGACGATACACACAACTGATACATTTAGGGCATTTAACAGTATGAAATCAAAAGAATCAGCAACATTTTATAAGGACAAACAAATTCCTCACATAGACGCTGGTGATTAGGTGCATCAGAACTTCAGACACAATTGCTTAAGGCACAGCAACAGCTAGGTGTGAAACATGACATTCTGGCCATGCATTATACAGGGAGTGCAGAATTATTAGGCAAATGAGTATTTTGACCACATCATCCTCTTTATGCATGTTGTCTTACTCCAAGCTGTATAGGCTCGAAAGCTTACTACCAATTAAGCATATTAGGTGATGTGCATCTCTGTAATGAGAAGGGGTGTGGTCTAATGACATCAACACCCTATATCAGGTGTGCATAATTATTAGGCAACTTCCTTTCCTTTGGCAAAATGGGTCAAAAGAAGGACTTGACAGGCTCAGAAAAGTCAAAAATAGTGAGATATCTTGCAGAGGGATGCAGCACTCTTAAAATTGCAAAGCTTCTGAAGCGTGATCATCGAACAATCAAGCGTTTCATTCAAAATAGTCAACAGGGTCGCAAGAAGCGTGTGGAAAAACCAAGGCGCAAAATAACTGCCCATGAACTGAGAAAAGTCAAGCGTGCAGCTGCCACGATGCCACTTGCCACCAGTTTGGCCATATTTCAGAGCTGCAACATCACTGGAGTGCCCAAAAGCACAAGGTGTGCAATACTCAGAGACATGGCCAAGGTAAGAAAGGCTGAAAGACGACCACCACTGAACAAGACACACAAGCTGAAACGTCAAGACTGGGCCAAGAAATATCTCAAGACTGATTTTTCTAAGGTTTTATGGACTGATGAAATGAGAGTGAGTCTCGATGGGCCAGATGGATGGGCCCGTGGCTGGATTGGTAAAGGGCAGAGAGCTCCAGTCCGACTCAGACGCCAGCAAGGTGGAGGTGGAGTACTGGTTTGGGCTGGTATCATCAAAGATGAGCTTGTGGGGCCTTTTCGGGTTGAGGATGGAGTCAAGCTCAACTCCCAGTCCTACTGCCAGTTCCTGGAAGACACCTTCTTCAAGCAGTGGTACAGGAAGAAGTCTGCATCCTTCAAGAAAAACATGATTTTCATGCAGGACAATGCTCCATCACACGCGTCCAAGTACTCCACAGCGTGGCTGGCAAGAAAGGGTATAAAAGAAGGAAATCTAATGACATGGCCTCCTTGTTCACCTGATCTGAACCCCATTGAGAACCTGTGGTCCATCATCAAATGTGAGATTTACAAGGAGGGAAAACAGTACACCTCTCTGAACAGTGTCTGGGAGGCTGTGGTTGCTGCTGCACGCAATGTTGATGGTGAACAGATCAAAACACTGACAGAATCCATGGATGGCAGGCTTTTGAGTGTCCTTGCAAAGACAGGTGGCTATACTGGTCACTGATTTGTTTTTGTTTTGTTTTTGAATGTCAGAAATGTATATTTGTGAATGTTGAGATGTTATATTGGTTTCACTGGTAATAATAAATAATTGAAATGGGTATATATATTTTTTTGTTAAGTTGCCTAATAATTATGCACAGTAATTGTCACCTGCACACACAGATATCCCCCGAGCATAGCTAAAACTAAAAACAAACTAAAAACTACTTCCAAATATATTCAGCTTTGATATTAATGAGTTTTTTGGGTTCATTGAGAACATGGTTGTTGTTCAATAATAAAATTAATCCTCAAAAATACAACTTGCCTAATAATTCTGCACTCCCTGTAGGAGTAGAACCTTGTAAATGTGTTACTAGTTTTAGAGTACGTTCTGGGTTAATGGCTAGTACAGCTAGGACTTCCTGCTTCTGCAGTGCCCCTATATAAAGCCTCAAACAAAACTACTTCAAATTAGGTCCCGTTATTTGTCTTTCATGCTACAGGGAAAATCTAGTTATCTTGGACCTCTTGTTTCCTTGTTGTACTTCTGGCTCAGAATCAAATATAACAAGAAGTATTTTAAGGTGTATGGGGCATCACAAAAAATAGAGATAAAAACATCTAGATATTAAAAAATATAGCTCAGGTTTGCTACTGGAACAAATTTATTTTGATAAAAAAGCAATTATATCAACTCTCATTTTGTTCCCCTATTGTAAATAGGACCAGTTACTTTATAAAAGCTTAACCTCTGACTTACCCAATATACTGTCAGTTCCATTGGCCGGTGGTGTGCATGAAGAAGCATTGTAATGATTTGTGCCTGTACGGTGAAAAGTGGACATTGGAGGAAGACTGGAATTGATGTCTGTTGACGAATGGGATGGGTAGCTCTGCTGCTAAATATAAAAAAAATCCAAATTTGTAAACAGAAGAATGTACAAAAACGTCTTTATTGTTTTTTATTTACTTCTCACATCCCATTTACAAATCATGCAATATAATGTTTACCTTTATGTACAGATTATATTTTACAAATGACATTCAAATTATTAAAACATTTACAGTACTGAAAATCTGTCAACACAATGTTCAACGGAAATTAGTTATGTGTATTCACTTTCAATAAACTTTGCAAAAATTTCAAAATAAGTAAGCTATGTGCCTCCTGAAAATTAATGATTAAAAGAACAAAATTAAAAGAAGAGCTAAAGTAAGCCTGAAACACACTACCAAGGAACAATAGGTATTTGTTAGCAATTTTCTACAGCACGAACCGGACCCACCAGCATAGCAAATTGCTTCATATATATACAGAAATAAAACACTAGAATGCAGCATACCCTTCATAACTGAGCAGTATAAACTGAGTTCCTAGCAACAATAAGTAGGACATTATTGGAGTTGGCATATAGACTTCAACTTTAGTAAATACAGGATTTGTCAGAAAGTTATGGACTTCGTCACTGTAGACTTTGCACTTACAGACTGTAGGAGGTTTGCACTATGTAAAGAAAAGACTGAGGGAGCTTTGAGTTTAGACAAGAGTTTTTTGGGATTGTATGAGCAGACGCGTGAACTTTGAGTTCACTCTTAAAGTTTGCATTGGTGGGATGGAGGTCCATATCCTGGCGGCAGGGGTTTTCAGGAAAAGCGATTATGTGCTCCACAGAGAACGGAAGCCACCTGAAGTGTGGATTAGGTATTTAGTGGTTTTCACGTGTAAGGTTTGTGAAAAATGCAAGCCATTGCTTTGACAAGGAACCGTTTAAGGGTAATTTACTCTGGGGTGATATGGTCTGATCGTCTGGCATCAGAGCTCAAGCTAGCTACTGAAGTGCCGAAGGCTTCCTTTCAATGGAGCAGGTGTATTTTATTACAATACTACTCGTAGTAAAAACTTTTTTAACAACTTCAAATTTTATTAGGGTTGTCTAAATGCTAAAGAGTGTGATATATAATGTATTGCTGCTTGACATACTTCAGTAGCTCTAAATGGTTCTGAAAGCTAGAGAAGAAAATAGCTTTCAGTCACATACAAACCAGAGCCTACTTTTAACTTTAGGTGCGAGCTCATTTGTTAAAACACATGAATAAAGGTTATTAAAGAAAGTCACATTCCTAGTAGTGGTGTGAAACAGTAAAACCGAATGTCTACCATGCTTTAGGTATATACATTGAACATCCTAAATTAATCAAAGATACTCCTAACAATTGAGATGGGCAGAATTCCATGTGGCTGTACAATCACATATCACAAATGAAAGGAGCCCAAGTGGTTAAGACATAGTTGCTATCCTTTCAAACTGTAGCCAAATCATCAGATAGCGACACGTTGTTTTGAGTTACTCAATGTGATTAGGAGTCCTTTTAGATGTCGCTGTGGGTGGCAGAAGCTGTTTAACTTAGTAAAACAAACAAATCTGCCGTATCTCCGTGTATGATCCAAACAGTGTAAATACCTGTATTAGGCTGATGGGCTTAGGGTGATATAATATCTCATGATTTAGTCAGTGAAATTTTGTAATTAATCATTATAGGGATGGAGCAGCTCCAACCTTACACGCCACAATGTACACAATATATAAGTGCATTTAGCACTACATACTTTGTGTGATCTAACTTTATTAATGTAAAGTGTTGCACTTGAACACAATACTGTAGTGCATTCACCGAAGAACTAGACAATCATATACTCTGTGTATCTTAGCCTTAGTAAATGAAATGTAGTAATTTGAAATGAACTAGAAACCATCCTCACATTAGTGTTTCCACTTTGTATTGAAAATGTAGTTTGCAGTCGCATTTACACTTGTGTATTCAAAAGTTGCATTGCTTTTAACTAAAACTGTAATATGAGTTTAATTTGAATTCATCTACTGACAACCTCATATATTTGTAGTTATATGTGAACAACAAACATATTAAATATGCACCATTCAATTATACATTTAAACGTGACATGTAGAAGCCTGAATTTCTTACGCCATGAAATAGTATTTTCCCATTTCTGCTCGTTTGTCTTTTTCTTTGCAGAAGCATTCACATTGAATTGTTAGTTTGAAAACAGATGTTATACTGTACAAGTAATAGAGAGCCTGAGAAACAGGGAACATGGAGAAACAGTGTTAACTGGCAGTCTCCATTCAGTAATGTATCAAATGTCACACGTGCTAAAGGCCGGCATCATTCTCAGGACTGGACTGGGAGCATTCACTAATGTTGTAGTTCACACGTGAGAACAGAGAAGACAATGGAATCCATGATGGCATGAATGAGGGGTGTTATTTAGAAGATTTGTGTGGCACTAACTAGTTCCCTCACAGGTTGTTGGTAGAGACTATTCCTTTGGACTCTGAGCGATGCAAACCTCTATGCTCCTCTCTTTTGCCCCTTAAGCTAATACTTATTTTTTCTCTCGAAGACTCCTGACTGAGCTTCTAAAATGCCAATACCTTCCCTGATATGCACGCACATATGGATTTTTCTTCTTTTTCAATATTGTCCCAGATTTTAAGATTTTCTCTGACTTACTTATTTAGATTAATGTAGGTGCTAGATGAGTTCAGATGTTACTCATGCTGAGAAGAGACAATCTAAGATTTTTCTCTAAGCATCAGATTTTATTGATCATTTTCTTTATTGCCTTAACTGAACTTCTGGTTTGCCTTATGCTGATTCGCCTAAACTTCCTCAGATCAGGTTATCCTGTTATAATCCTATATCTCTATTGTATGTTTTTGAGATTGATTTACATTAACCTGACTGTTAACTTGTAATAATAAAACTCCTTAACTTTATTTTTGATTCCTGGTCCTTACTGTGTACCCTAATGTGTTACACTGCTAACTGGAAATTGCTGTGATCAGTGCTAACTTCCTTCACCCCCTCGACCCGACCAGAAAAGTCCATTGGATAAGTGCTCCATCAGGTAAAACATGGAATTTCTGGTATTATACTCCCACTGCATCATACCCAGTTACAGCACCATTATTCGAATTGTGAGTCACAAGCAGATGATAAATCTTATCCAGTATAAATGTTCTACTCAAAGGGGCTAAAGCAAGAACCATGTTGGGCAAACCACAGGTCTGGGAGGGGATCTACGTGATCCAGAGATCAACTTCAGTATATAAATCATTGACCATGACAGCACACATTGTTTCGGGCAGTTAGTGCATTGAGATCCAACGATCTACGGTACCTTTAAAAACATCAGTCTATCATCAGAAAAGAGTGCTGCACCCATTTCAAAAACAAAGTTACCAGAGGTTGAATTAAGAGGCCTAAAGGTCATGTAATATTTTACACTCCCAAAGAGCAAATACAATGGTGGTGGGTGGGAGAGGCAGGAGAAATACAGGAGCTCCTAACAGGATCTCATCAGCCTCTCCATTCACATGAACAATAAAACCTTCCTCAGGGAAAATGATATAAACAGAGGGCAGATTCAGGCAATGCAGCAACAAATACATGAGGTTTGCCAACTGCACCCTGCCATACACATACAGACCGTTAGTGAAAGGAAAAAGGCAGATGGCCCTCAAGTACAATGTAATAACCTTTTAAGAATAATAATAAATATGTTTTTCTTTTACTGGAACTGAACACTTTGGTCATTCTCATAGCTAGTTCTGGTAATATGGCTGGGAAGAACATATGCTGGACAGCCTGGTATCAGCTCTCTTCTAATGAAAGTGAAAACAGTTCTTCAAGAAAACGATTTCAGAACTGCTGCTCATGCCCTCATATCATAGCACCCTGCTTAAGAGCCTTAGACTCCACAGTGGTGCTCCTTAAGTCGGAGGCCTACAAACAAGAGGGCACACTCCCCTGGGGGTCTGTGGCTGCATTCCTGGGAGACAGAAATGGCTCCGCAATATTTGCAAAGTAAGCGCCACCTTGTTTATTTGGGGCAGGGTTGAAGGGCATTACTGAATCCTGGTAGGAGCACTGACTTGTGTATAGTACTACAAGGTCCCAGCCCGTAACAAAAAGCACTGTGTCTATGTGAGACATTTTAGAATTACATTACATACAGTACACAATAGGCTGCTGCTAGAGGATTTGGTGTTTAAGATAGAACATGTTTTCAAAATATATATGATATAGTGTTTAAGATAAAACAGGTGCATATTTTAGCAATGTATAAGACTGTACATGATGCAAACATGTGTTGTGAGTGTCTGTTAATAGTGCACCCCTACACTCGGCTGATAACACACTTGCATTACCTCTTAAAAACAATAATCCTTTGACAATATTAAAGCTTTAAGTGACTCTGGGCCAGATGTAGCAACAAAAAAAATTTGCGAGTTGCAAATTGCGAGTCATACCGACTCGCAATTTGCAACTCGCAAAATTGTATGCCGAAAGGTGTCTCAGACACCTTCTGCGACTCGCTATGGGGTCGCAAAGACCCACCTCATGAATATTAATGAGGTGGGTCGCATTTTGCGACCCCATAGCGAGTCCATGCATTCACAGGGATGGTGGCCTGCTGAAGACAGCAGACCTCCATGTCTGTGACTGCTTTTTTAATAAAGCATTTTTTTTATTTATTTTTATTGCAGCCCGTTTTCTTTAAAGGAAAACGAGTTGCAACTCAAAAAAATAATGAAACCATTTGGTTTCATTTTTTCAGAGTAGGCAGTGGTCCATTGGACCACTGCCTGCTCTGAAAAAATATTTTCAGCGACATTCACAAAGGGGAAGGGGTACCCCTGGGGACCCCTTCCCGTTTGCGAATGAGTTACCACCCACTTCAAGTGGGTGTTAACTGCGAATTGCTTTGCGACCGCTTTCGCGGTCACAAAGCAATTCAGCATCGCGGTGCGAGTCGCAAATAGGAAGGGAACACCCCTTCCTATTTGCGAGTCGCATCCTCAAATTGCGAGTCGGTACCGACTCACAATTTGAGGATGAGCATCGCGATGGCCGTTTTGCATGTCGCAAACTGCGTTTTTTGCAGTTTGCGACATGCAAACCGGTTGCTACATCTGGCCCTCTGTCAACTAAAGCCTATACCGGCTCACAAGCAACTTTTCCATTCGCCGATTAACCAATTGAATGCATTTACATTTCTCTTAGGTACAGACACCCTTTGTGAGAAGGCCAGTCTCTTCTTTAATTCTCAATCCCTCCCTTGACTTCACAACCAGGAGGTCCCCTCAGCCTTCACTTTTACTGAGAGACACTTAAAGGTCAGCATTAACTTGTTCTCTAACAAAAAGTATGGGAACTGTTTTTGTAAAACTGAAAACCCCTGGGCATACTATTCCCCTAACATCCAGCCTGCTTCGACCTGTTGATATGCAGATGTCCTCTTAGGTGAGTAGAGTTGCAGGCAGAGAGGAAGCCAGCATGGTTGCACTGAGATGCACAGCCCTGACTGTCCAGACTCCTGGGACTTCAAAGTAATGGCCCAGAGAAAGAGGAAAGGAGTTAGAACCATGTATACCATTAAAATGACGTTGTAGAGGAGGAGTGCTTGTAGGGGCTAATTGTTTTGTTTACAAATGGACAGAGACATGTTCCTCAGAGAGATCCTCTGGGGGGAGTGGACGAGATACAGAAGCTAACTGGCTACTTTCTTTTTTTTTCTTAGAAACAAAGGGCCACATGTATGAACACATTTTCCAATAGAGACAGAATGGGTAAAACCCTTTGATACATCTGGCCCAAAGCGACCATCACTACCCATAGTGCAGAAGGTGCCATGGCACTGAGTCACTGGGGCGAGGGGTGACTGCACCCCAAAATTGGCTGCCTTACTACCAAAACGGCAGGTGGGAACCCATTTGCCTTGCTAGTATTCTGATTCAGACCTTCTATGATGTGCAAAGAACAAGGCCCAATCATATCTTTGGGTTTCTTTGTAACATAAAGGAGCGGACAGCCTACTTTGGTCCAGGTCTAAGACTGATGGCCCAAAAGAGTAGGCAGAGGACAACACAACGTGTTTTTCAGGGCTTTATCTATCACAGATGCTGCAGCCGATGTGGCACCGGAGCCCAGGAATGAGGGACCTGCTAAATCCCAATGATGGCTCTTTTACTATCACTCCTTGCTTGCATTAGGAGCCAGTGCTCCCTCGTAGTCCCAGTGTACCTATGGATCTGGGAGCAAGGGCACACGGAAAGGGAACATTGAAAGCAGATGAGACACGTTAGTGTGGGCCTCAGAGAGATGGTAAGGAGGTGGTACTTAAGCTTTAAACAGTGTTAAGGAAACAGCCCTCTTCTCAAGGAGTAGAGCAATACATGACAAACAATTAACAATAAACAGAGCAGCTACCTCTCCTATCAACGGCTGACTCTACGCTTGTCCATGACCTTGTATACAGCACTCTGCTGCCGTTTGGCTAGGTTAGCACTAAACAAATATCACATAAATGTATCTGCAAAGCAGTGACACTTGTGTACATTTATCAGCCAGCAGTTCTCCTTGTTCAAGTGATTTTTTAAATGATTTAGTCTAAAAAGTTGCAACCTGCAGAATAGGATATACTTTGTTTACATTCATTTGAAAAGGAGGTAACTATGAGCTTAAAAACGTGATTAAAATATTTGTTGTAAGATAAGATATAAATTATTCAAATTGTAACTCTCAAACAGTAATCCATCATGTGTATGGATGGGTAAGAACCAGAATAAGTCAATGGATCAGTGCATGAATGGCACGCAGGAATGCGTGAGCGGACTGATGAATGAATGATGCAAAGACGAATAACACTCTATACAAAGAGCAGTTTTATTTAAACAAAAGCATCTCATAGGATGGATAGGCACGAGTTCTGTACGCATCTGGTCTCAGAACAGTTTAGTAAAAGTCAAAATCTCTTTATTCGATTTGTAACAAACCGTAAAAGATAAAAAACAAGTGCAACCTATTAACACTAAAAACATGATGATAAAGAAATGTTAGAGTATGATAATAAATACTCAGCAATAAAAATACAAATCTCCTTAAAGTGCATTAATTCGAGTAAATCGCTTAAGAGGGAAAGAAGAACGAGTCCCAAACCCGTTTAAATCTCATCAGCTCATCAACGAGAATTACACACCCCCAGCAAACCGGCTTATCATCCTTCCACTGTTTTCCTAGTCTTTATCACTGATTTAAGTAGGCAGCAGTTACTAAACACAACTCAGGGCTTCCTAAAAGCTGCAGGTAAAGTAAGGCTAGGCTTCGCTTCACTTAAAAAATGCTAGCTGTTTTAAAATCGGGTCGAGAATTCGGATAAAATAGTGCCTACAAAACTTACACAAGAACAAAAAATCCAGCAAAGATTGCATAGAGGTCCCATTCCAGGGACAGGCAGGCAAGCTGGTTCCCCACGGGTGGGCTTTATCCTGAAAGCATAGGAGCCTCCACACTACAAGCCCTAAAACGGAAAAGAAGAAATCTTTCCCATCTAGTGAATTCCAGGGTGATAGTGTTAAGGTTACAAAGTAGTCCCTAACAGACCACTTGGTGCATTCCAAATCCAGGCGAGGAGTAAAACAAATCCCTAAAACTGGTTTCACGAGTGATTTATCTGATTTAGCGAAAGTGACTGGCGTGCGAAACAAATTAGGTAAACCAAGTTCATTAAAGGTCCTGTAAACATACTTCAACCAGGGGATAGAAAGGCGTCTTTTAAGTTTAAGACAACCTGATATTACCTCCCTATTAAAACCATCCTCTTTGTTGGCCCAAACACTGGACCATAGTAAAAGTGGGGCTAACCTTACCCTCTCTGAAATGTACTGGAGGTTCAGGTCGGAGGGTAAAACAAAATGAGAGCTAGTAGGCGGGAGATTAAGAAGCCGCTTGCAGATACGGTTTTCTTCCATCTGCACCGTACAGGGCTGCTGGGGTACACTGCTCATTATATTGAAGAAAAGGCAAGAGTGAGCCCCTCAGGGTAGGCTGTAGGAGATTCAAGATGGCTCCTGCCACCCTACCTAATTTCATATGTGAGGTTGATCTGTGGCTGCCAAGAACCAGCTTAATTGAAAGTAATCCCAAAATAATAAAAGTTACTCACAACTCTCAGAGACTGATCACTAATTTTCCGAGCCACCATATGTCTCTTCCCTGGGCCCACACTGTAATTTGTGATTCCCCAAAATGTGTTGCTAGATCAAAGCTACCCATAAACGAAACAAAGGATTCCACTAATCTACACAAGGCTCTTGGGAACCTACTCATCATGAGTGTCATAGGCATAAAGAAAGACTGGGACCAAAATGTTAGCAATTTTGGGGCATCGTCAGCAGCGGCTCCCATGTAAGGGCATAAATTAATGACATATAAAATAAACAAGAGGGGTGCCAAAATGCACCCCTGTCGCACCCCACGGGCTAGAGGAAAAACATTAGAGGTTTCACCGGCTGGCCTGTGATGCACCTTAGCCATCAGGTCCTTGTGTAGAGTATACAGAAAATTTAAAAGGGTCATCTCAACTCCCATATCTAGCAATTTCAGCCACAGCTTTGTCCTACTGACGGAGTCGAGAACTGTAGACAGATCCATGAAAGCTACATACAGTGGACAGGGTCTGGTGAGGGTATACTTAACTAAAATCGGTTGCAAATTTAACAAAGTCAATCCAAGAACAACCAAGGCGTACAGTCCCCCGCCAACACACATCAGGAAGCCATCAATGCACCAGTCCCAGTTTAATGTGGCGTACAAGAGTAGGATCTGCATGGTCTAAGCTTCTGCAAGTTCCCCACGGGTACCTAGCTGCTGAATGTTTGCAGAGTTGCTTGGCTTGTACCTTTGTGAGGCAAAGTGCACAGAGCACAAGCCTACATCATTAATGCATAGGCAGCATGATAGCTCAGCCCTTTTCAGTCACTGGCTGTGATTAGTGCCATTTACTTGTTGCTCAGTGGACATTATAGCCACTGGTTGAAGTAAGCGTCATTCATGATCTACTCAATATTACATTTACACTAGCAAATGGCCACTTCGTAGGTAGACACGCTGCACAGTGCAGAGTGCAAGCTTTCTTTCTACACTAAAAAATGGTTAATTCAGAGGATTATTTTGACAAAAAAGAAAGGGGGATTAGGTATCACAACTGCCTTTTCAAAATAGGTCACTTGTTTGCCCTCCCAGAAGAGCATGAAAAGTCACATCCAGTCGCAAGAATCTGCACTTCTGGAGCCAGTACTAGGGAAGCAGCCTGAACTTCAACAATATGCATTGGCCTAGAAAGCGGTAGCTTCAGACATCCGACTCATGCTTCCTGAATCATTTTGTGTGTGAAGAGACAGCAGTTGCCATTCACTCTCCATCCCCAGCACCTACTAAAGCCTACCAGGCACAGAGCAGAAAAATGTGTGCGAGTTAAACCCCTTCACCCAGGACCCTAATCTACCATGGAACCAGACCTCTTGTGTAAAAGCATAGATCTCAAAGCAAAAACGCTCCAAAGAAAACCACAAGAGAGTAAATTACAATTCAGGAATAGTGGGGCAATAGTCTAAGCCCTACAGCTACTATCTGGCCTACCAGTGACCAATCAGTACATGTCATAGACCTGAATGTGGAGACTCAGCCCAATCATTTGTTTATGGGACCAATCCTTTTTATGTAGAAGAACTAACTCCAGAAGATCATATAGGAAGATAATTGTAGCTTTAAAGGGCTCAACAAGGTCAGGTATGCTTGATGTGGAGTGAGCTGGTACATTTGGCTCCATTTATTCTAGTTGAAAACCATCTATTGTGCTCTACTGAATATTACATGTCAGTTCCGGTCAGAAAAAGATCACACCAGCTGTAGCTAAAAAAGAGAAAACACAAAAAAAAAAGGGGTGGGGGTTGGGTGGTGGATGTGTGTGTGTTTTTTTTTCTTCTCGCCCTCTCCCTCTGTATCTTATTTTGTTGTCTTCTGCACAGGCCAGTGCTAGTGCTCAGCCCAGAGATATCTTGATACTCAAGCTAATGGTGTAGGAATGTTACAGCACACCATTACAGAAAAGTCGGTTCATTATGACACGTCTACTCAGTACTGTTGATTATCACCACACCCAAGCCTGACAAAAGCACTACACTCGAAAAGTGTTTGAACACCCTTGCAATATATGTGATAGAATTGCAAGACAACACAAACCGTAAAATCCCATCTAAAGAATATGTTGCCTTGCGGGTATGTCAGCAAATGCATTAACTGGGAGTGTAATACTAGAGAAAAAGTCAAATTACTTGGACCAGGAAATCTATTGCTAAGTGAAAACCTGAAAAGAGAAAATATTCAAAGTAATTCTCGGCAAACTGCAATAAGATCGGATTCAGAAGGCAACAGTCCATTCGTATAACATAAGGCTATTTCTGATATATTCATTTTACTTATTCACAGGTTTATATGCCCAGGAATCAGAAATAACTGCATCGCTTGGGAACGGTGAGGGTGATTCGTAGAAAATAATTAGTTTTACATATATAAATATGCAAATGCAGCAAAAGAAGTACCTTTTTATACTAGTATTCTTTTGAAATGATTAGTTAACATGCCGAGAGAACCACGCTAATAGCATGCACCGTTTGTTGCTACGGTAGACATGATCTAACTGGGCCACTCATTACTTCTGCTATGGTGGTGGAAGAAGTGCACACCCAGTGACGTGGCCAACTTTACTGTTATGAAGGACCCAATTAATACAGCTACTAAGAAGCCCACAGACCTCAAAGAAGGGGCGTGAAGTGCAGCGTTGTGCACGCGCAGCTTTGCATCCCTGGTAATAAATCAGGTTTGCAGATAAACATAGCCAGTCCGAGTACGATTCTGTACAACAGCTTCAACGAATAAATGCACCAACGTCACGGAATCACAGGACAGGCAAAATGTATAAAAGAACGTTAGTGTGAAGTAACACGTGAGATGGAAACAAGAAAAACTACGGCTATGCTGAGGGACCAGTGGCAATTAAATCCTTTAATATAATGGTCATTAACAAAAAAAATGTATACAATAGAAACTGTAATTGTGGCAGTGACTTTAAAAGACAAAAAAGTAAACATTAATATCTACCGAGGCCTCCGCCGAAGGTGCAGCATTACACGACAAGCGAGACCACCGCCTTCATAGTGAGGAGCACAAGGAATGAGCGCAGCACAGAACCGAGGGATGTACAATTTTGTTGCTTTATGTTCAAGATTTATCTTATCTTAATGACAACTACAGAAGAGCTTCTTGTGTTTAAGGAAAACAAATCGGATAAGGCATGGTATTTGTAGCCCTCCCTTGTAACAGAAAAAGGGCATTCAGTTACAAGTGTAGACTTTGCACATGCACGTCAATATCTGCCCTTATGCTTTATCACACTGTTCTTGATGGTTAGCTATGCATCATTTCCAGAAAGGCAGTAAGAAAACATTTATTTAGTAGCACAGAGGTCTAGTCCGTGTACCATCTTCTGTCAAGTGAAACTCCTACATGTAGCTCTTCTGGAAGAGATTCTACAGTGAGGTTCATATGCTCATTTTCATTACAGTAATGACTTGAAATTTTGGTAATGAAAAGAGTTTTATCCAGAATGCAACTGCTTGCCTAGACTTAAACCTCAATAGACAACATCCCCTCTATTTTAGAGCACACTAACGAGGTTGCTAGGAATTAGCAGTTAGGAGTAGTCAAACATATCTCCCTAAATGTAGGGGTGGATGAAATTACCCTATTCCACCCTAGGTCAATAAAATCTGCACTGCATGAAAACCACTCGAGTTCAGCGACATCAGATGGCCGCAAAATGGCCTTGGAAGATGCAGAGTGCCATAGCTATTCTGACTGGCTGCCCAGCAACCAATAAGAAGGTTCTACTCACAGAACCCAAATCATTAATTTAAAGTTAGCCAATGAGACTATCTCAAACATTAAATTGCTTCCACCAGACTACCTGCATTAGAAACAATTAGAAATCAGATGTTCTGTTCAACCCACTTTGAAAGACTGTTCTGAAGCCATACAAAGTAGCTTAGGCAGCTAGCACGCACTTATGAATATATAAGCACTTTGTATTCTGGAAGACTCAGGACTGCTGATGTAGTCAATGAGCAGCAGCAGGGATTTGAACTGATATTTGCTGCTATTTTCCTATCTGCAGAATCTGGCTTTCAAAATGGTGGTTACATGCACTGACCCGCCTCCCAGATCCACAGCAAAGCATTTACTTTACACAAATTATAAGTAAAGTTTTTTTTATGAGTTCCACATTTGCACATACATCTGTATTCTCTCATTTGGGTATGCAGTTCATAAAGACAGGCTACAAACGTGAAACACGTATCACACATTTCAAGGTGAGATAAGGGATGTCAATTAAACTAACTTGTTTTGTGGCCATACACTTTCTGTGGAAATCTGCAGTAAAGTGTCTGATAACTGTAGAACACAAGCTCACTGTTGGGTGCGTCTCACAATTCTGGATACATCCACGATTGGAAAAGGTTTGTTTCTGACAGTAACTCTTATTCACTCTCAGAAACAATACTACATGTATTTTTTGCATTAAATCTTCTATATTCCTACTTTTTTCCTAAACTTGGACAGTCTTTTGCATAAAGACCAAATCGTCTAGGAAAAAACATTTTAAGGTGGTTAAACACATCTCTGTCGCAGCATTATTTTATTAAAACTACCCCCCTTTAGTTCTTTAGACATGTAAATCTATTGTGGACATATTAAACTAAATTAATAATGTTCTCAATAGTGGTAAAGGGAGAAGAAGCAAGCGCCCGGTTTATTAGCAGTAGTGATAAAATGTATGACACTTTCAGGAACGTTCAATGCACTGGACTTTCCCATATGAATCAAGTGAAATATGTAAAAAATATATGTGCCAAAAGAGTTTTCCATCAGCATATCAAGCGGCTACAAAGTGTCATGAAATGCGTGAGTTTGAAAAAATATAATCTTATTATCTTAACGTAAATTAGGCATCAATAGAACAGATTACACAGTAAATAACAAAGACCGACATATTCAAATGCACTTCTGATGCTCAATTTGTGAGAAGTGTGATACCACATCAAACTGCTCGCAACGAAACGGCAAATCAAAGATCTTGGTGCTGTGGGATGGATCTACGACCATGCACTCCAACACAAACGTAGTTAAAGTAGAGACATCAAACGGATCTCAATTCCTGGGGTTCCCTGCATAGTGTTTCCACCTAAACGTGGAACTACACACAGAAAAATGTTATTTACGAAAGGTTCTAATCAAAAGGGTACTGCTTAGCAATTAATCTTTGAAACAGCAAATTAAATTGATAGAAGTGGATAGAAGCATTCAAATTGTATGTGTAAATACAATTTAAATAAGAATGAATTACATTTTACATGACTTCATACAAATCAAGAGGTGTTCAGATAGCCTACCCAGGCCTAGCATATCACTGCACTACATATATATGCACGCACACACACACACACACACACACAGAAAAAACATGAACAAGTGGTTGCTCATACAGTGGGACCACAGGGTGGGAATTGAAGGAGAAAGGTATAGCAGAGAAGTGGGCATCCAGTGCCCTTGCCTAGCGAACCATGTTATAGGTCCGTAGAGCAGGGAAAACTGAAGTAGATGAGACTCCGTGCAGGAGGAATTAGGACTCACCTACCTGAAGAAACTACCCTAGTCAACTTGTAAGAACACTGGATCCCATTTCATAGTATTTGCTTACTCCATCCACGCTCTAATATGGACTCATTTACTATAAAGAGGCTGCCTCAATTCTAGAGATTTAGAATAAAGCTGGGGAAAAAAGGTTTTATAATTTTTATAAAAAAGGAAAACAAAGATAACAAGCACTTGCAATGCAATGGGTCTCGCATTTGCTTGCGTTAGAGCTATTAGCGTTGTAAACTCCTAACCGGACTTTCTTGCCACATAAACTAAAAATTAAAAGTAATACAGTTTGACATAAGCCAGCCGATTCAAAGAACCACAGCATCAGCGTGATGGAGACACACAAAAGGAAAAATAAATTTGCTCGCAGTCAAACGTACCGGCAAAAGTGCAATTATCCATGTAACAGGGGCAAGGTCCAAGGTGGTAACTAAACTGCCCCAAGGAGGGACTAACATAAAGCACTTACCAACGAAAATAAAGGAATTTTGAAGGGCAAGTCCATGAACGAGTGATAGTGATGGGCGTGGTTAAAAGCCCAAATACATACCAACAAACGGAAAAGCAGCACTTGTGCGCTGCTATGCTCAACCTAAAAAGCGCCTAAAAAACAACAAAACAGTGCTATAAACAAAAATGTCTGATATTTGCACTTGTGTGTCATCACGAAGATGTCTTACCAAACGATCATGTGGATGTAGACTGCAGTAGCTGCTAGACTGTGGAATATGAGAAGAATTGCCCAACATCCCTCCATAGCTAGGCTGGTTCATTCCACTGGAGGAGCTCCATGGGTCACTGTTGTGATGACCATCTGAAATGTACATATAAATCAAGTGTATTCAAGCTGTTGTTCATAATACATTTTACTTTATAGTACACAAACATTAAACAAAGCTACATACTATCATTTTCATAACCAATTCAAAACAAAATATTTTCTATCGATCATGGATGAATCTATAGGTACAAATAATAAAATACATAAACGTTGGCTCTCTTATAGATTACAAATATATTTTTGAATGTTTAGCAAACACTGACATTTTTGTTCCCAGGCAGAAGTCCTTATTATACCAGAACTAAAAAACATACATCTTGTTTTGGTAAGGTAAGGAGGTGGAGGAAAGAATATGATTGCATCACTTGTAACATCAACACCACTGACCTCACCTTCAACAAAACTCTGCAGAGAGCTGTGGTCACTGTGCATTGCCAAAGGATGTTTGCAGTGGACACATAGCATGGTATACAACTACACCTGGTGCCCAGTACGTCTGTCACAAGAACTGTTGTGCATGGGCGATGGTTGGGTGCAGCAGCTCTCAGTCCTCAGTGCACTGTTGAACTGTTTTATCTTCGAAAATACAATTTTAAGTAGAGGTCTGCAGACTGATTGCAATATCTTATTTGACTCTGCAACCCAAAAAGCCAGCCGTAACCAACATGTGTCACAGCAGCCCAAAAAGGCAACCGTGACAAACATCTTGCAGTACTAGGCTTGTAGTCCAATTTCATAGGCTGTATTTAAAGAGTGCAGTGCCAAGACATCCACTGCAGAAAAGACATAGTGCAGTAGTGCCCTGTCCTTAAGGGGGAGGGGTCTTTTTGCAAACGTGAAGAGTGTCTGTCACACTGAGCAAAGGTCAGCTTGCTTCTTATTGATTACAGAAGTGTGCAAATACCTTTGCCCTTTCGAGATGCAGATGAGTCCTGGTGAATGTAGGCCATATCTAAGGAGCCCTCCATCTGCCCTGCATCATGCATGACCTATGATCTCATTCAGGTACTGGGAGAATAATTAAATAAAACCACATAATATGTCAGTGGACTAAAATCAATTACAGGATATTTATATGGCCAAAAGCAGGCTCAATCTAGTTAGGAAAGGTTTGCTGTTGGTGTGCTTTACGTCATTTAGAAAAAAAACTCCTTCAACATGACAATTATTCTGAGCACACTAACATGGACTTGACAGACCAAGTTCCCACCAAAAGTGGTTACAAAAAAACTTCTAACTTTCTCTATGATGCAATGGACATAATAATGAGAGACTATAAAGACAGATTGATTATACCAAGTCCAGAGTCCAGAAATTTAGAATGTAGGCCCTTGTCATGATATTATGGGAGCACTGCACCCTGACAAATGCAGGGAGGTTTAGCAAGAGGCTAGAAGGCCTAAAAATAGACACAGCAGGGCACAGAAAGTGGGGAGCTTTGTGAAAAGAGATCATAAATTACATAACCTCAAGTATCCTTTGACATGCATGTTATATGCAGCAGACATGCCTCTTATGTATGCCTCTCGCATCTCATATGCCTCTGCTGGGAGCAATTTAGTGCATTAAGGACACCAATGGATTACAGAAACTCAGTTCTAGATATTCTTGAAAGGTATACAAGGAAAAAAAAACATCCATACTTGAGAAACCCGTGGACAACACCGGAGATAACCAGAGTACTATGAAAATGGATATGATCACCTGTAGATCAAATGCTAAGAGTTCTAGTTTATCAGCCATGAAAAGTGCCCATTCCTTCAGACACATAGGGAAGGACAGTTCTCATAATCGTGGCAAAGGGGACTTACCATTTCTCTTTTAATAGGAATGCTGAATTGTCACCAGACCCCCTTAAAGATCGTTAGAAAAAGCCGGAGAAAAAAATCCACACTTAGGACGTCTGCAGAGGTTTCGTTTATAAAGTACTGTCCTCTAATCACAGTAAAATCCTTAACAAATGCGACCGGACCTGCTCAGAGCCTCCAAGTAAATCTACTGGGATTTCAAACTCGGCAATCACTACAATATACAATTAAGTCAAATCAGTATGATCCAGCTGGCAGCAGCATTCAGAATGGGATTGTGGTTATGTCGTTGTAAAATGCACACAGACTAACTGCTTCTAGGCGCTTGGGAGAGAAGCGGTCTACAGATTACAAACTGGGTGCCGTGGTTGCAATGATCCCACCTCCCCCGTCATGGTGCAAGGCAGAAAGGAGGGTACAACAACTCCAGTACTACTGTGTATGGCACAGTACAGCAGTTTCTTACAGAAGCCGAGGAGGAGGGTGCGGCCTACCAACCCACCTGTAACAAAAACAAACATATTTATGAGGTTTGTGGGGTAGAATGTTCATAGCGCAGGAGCCAGAGACCGCCGGCTCTTCACGTCAGCATTTCTGAATGATCTGCTGTTTCCTGCACAGAAGTATAGCCTGCTTTACACGATTGTGGACAGGCTGTTCCCGGAGAGAGTCCTCAACTCTGCTGTAGATAGTCCCATCCCATTTCGAATTCATGTGAACATATTTAACTATCTCCAAGACCATTTTCTTAAATAACTAACAGTAAACCGGTAGTTGACCAACAGTTCTATGGTACGGCCTTGGTAACTACACCCCAGGCCGGGGAGACGGGCTGCTGGTCCTGCCTGATAAATATGCACGTTTTATCATGTTAGGGGCCATTCACATCTCACAGAATGTGAGAGATACTGGTGTGTAAGGAAATGAGGTACCCACTGTGTCTCTACAGCCAAGTGCGTGCTGTAAAATTACCCTTTGTAAGCTTTCTGGCTCTTGCTTCTTCCGGGTCAGGGGTTGCCTCTGACCCTGTTCATGTGGAATGGAGCAAGCAGTTCCGGTTAAGTGCTCTATAGCGCAGGACAAAGGCTGAGTTGCCAGTGTTTGGTTCCCATCTATAGTGATACAGTCACCACAAAATGACAGAAATACAGATCAGAGTAATTACCGCTGGCTGCGATTAAGATTCCTGTAGCTCACTATGCCTTGGGACTCAAACTGCATCTCATCGGTGAAGCCACGGAAAGTCAAAAATGGTCAAGGATGTCTTGTGCTACCGTTCAAAAACAGGTGTGTCTAATAGTTCAGGCCGGTCTGGTCCTTTTAAAGTAGGACCAAAGTTGAGTTGCATGTGGTAGGCCTCTTTCAAGAATGGCAGTGCAGGTTTCAATTGAAGTATTCACTCCTGTTTTGCTTTCTTAAGTGTGAGGGCTCCGATGAGACATGGTCCCCTTGCTCACTATACCACAGGAATCAAGCTGCAGCTCAGTAATGAGGACCATAAAAACTACAACCAGGGGGTTTCTTGTGTTCATCTACGGATCGGATGTGACCAGCAGTTCAGGATGGACTGTTCCCAGTGCAACAGGACCAGGGTAATTTGCAAAAGGGTGGTCCGTGTCTGCAGAGGGGGAGTTCGCTGCCAGATGGACTGGAATGAAGCCCACAATATGACCAGTGGCGGAGGTTAATTCAAGATATCAACCGTCACTTTTTATTTTTATTTGGAATCATGAGTCTGGCTTTTAGAAGAATAAGGTGTAATTTATGTAGTTTAAAGGAGGCTTCTGAACTAAATGGAGCTCCTGAGAGTTGGGGAAAAGGCATGCATGTGAGATTTTTTTGTCATTTTTGAAATGTAGTCTTGATTTTTCACAAATATACATATTAAATGCAGCATTGTAAATACTTCATATACCGGTTCTTAAAGCCCAACGAACCATAACCTCATACAGTGTGATATGCGTGAGAGGTTATAGACCAGAGCAGCTTGGAGTTACCCAGGTTCTCTGTTCTCAGCTGCAATCTTAAAAGTGCAATTGTTACTGTTAAGATCTAGACCATGGGTACTCACAAACTTTTTCTCGGGGGCCAAAATTGCAGTATGGTTTGCGGCCGAGGGCCGCACTGAAGTGACAGCGGGGGGCGGGGCTTAGAGGGGGAACAACCACCCCACCCCCTTTTTCAAAACAATGCTAAACAATGCCATCTGCACACAGCGCCATCTGCTCCCACCCCTACCCCAGTAACACACACAGCGCCATCTGCACACAGCGTCATCTGCTCCCACCCCTAGCCCAGTAACACACACTGCGCCATCTGCTCTCACCCCTACCCCAGTAACACACACAGCGCCATCTGCTCCCACCCCTACCCCAGTAACACACACAGCGCCATCTGCACACAGCGCCATCTGCTCCCACCCCTACCCCAGTAACACACACAGCGCCATCTGCTCCCACCCCTACCCCAGTAACACACACAGCGCCATCTGCTCTCACCCCTACCCCAGTAACACACACTGCGCCATCTGCACACAGCGCCATCTGCTCTCACCCCACCCCAGTAACACACACAGCGCACACACACAGCGCCATCTGCTCCCACCCCTACCCCAGTAACACACACAGCGCCATCTGCTCTCACCCCTACCCCAGTAACACACACTGCGCCATCTGCACACAGCGCCATCTGCTCTCACCCCACCCCAGTAACACACACACACAGCGCACACACACAGCGCCATCTGCTCCCACCCCTACCCCAGTAACACACACAGCGCCATCTGCTCTCACCCCTACCCCAGTAACACACACTGCGCCATCTGCACACAGCGCCATCTGCTCTCACCCCACCCCAGTAACACACACAGCGCACACACACAGCGCCATCTGCTCCCACCCCTACCCCAGTAACACACACAGCACCATCTGCTCTCACCCCTACCCCAGTAACACACACTGCGCCATCTGCACACAGCGCCATCTGCTCTCACCCCACCCCAGTAACACACACAGCGCACACACACAGCGCCATCTGCTCCCACCCCTACCCCAGTAACACACACAGCACCATCTGCTCTCACCCCTACCCCAGTAACACACACTGCGCCATCTGCACACAGCGCCATCTGCTCTCACCCCACCCCAGTAACACACACACACAGCGCAATCTGCTCTCATGCCTACCCGAGTAACACACACTACATTAAAAACAAATAAATAAATAACCAAAGAGCCTTACCTGACTCAAAGCACTGTGAAGATGCCACAAATGTGGAACAGCAGGCAGGCAGGGGGCAGCAGACGTGGAGCCGGTGACAGGAAGCAGACGACCAAAGCCCCGTAAAAGTTAGCTGCAAGCGCTGACTTTTATGGGGCTTTGGCTTCCAGGATCGTCAGGGCAACGCCATAAACAATGGCCGCCGTATGTAAACATAGAGGAGGGCCGCGGGAGCATGCTCCCGCGGCCCTCTTCTATGTTTACATACTGCTGCCATTATGATATGGCGTTTGGCGTAGGTCTCGCGGGCCGCCAAGCTAGGTCCGTGGGGCCGCTGGCGGCCCGCGGGCCGTACTTTGAGTACCGTTGATCTAGACAAATGTGATAAACACGCATTTCTGAGAACTGTGGTTATTCTAATCCCTGAGCAAATGTTGTACAGTGGTGAATAGTAACGTTCAGTAGGGCATGTACAGATGCAATCCACCAGAAGGTAGATACTGATATCCCAAACTTAGAATAATGAAAAGAGTAAATAGTGAGAGTGACTAAGGTTTCAGGTGAACTGTTGCAAAATGACTGATAAGAAAGTATCTGCGACATTAGCCTGTATGCTGCGTTCAAGGAATAGGGACATTTATGTGTCTCTCAAAATGCAATAACCAGGGGTGTGGAATTTATTAAAATATCTACTTGTCCAGGGGACAGGTTGCTTCTCAAATCTACTTGTCCTGTAAAAAGATCTACTTGTCCCTTTGGTGCCATGTAGTGTGGCGACAAATTATGGCAGCAATTAATAACCTCTCTGATTATGCCAGGGCTACTACCATAGTAGGGCTTCAATACTTGGAGTTTCAATCCCTACTGTAGCAATTTCCTTATTTTGCCACCTTTCTGCAGATCTGCATACTGGGGCTGGAGGAAGCAGTAAGCAATAGTTCCAGGGCTGGAATGCCTTTGAGTCTGCAAACCTACTAACCTGCATGTTTTAAAGATTTTTACCAGCTTCTCTCTAATATTTTCCCATAATAAGAAAGGTTGGACATTTACTCCTGACAATGGCAGAATTAGAACTTCTTCCAGGGTTGGGAAGAAAGTGTCTGGAGGGAAAATGAACTTGCAAATGCTCAATAGATTTTCACATGAGCAAATCTACACATCGTATTTACCCATGCTAAAATACAGTTCACAAATATTTTATAGGGGTACGACATATACCATGGGTGCACTTTTGTGACTTTCTTTAAGAATTTGGGGCCACAAGTAGGTAGGTTTAGATTTGTGACCTGCAAATTGCGAGTCGCAAATCCGAATGTAGGATGGTGTCCTTGACACAATCTGATTCGCAAGGGCTTCGCAAATGCCCACATCATGAATAATCATGAGGTGGGTCGCAATTTGCGACCACCTCACGAATGGTGGCCTGCTGGAGACAGCAGACCACCATGTCTGTGACTGCTTTTCAATAAAGCAGTTTTTTTTGTTTTTTTTTGTAATGCAGCCCGTTTTCCTTAAAGGAAAACGAGATGCATAACAAAAACGAAAAATGAAACGTTTTCGTTTCATTTTTTCAGAGCAGGCAGTGGTCCGCAGGACCACTGCCTGCTCTGAAAAAATGTTTACAGTGACATTCACAATGGGGAAGGGGTCCCATGGGGATCCCTTCCCTTTTGCGAAAGTGTTAGCACCCATTTGAAATGGGTGCAAACTGCGATTGGTTTGCACCCGCGTTCGCGGTCACAAAACAATCCTACATTGCACTGCGAGTTGCAATTAGGAAGGGAACACCCCTTACTAATTGCGAGTCGCAAACCCGTTTTGTGATTCGGTAACCAGGTTACTGAATCGCAAAACTGGGTTTGTGCATCGCAATGTGCTTTTTGCACGTCGCAAACAGCGAAAGTCGCTGTTTGCGACATGCAAAAAGCTACCTACATGTGGGTCTTGGTCCCTAATTTGGTCTGGTGTTAACAAAGACATTTTGTTTTTATTAAACTTCTATTTCTCTCTCTTTTGGCTGGCTTTACTGTGAGTGATCGCATTCTGCTCTTCCACAAGGAGCATATTGCCACACAAAGTAGTTTTGTTCAGTGTCAGGAACTACAGTGGCAATCAGTGACGTAACGAAACTGGAGGGTGCCCCTTTGCAAAGAACATGGAGGAGCCCCCTCTCCAGACTCACTCAGGGCAGGTGCTGTGCTGACGGGGCCCCCTGGAGGGCAGCTGCGGGGCCTTTGTTATGCCGCTGGTGGCAACGTGTGCTTTAAGAGTTCAAAAACTTTTTGGGGGGGTTTTGCCAATGTTTGTTACAATGTTGAGGGCCTGGTAGCTCCCACAACAATAAAGTGTTACAAAAGCCATTTCAAAACAAGACACGCATTGATGAAACTAAAAGACTTATAAAAATATGTCAGATCAGTTGGCTTTGTCAGTGTTTGTTTATTTTCATGCTTCCCATAATCATGTTGAAAATGGTTACACTGATTTTCCATTAGAAATATTTTTGGGAAATACTAGCATGCATCAACACATTTTACTAAATGACACGTCATTTGCATATAATCAGAGAGCATTCTGGGAGCATTATACTTAGCCTCTTAGCCTAAACTTTTCAAACATGTGTGTACACGTTTTTTTTTTGTACTGGAACCAACGTCAGTAGTGAAGTGTGACCTTAAAACATTTATTTACAGCACGCACCCTAATAATGAAGGCTTTCAAATAATGAACCATAAATACAAGTTCGAACAGTACCACTAGGCTCATTAGGTAACTTTATATAAAGTTACTAACTGCAATGTATGTGTCTGATTTCCATTTAGAAAACATGCACACACACACAGACCTCAAATAACAGGCTGACTGATGATCTTGCAGCTCGCAGGGGTATAAAATGTGTGCCACATGCCCCACGCTTGCTGCTTCAACACAAGGACTCAGACATAAACTAAGTATTGTTGTCTACTACTGATGGCCATTTCAAGTAGGACCACCTAACACAGTTTCAAGTGGATAAGCTATTTTGGCGATAAAGTATTTGTTTCGATTAACAATTCCCATTCCAATACAACGAACACCAATTTGCCAACAGCAAAGTAAATCAAAGGTTACCAATAAGATAATGGTCTGGTGTTGGAAATAACTAAAGAGCAAAAAAAAAAAAACATTGCAGGATTAAAAGTTGAGTGGTTTTATGCATTCCTACTGAATCAAACAATCCCAACGGAATACAGCTAAAGGTCACGTGGCCTCAACAACATCCATTTCCTGGAAGCATTTGCAGAGATATGCAGAACAAAATATTTTCAAGGGTAATGTACCATATGTCTAGCACCCTTTGTGCAAATCACCCTACGGACCAGAGGAAGAAAAAGGTTCTCCCAGAGTTAGGATTTGATAGGTAAAGAAGTCAGGAGAGGTATACATTCCAGACTGAATTTCCAGACCCAGTAGGCCAACTAACAGCTGGATACCCATTCCACTGGTAACAAGTCCTAATCCATACGTTAAAACATTTTCACAATATATACTCCCACTTTTAACACAGCATGATGTAATTCCTATTCTATCAGGGAAGCTAGTAGACCCAAAAGCATTGCAGAACTCTTTAAACGTGATACTCCCATAAGTGTAAGGGCAGTGTTGTGGTTAAGGAGCTCCTCCATGCCCCTATCTCCACCCACCACTAGGCAATTCAGTCCAGTCCACTACAAAAACATACTCGATTGCTTACCATAAAACAGCTTTGCTCTGCTGATCAAAATATAAGTGTAATTAAACAGAAGTCCTACTGGTACATGTCAGGGTGTGTTCCTTGCTTGTAATATGGCAAGATCTTAGGATGTGTGTGATTGTGTTTGATAACGGGTCTAGCATGCACACTTTGTCACCAAGCAGGTCTCTAGAAGCTGACGGTTTACCTCAGAATACACGTAGCTGCTGGGAGGAGGCAGTCTCTTCTAAATAGGATGCTAGGTTTTAGAATTCAGACAAAGTCCTATAGAGTTCACTACAAGGGCAAGATGACGATCAGAAGAGGAGAATGGTGACTTTTCTAGGTACCTAAATGGTACTGAAAAATCCAGATATGATGTATGAAGTGATATTTGTCTAAAGTGTTACATCCAGTGCTTTATTTGAGTCGGTAGTTGCCGGTGGGGGCCACCTGCACTCATCTTTGGGGACCGGCACTTATTTTTCTATATTTGACCTTTTCTGAGAGCAAAGAGAGAAAAGTAAACAAAACTAAAAGATGGTGGAAAAGAAAGACTGAAAACCTATCAAAAGGGAGAAAGCAGAAACCTGTAAGAGTTAGATGAAGGGACAGGGAGTGGCTGCTTGTTTAATTAAAGCGCCACTAGGTGGAATATAGTCCATGCAGCCTCGGTACTGGGCCAACTTTTAATTGCACTGGTCGCAGGCTTCTGAGCAGAGCTTTGGGCAAAGCGCTCATTCTTTTACAAACTAAGCACTGGTTACATATATGCCTCCATTTTCTCTCTAATGTCTGACCTAAGGTTTTCAGGGATGATACCTCCGTCATGAACCTTTTGCCAGGTCTGGCATTCCCAAAAGATCAAAATTTCTTAAGACGAACAAGGTGTTGAAAGCATCAGTGAGAAACCATTGGCATTAAACGGACAAGCTTATCAGATAGCGAAGTCACAGCTCCAAAGATCTATTACAATGCAGTACTGGAAATATTTGAAATATGTTTTAAGCCCATGCGTTACCCACAGGCATGTTACTAGAAACCGGTGCAAACTACGCCAGTATAATCATGGCTAATGGGACGAGTCAGTGGCCAATCAAAGGCAGTCAAACGCAACAGGTTTGGTTCCTAGATGTCAAGAATGACATCAAACATATGTTTAGCAGAAAGGGAGCTACCAGTGATAGGTTGTGAGCAAGCAGAGATATAACAAGGGAGAATAGACAATTCAATAGTAAAGCAGAAATCTATGGCAGCCCGTCTCACGATCCCATACATTCTGCCTACATTCACTTTGAAGGTCTCAGCTGGGTGATAGCTTAGACAGGGACACCAAGAGGTGCGAGGCCCCTGAATCACAAATCTGAATGGCTCCTCTATTCACCTAATCTGGCTTAGATGTAACATTTTTCAATAATATTGCATGTGCAATTTACATCTGACTCCAGATTTGATATTTGTAGTCCAAATGACCAATACAGTATACATTAGCAAACAATTTCTACCATTTCCGAGGTTCAAATGAATATTTATATTCATAACGAGGCATCTGTGGCTATTTAGTTGCAACAGGCAGGTGATATGGGTGGAACCTTACAGTGCGCTAGTTATTCCTGCTATAGCAGTCTCCAGTTTTAGCCTGAGTCACTGACATGTAGTCGTCAGTCAAACCTGAGAGTAGCAGGGGGTATAGTGGGAAAACCAAGACACCATTTTAACAGAGAAGAGGCAGTAGAGGTTTGTGCAGGAGACATCATCCAGCACAAGAGGTCAGAAATCCAGAGGAACAAAAAAATAATTGGTACGCAACACAGATCAAACTTCTTACAATTATAAAGATGTTAGAAAGGCTTAATTACAATAAGTCTCAGAAGCTGGTTGGTGTTCTACAAAAACAAACATATTTAAAAAATATATATATGTCAATAGATTCCTGTGATAGTTGGAAAACTTACATCAATCAATATGAATACGTCTTTTTCAGGAGTAAAGTCTGAATATGAACAAGAGGAAAATGGGCTGGCGGCAGGATGTTATAACTAATGAATAATTAGTTTGTATGTATACATTTTGATACTACAATATGTCTCTACTTCCAGGCAACCAACTTTTTTTAAGCATGTCTGGTTCAGAAGTACTAACGCTGGGACATACCATATACAGAGGCTTTTATAGAATACATCATTTAACTTCATTGACCCTACACATTGCTAGTGTGACACTTTGAAGGAAGCAAATTCCATACGGATTGTGTGTGAATTAATACGTAATTCGTACTATGCAAGTACCCAGAATTTGCAGCATCCTTTATATTACACAATCTGTGCACCTCACTATTTACTGTTGGGATCCTTCTGTAGGTATGGGATGTGGGTGTAACTCCTATTTCCGATTCATAACTGCTCAGTTACTCACATTCACATACCATTTGTGTTAAAAGAACAACACTGCACAAAGTGAATTAACTACATGAAATATTTTGACAACGACTAAGTAGTGGTGGCTGCCACTGAACGGGGATGGCGGGGGCTGGACGAGTGGTTGTGGAAAAAAAGAAAAACAAAACAGACATGCGCACTTTGTGGTGCACATACCCCCCCCTCCAACGCTCCTTCGGCCCCCTCCCTCCAGGCCAGCCCCGTCCCGCCCCTTCTCCCAGGAAAAATAAAATGATAATAAGGAAGCGTTATTATCACTTTATTTTTCCTTTTCCTAAAATCCAGTGGGGCGACCCTCCTCCGCCTTAGCAGAGGAGCTGCCCCTGACTGTAAGCAATAAGCAGCTCAAAAAACAGACTAGCGTTTATTTACATATCGGTACACTTTTTTTTTTTTTACCAATGCATACAATGTGACAGAACCATCACATCACGTCTTTGTCACAGAAGACTAACACGTGACCGAAACGTTTGTTCTGCCCTATGGGATGTGGTTCTGAACAGGTGCTTCCTGTGCAGGCCTAACATTTTGGTGCGGGCGTCTGAGGGCCTTCATCGGCTTCATTTCTGCACATGGTGGAAACATGAAGCCAATTCAACACACTGCAGAGCTTTCAGGGACCCTGTTCAGAAAGATGTAGACCCCGTGTTGTTTCTGGCAGGAGTGGTGCTGCATTCAGGGTGGTCTGAAAAAAAGCGGGAGACTCATTCCGACAGACGTTTTCCAGAACAAAGGTTTGGATTCTCTCATTAAACTAAGATGATTCGAATAATAACAGAAAAAAGTTTGTAAACAATCTTCAAAACAGCGAAATTAAGCAACATGACAGAATTGCAAGCTGTCCTTCGAAATTAAGCAACATGACAGAATTGCAAGCTGCCCTTACCTTGCATAAAGAAGGAGCTGGGAAAAGTGCTGGATGCAGGTTTTGAAGAAGGGTAGCCCGGCGAGTCCCTATTATAATCGGCAGTACTTGCTGATGGGGCATAAACCTAGAAGGAAAGGGATGGATTTAGTATGGTTCACGGTGAATGAGCACTAAAGCATATCAACCTTGAAAGTAGGCACTCAATGTTATTCCCTCAATCCCGTTCCCTCCCCAGCCACCAATGGATGTATTATTTAAAGTCTATCGCAGGCGAGTCGGAGAAGCTGATAGGTTCCAGCATTACAGCGTCCTCTCTATTTTACCTCCACAATCCCTACTGCACCTTCATCTGGCAGTACAATACGAAACAGCCGATTGACCAATCAGAACATCCCACAGCATTAGCCATGTGTGCAGCATTACTCCATATTTTATTTAGCCTTGTAGTCATGTATCAGAAGCCAGATGGGCAAGAATGTGTCTTTGTGGGCTCTCTGATCACTAGAGAGCCCTCCCACCTCCATTACCTCTCATCACTTTATAAGCCATGATGGCAACAATTGAGCCTCGACTCCTTTCAGATTTGGTTACAACCTGTGTCGCTGATAAAAGCAACAGGTTAAGAAGCATCTAGTAGGGTTTATACATCTCGCCCCCCTGTGAGGGTCTGAACCCTGGTACCACCATTCCCATTTTTTTATGTTATGCAACATCCCAGTATTTGGCCCCTGCAGACACAAACTCTTTCCAAAATACAAGTCAATTAGAATTCTTCCAACATATGCATGGCATTGCCACTACCCCTACACAGCCTATAACACTGACTTATATGAGGATAAATCCTTCTGAACCTGTTCAGCATTACAACCCGGATTTGCCTTGAACTTAGTTTCGCTGCAGCCAGACTATTTTCTCTTGTATAACACTTTGCCTCATCAATCATATTAAAATATTCCACTTCAGAATTACATCTAAACCCAAACTTCAAAACAGTGTATTAGATTGTTTCTTTGTCCTTATCAATCACATTATATTCAAAAGTGCAAAACACCTTTAATGTAATAGTCTCTCAGCTTCTGATGATTAAAATGTGCCGACATGCTGAATGACAAGGTAAGACTGGTGTATAATGGTCTGCAGTGCCGCCGGGTAGCACTGTACAGCTTTATAGCGTCTGGATCTATGGCTGTGGCCAGCTGGGGATGCCAGAGCTCAGCCATTCACAATTGAAAAGTCAAAGATGTTGCTCCTGTGTTACCTTCATCTGTTTTGTGTGCTGTGTTTGTACATTTTCTGTTTTGCTATCCTGGAATACCTGGAACTAGAATCTTCACCCAAGTCTGTAATACTGGACATCATGTAGTAACACACGACATCTTCCGCAATACACTATTCTGGCCTTTGAAATTGTGCCCTTCAAAGCAAAACCCACACCTTCCACAACACACTGCTTTTAACTACTAGTTAGACTAGAGGAGGGACCTGCACTCCCCAGTCGTGGCTGCGATTATTTCACTACAACCAGAAACTACATCGCTCAGGAAGCACTATACTCATGAGGCTGAACTTCCAAAGATTTTCTGAGCCACAGTGAAGCAGCATCCAATCAGAGCCAGGGGCGGGAAGAGAGTTGCTGAAGGGTGAAGTCACCAAGGATATGGGCCAGCCCAACAACAGCTTTAAACACAAAAGTCTATCTTTGTTGCCTGGATTTCCCTTGTACTTAATGTCACAGTGCTGATCCCCTGCAAACGTTTGATGGTGCTTTTTTATCATCTGTTCCTAGCATTCTACATACACACTGCCCTATTCCCCACGGATAAACTTGATGCTTCTCCAGCCTGGGTTAGCTTGTTGCAGCCTCCCGAGAAGGTGGAAAAGACAGCTCTTGGACTTTTGCTTTCTCGTGTTTTGGCTTGGTGCAAAGCCACAGCTGGGCGATGCATCTTCATCACCATGAGATTTCTGTCCCTGTGCTGTAGCTCAATTCCTTGCCTTTTATTTGTTCAAACTAAGCTGTTCAAGCACTGGATTAATCCTCAGCAAGCTACACTTTATCCCTTCACTGTCCTTCACGAGTAACCCTCAGGTTCTCCAATTCTTGTTTGATGCAGGTGCTCCTCCCTCCCCCACTGCTTAGCTGCCTATCCCATTTCTCCAACAGTGTGAAGCCTGATTTTCCTTCAGGGCCAACTTCTCTCTGTTGAGTGGCAGTTTGGGATCCTCGTCTAGATAGGTTTCTTGCTTGCTCACTGTTTGGGTTTCATGTTTGTGTTCTAAGTTACATTATACTGCAATCTTGTGACACTTGGACATGGCACCGTCGCCACCAACATACCATGCTCTCAGTACTACCGCTTCAGCTCTGAGTAATTTCGGTTCTTTTGAGCAAGAAATCATTCATGAGCTTGACACAAATGTTACCCCTGTGCACTGTTGCCCAAAATAGCATAGGCTGTGCATCGTAGAGTATACATTGTGGTACTATACAAACCTGCTTCGCCTGACGTATGCTAGAAATATCTCCACTTGAATAGTACCATACCCTGTGAGGCTTCTCTTTCCCACTCATGACTGAACTAGCCGGCCTTGAGATATGGATCAACATAAAGGAAGGTACTGAGTGTAGTTTTATGAGGCACCACACAGCAATGGACAAATACATGTTCTGATGCACCCACAGTTCACCCTGGTGGTGTGCGTATCGAAAATGATGTGATCCAAGGCTCACAAAGGTTGCTTGCTAACACTGTGGAATGTACTAAAAATGCCAACTTTAGGGTGGATGCACAATGCCCAGTCAATGTATGCTGCTGCTGCCGGTCAGCTTGATTGTGTGGGTTTCCAGCATCAAGACACCACCCACAAATTGTATGCCCACACACAGGGACATGCAATGTGAGAGGAAAAAATAAATCACAGGGAATGAACCAAAAAACAAAAGCAAAATACAAACACATTACATAAAGGTATTAACAGTATGAATTGAGTGGTTAGGTGGGAGATTCATAGATGCGTGGCTCATACCAAGTACGTCCTTATGCACAGGCCATTTACTTATACACAGAAAGCATTTAGTGTGGCGAGGCCTTTCGTCTAAAACAAACCCATCCCAAAGGGTATAGAGTCAGCAGAGAAATATCAGAATATTCCCATGTGTTGGCTTCATTTAAAATAATTGGTAAGTTCAGGCTGTGTAAGCAATAGAGAAATTAAGCAGGCTTTTTAAAATCTACCATAAGGGAACATACATGTTCTAACCGTGCAGCTTACTACGAAACTAAACTTGGATTCTCAAATTTGGCTGGACATCCCTATATATTTGGTCGAATGTACAAAACAAAGTGACTACTTTTTCGAAACTGAATCATGCTTCCAAAGAAATCCTCCGGAGGCATCCCTAGCACATGATAGAAGATGCAAAGAACGGAGGATTCTGGGCGAGGCGCACCTAGCAGATAAGAGGCCAACTGAGTGTGCGCGCTCAGCCGCAAGCCAGGGTGTGCTATCCAACAATATACAAGGCTTAGCACAGAATATCGGACGACTTGTAATTCTCATTTGTTTCCTCAGCTGCCGCACTCAGGGCAGCATCGCACACATGGATCCTATTTGTTTGTCTTTGTTTATTCTAACTGGGCCTTCTTCTCGCCTTCTCTAGGTGGTCTGTTCTGGGTCAGCCGCCCACCCCTGTACTCGCAGGCACAACATGGCTCTGGCATAAGCCCTGGTGGGTCAGAAGGTTCCAGTCATGGGTCAGGGAGGGGAACTAATGCATAACACACCCACCCTGGCTGTGCGTGGAGGCTGCTTGGAGTGATTCGTACTCCATGTTAGAGGAGGTATTTTCATCTTCCCTTGATTAAAATCTGTAGTTCTTAGGCTGAGGGGAAAACGCAGACTGATCTGCCCTTTGAAAGCACAACGGTCGGTGGCTCATCAACAGGCGTCATAATGTCCCAGACCGCCAGAGTTCACATGCTATTCTGTCTAGGTTTCTTACGCGACGGCAATGAATACTGCACAATGATACCTGTTCTATCAAAGTACACTGAATCAGTCTTCGAGATGTGATACAACATTACATTACAAAACCCAACCCAACTCACTCTATTAACATCTAATTTCACTTAAATGTTGAATGTCAAGATACCCACTAAGACACGAGTCGCGAGCTACCACAAAGTAATACTGGACAGAAATGCTGGACCAATATTTTCTCAAAACGTTACAGGATTCTGTACAGACAGTACAGACTCCAAAAAAATAGACTAACTTCAGGAATGCAAAAATAGTCAGTTCAATGTCCATGCCAATGCGCAGAAAAGCATACGGCTGACTCGAGACAATCTATGTGATATCAATCTACTTTTGACGCCTAGAACTGTAGTGAAGACTCCTCAGCATGCTTACTGTAAGAATAGGGTATGAAACTGCACCCTCTGACTCGACCAAAAACACCAACTCGCAGAAATGAATTCCTTCCGATGGGCATCTCCCCAACACTTTCATGTGTGAACCAGATCACAGCAGACGCTACCGAACACCCCGCTCAATTAATACAGCTCGGTTCCCCATCTGTCCTACGGTGCAGACAGGAGTATTACAAGCATTGACAAAGCTAATATGTGTTGCCTATACAAGAGCTGTTGGCTTGTCGATGTGTTTTTGCCATGGTGTGCTGTAGCATGGCTGCTGTTCAGCATGGCAAAAAATTAGTGATTAGTGGCATGGAGTGTCAGTGTGGAGTTGGGGAGCACTGTTGCCATATGGATTTGCTGGAGTAGAGTGTCAGAGTGGAGTAGAGTGTCAGAATCGAGTAGAGGGGAGTTCAGTTTAGTGGTTAAGTGGCAGAGAGTGTCGTGGAGTGGGGTGGGATGGAATAGGATGAGGCGGGATGGGATACCGTGGAGCGGGTTGCAGTGAATTGAGATAGTCTGGTGGATTGAAGTGGGTGGACTGGTAGGGTGGATTGAAATGGAGTGGGGTGGACTGGAGCGACGTAGATTGGAGTGGGGTGAGTGGGTGGACTGAATTGGAGTCACAGGACAGGGTGGGGCGGACTGTACTGGGGAGTGGTGAATTATATTGGAATGGGTTAGTATGGAAGGGGGTGATTAGACTGGACTGGAGTGGGTGGATTAAACAAATGGAGTGGGGTGGATTAGAAAGGACTAGAGTGGGGTGGTTTGCACTGGAGTGGATTGGAGTAGGGTGGGCTGAATTTAATGGACTTGGGTGGGTGGATTGGACAAGAGTGGGGTGGAGTGGATTAGAATTGAGTGGGGTGGGCTGGACAGATTGGACTGGAGTGGGATAGACTGAACTGGGGAGGGGTGAACTGGATTGGGGTACAGTGGGTGGACTGGATTGGGGTACAGTGGATTGGAGTGGAGTGGGGTTTATTGAAGTAGGGTCACCTGGATGGGGTGGGTAGGAGTAGGGTGTGTGGAAATGGGATGGGGTGGATTAGAATGAGGTGGGGGATTGGAGTGGTGTAGATTGGGGTGAATTGGTGGACTGGAATGGGTAGGATAGAGTGGGGTACAATGGAGTGGGTGGACTGCACTGAGGTGGGGTGGATAGGACTGAGTGGGATGGATCAGGGGTGGAGTGGACTGCAGTGGTGTGGACTGGATTGAGTGAGGTGGATTGTACTGAGTGGGATGGATTGGATTGGGTAGATCGGGGTGGGTGGAATGGATTGGAGTGAGGAAGATTTGGGTGAGGCAGGACTGGAGCAGGGTGGATTGGAGAGGAGTGGACTTGAGCATGGTGGGGTGGAGAGGACTGGATTTGAGTGGTGCAGATTGCAGTGAATTTGAGTGGGGTGATTTGGAGTGAAGTGGATTGCATTAGAGTGGGGAGGACCTTTTGGAGAGGGGTGGATTTTTGGAATGCTATAGATACAAGTGGGGTGGATTGGATTGGATTGGTGTTGGGTGGATGGACTGGAATTGTTTGGACTGGAGTGAAGAAGGTTGGAATATGGTGGTTTGAAGCGCACTATATTGGAGTGGGTGGATTAAGGTGGACGGGATTGATTGGACTGGAGTGAGGTGAATTAAGGTGGATTGGATTGGCGTGGGATGGACTTGAGTGGGGTGGACTGGGTTGCAGAGGATTAGAGTGGGGTGGGGTAGATTGTATTGGAATGGGGTGGATTGGATTGAAATGGGGTGGACTGGAGTGGGTGGATTGGGTTGGAAGGGATTGGAGTGGGTTGGATTGGAGTGAGTTGGACTGTTGTACGGTAGACTGGAGTGGGGTGGAATGGAGTGGGTGGACTGTGGTGGGGTGGAATGGTGTGAGGTGGATTGGCTTGAGTGGAGTAGATTGTACTGGGCTGTACTACACTGTTGTGAGGTGGATTGGATCAGGGTGATTTGTGGTGGATGGAAGTGGGATGGAATGGAGTGGATTGGAACGGGGTGAGATGGATTGGGGTGGGGCAGACTGGAGTGGGGCAGATTGGAGCAGGGCACATTAGAGCAGGCAGATTGGAGTGGGGCAGATAGTTTTGGTTTGGAGTGGGGCCGATTGTTTTGAATTGGAGTGGGGCAGACAATTTTGGATAGGAGTGGTGCAGACTGGAGTGTGGCAAATTGTTTTGGATTTGAGTGGGGATTAATGTTTTAGATTAGAGAGGGGCAGATTGTTTTAGATTGGAGAGGGGCAGATTGTTTTAGATTGGAGAGGGGCAGATTGTTTTGGATTGGCATGGGACCGATTGGAGTGGGACAGATCGTTTGGGACTGGAATGGGGCAGAATGGAGTGGGGCAGATTGTTTTGGATTGGAATGGGGAAGATTTATTTGGATTGAGTGTGGCAGATTGTTTCGGTTTGGAGTGGGGCAGATCGAAGTGGGGTAGTTTGCTTTGTATCAAACTGGGGCAGATTATTCTGGAGTGGAGCAGATTGTTTTGGAGTGGTGTGGGACAGATTGGAGTGGGGCAGACTGTTTGAACTGGAGTGGTGCAGATTGTTTCAGACTGGAGTGGGGCAGATTGCTTTAGACTAGAGTGGGGCAGATTGTTTTGGATTGGCGTGGGGCAGATTGTTTTGGATTGGCGTGGGGCAGAGTGGGGCATATTGTTTTGGATTGGAGTAGAGTAGACTGGAGTGGGGCACATTGTTTGGGACGAGAGTGGGCAGACTGGAGTGGGGCATACTGTTTTGTAATGGAGTGAATTGGAGTGGGACAGGTTGTTCTGGAGTGGGACAGATTGTTTTGGATTGGAGTGGGGCAGAATGTTTTGGAGTGGGGCAGAATGTTTTGGATTGGCATAGGGGCAGAATGGCGTGGGGAAGATTGTTTAGTATTGGAGTGGGGCAGATGTTTTGGGACTGGAGAGGGGCAATTGTTTTTTTATTGGAGTGTAGCAGATTGTTTTCGACTGGAGTGGGGCAGACGGGGAGGATTGGAGTGGGGCAGACTGAGAAGAGTGGAGTGGGTTGGGAGGATTGGAGTGTGGTGGACTGGAGTGGACTGGGGTGAGTGGTTTGGTTTTGAGTAGGGTGGACTGGTCTGGGGTCAACTGGATTGAGTGGGACAGATTGGTGTGAGGTATCATGGATTGGAGTGGGGCTGATCAGATTAAAGGTGGGTGGATTGGGGTGTACTACACGATTATGTGTTGAAGCATAACTTCAAAAACTACACATAAGAAATAAACAATGTTGCTTTGGAATATTTAGAACTCTCTCAAACAAAGCTTAAAATAAGCTTATGTTTGAAACGTAGTTTTAGGGTCAAGTTGCATTCGTTAAAAATGCAGTGGTTAATCATAAAAGTGAACATATGTAAGGGCAAACATTAGAGTTAAGCACTCCTCCAAACATCTACAACATATACACACATAATTATACAATAACTGATACCGGATTGCGATTTGTCTGTCAGTGACCTGCATATTGACTTTATGTACTAATCAAACATGAATAATAGGGGCACATGTGTTTTCTATGCTTAATACGAACAATGTATTGCATATGCCAAATTATCTTAATTTTTTGCCAAATACCACCTATTAGTACAAAATATCCCAGAAACTGAAGATGAGATGAAATTATACAGTAAATAATATAACAATTAAATAAGGTGATAGGTATTCCAATACGGAATAATAAATCGTTGCTTAATGGATTACCACTGAACCATGAACTACTTTTAATAAAAAGGGAAACATTTTTGGCAACGCCAAGCTCAAATTATAGTACAGCAGAATATTTCAGATTTAGCCAATGAACATCATCATCACTGGTATTACAAAGAACTCCATCATTTGTAATAAAAATGGAGTGAGAATATGGTGTTTTTACTTCTTCTGGACTTTTCTAATTAGAGTGGTAAAGGAAAACCCTGATTTTATTAACAGGGTGCAAGGAAGTATTGCGATGCTTAACTTGCTTAGAGCAGTCATGATGAAAACAAAACTACACTTCCCAGGGAACCCTGGGAACAAACTACCATAGTAGATGGACAAAGGAGATTTCACTCTAAATCAGAACAATCCTGGGTTCCTTGGCTTCTCAGTACAAGTCTATTGTACAGCAAATAATTACAGATCTACTATACTGACGTTGGCTAATACATCTTCTTTCTTCACTGAGCGGAGATATGTACCATATAATATACTATCCAGCGCCACATATGTTGCAGAATAAGGGATTCCTTTCAATTTGGCTACTAGGGCCCAGGTTTTGGCTCTAAACATTGGCTGATTTTCTTACCTATCTGTACCTAAATGGCAAATGAATGAAGGGAACTCTTGACTCTGTGTGCACCAAAACAGATTGTGATTCAGTGAGATGGGATTAGTACCGGTGACCTGCAGGTTGCACATATTAGTGAAAAGCGGCTGACGCAATGTTATTTACAAGTGGCTAGAATCAAAACATGATCCACTGTAAACGTACAGCTAGCCTTTCCAAAGATGCCTATAACATTGATGTGTAATACCGAGGATTCCTCTCCCAGTGGACTGGTGCCTGGCTGACTAGTGGACAAAAAAGGGCCCTTCCCAGGTGTCAGCTAACATTTACCTGCGACAGGATAGACCACTTTGAAGTTAAGTCGCTGGGCACAGCACAGATCATCCTCCTGCCAAAGGAAGAGAACACCTCCACCACACACAAGGCATTTATATTTGTTCTGGAAGCAAGTTCACACATCATCAAGGAGCTTTTCAGCTCCTGGGTTAAAGCTGGAAGCTCAGACAAACAGGCTTCTAAATGCTTTAGACAGGAGTCAGGTCACTTTCTAAAAGTCCCTCTCTACTAAAATATGTATTACAAATGTGACTTTTCTAGTGAATTTGGCTTGTAATAAATATTTTAAAAGTCTAAGAGTGAACTTTGCCGGTGTTTTCTAGGCAGAGATTACATTATTACATTTAATATGAGAACCCAATGCTTTTCTATAGAACAGTTAACTGCACTGTGAAAATAGATTTAAATGCCTATTCACTGCAAGGACATGTTTAACATTTAACTCAGAGAAGCCCTGAATGTGAAATCCATACACCCCCTCGATTGGGCATAAAACACTACTCAGAAGTGACTTATTAAAATTTAAAGGAAGGATTTAGCCTGTTAAATGGAGTTATATTGACATGTCGAATTTGCAGTTTAAACCAGAACATCCTGTTTGTGGCAGGCCTGCATTCATGTTTTGCATTGTTACTTTGCTGCTGGCACAATGTATGCTGCAGCCCACTAGTTACATTATTCTTACAGTTCATGGGTACTCTTTCTACCGTATGCCGGGAATTTATAAGTTAAATATGCCAATTAAGTGTATACTAATTAAACGTGTTTTTTTGGGGGGTAAGAACACATACACTAGGCACTGTACCATGAGGTTACTAGTGGCAGGCCTGCAGTCATATTTGTACTGCGACCTTAGTGGGTGGCACAATGGGTAAGCAGTCCACTAGTGGCATTTAATGAACAGACCCTGGGGCACGCTTCGCCTCATACTAGGGAGCAATAGGTAAGTTAAAAAAGTCAATTTGGAGTATAGACATTTTTGATGTTTTGGGGGTCACAGCACGCGCAATGGGATCTAGTTAACACAGAGTGGGGGGGAAAAAAAAAACATGTAAAAATAAAATGGGGGTGATGAGCAAAAAAGAGGCATTCCCCTAGACACACCAAGAAATAACTGAAACAAAGAAAACATCATACAGCCCGCACTCAAGCCACCCATATAATTACTATTCAAGGTTGGGTCACTAAAGTACAAGTTACTTAACTTCGGTAATGATTTATCTGGTAGAGACATATTCTAGTTGCAGATTCCTTACCTTAGAGTTTCCCCCAGATGTCAGACTGGATATGGAGATTTTTTCTTCAAGCAATACCCTTGTGCTTCGGTAGGTGGCGTCCGTCGACTCCGCGGGCGTCAGTCGCCGTGATGACGTCTGGAGTAGTACATAGATGCTGCTTCCGCGCACTGACGTCAGTTTCTTTTCACGACTTTCCACAGCAAAGCACAGAGCTGCGAAGAACACTGAGATTGATGCGCCAGAGCTAAGGCCTTGAATGGGGAAGCCCTGTCCCTAAAAATCAGTTTGCAAGCGGGGAGGATGAGTGGGTCGGTAAGGAATCTGCAACTAGAATATGTCTCTACCAGATATATCATTCCCGAAGGTAAGTAACTTGTACATCTGATAGAGACTTCTAGTTGCAGATTCCTTACCTTAGAATAGATACCCAAGCAATGCCATCCTCGGAGGTGGGCTGCGGACCAAGATCATACTAGAAAGTCCTGCAGGACCGAACGACCAAAGTAGCTGTCCCAACAGACCTGACTGTCCAGGCCGTAATGTTTAATAACATGTGCAAGGATGCCCACGTAGCTGCATGGCAGATATCCAGGACAGGAACTCTGTGTGTTAACACAGTGGAAGCAGCAGTTGCTCTGGTGGAGTGAGCGCGCAAGCACTCAGGGGATTGCTTCTTGGCCAAAGCGTAGCACATTCTGATGCAAAGAAGTACCCATCGAGAGATGGTACGTTTTTGCACTGCCTTCCCTTTCTTCGCACCCACATATCCAGCAAAAAAAGTTGAACGTCCACCTGGAAATCTTCAGTTTGATTGAGATAGAACACCAACGCTCTTTTTGGGTCCAGACGGTGGAGTCTCTCCTCCTGTTGAGAAGGATGTGGAGGTGCGTAAAAAGTAGGCAAGGTGATGGACTGGCCTACATGAAAAGGTGTAACGACCTTGGGAAGGAAGGAAACCTTTGTGCGCAACACTAATTTGTCAGGGTGAACAGACAAGTATGGGGGCTTTGAAGAAAGAATCTGAAGCTCACTCACTCTGCGAGCAGAAGTGATGGCAACAAGAAAAATAGTCTTGAAAGTAAGGAGCCATAATGAACAATTGTGCATTGGATCAAAGGAAGTACACATCAAGAAAGTAAGCGCAAGATTAAGGTCCCGCTGAGGCATGATAACTGGAGTGGGAGGAAACAAATGGGTGAGTCCCTCAAGGAATTGACTGACAATAGGAGACTTAAAGAGTGAAGGCTGATCAGGTATCCTAAGAAAGGCCGAAATAGCCAATAAATAACCTTTAAGGGTGCCCAAAGCAGAGCCCTGCTGGGCTAAAGAAAGAATGAACAAAAGAACCTCAGAGAGGAGCAGAGAGGGGGTCAACAAATTTTCTGGTACACCATGCCACAAATTTATGCCAACAACAGGCATAAATCGTTTTGGTGGAGGGATGTCTGGCTGCCAAGATAACGTCACAGACTTCGGGTGGAAGGTCAAAAGCTGTCAACTGCCGCCACTCCATCTCAACGCATGAAGGCGGAGATTGGACAGGTTCGGGTGGAGAATCGTCCCCTGCTGCTGCGACAGAAGATCCTCCCGAAGAGGCAGTCTGAGTGGAGGATCCGTGGCTATGCTCAATAGCTCGGGATACCATACTCCCAGTGCCCAGCCATTCCTACTCTTCTTGAGAACTCTGGGTAGAAGTGGTATAGGTGTAAAGGAGGACGGAGTTCCACATGAGACGAAAAGCGCCTTCAAGTGAGTGCTGCCTTAGAAACTCCAACGCGCAAAACAGCTGACATTGCACGTTCTCTGCAGAGGTAAACAGATCTAACCAAGACTCTCTCCACTGATGAAAGAGACCTTGCACCAACTCCGGATGGAGACACCATTCGTGGTCGGCTATGCATCTACGGCTGAGTTCAGAGAGCCTGCCAGATCTTGAACCACCAGCGTAATGTCCCGATGTTCCAGCCATGTCCAGAGGCGTAGTGCCTCCTGACAGAGGGTCCAGGACCCTACGCCACCCTGTTTGATGCAGTACCACATGGCAGTAGTGTTGTCCATGAACACTTGCACTACTTTCCCTTTGAGAGAGGGAAGAAATGCTTTCAACGCAAGCCTGATCGCCTGGAGCTCCAGAAAACTGATATGGAGCTCAGACTCTGCGGAGAACTGAGGCCTCTCCCATGTGGCTGCCCCATCCCAGAAGTGACACATGAGTCACTATAGATAGATCTGGCTGGGGAAGGGAGAGGGATCTGCTGCTGACCCAATGCGGATTTGGAAGCCATCACTGCATGCCTTTCGTAGTCCCCTCCGAGATCTGGGCCATGTCGGCGAGATTTCCCTGATGCTGCGCCAAATGGAACTTCAAATCCCACTGCAGAGCCCGCATATGCCATCTGGCATGAGTCACTAGAAGAATGCAGGAGGCCATAAGGCCCAGCAGCCTCAGAGTCAGACTCACCGAAACCCAAGACAGAGGCTGAAAGATCGGAATCAAAGCCTGAATATGTTGGACTCGCTTTTCGGGAAGATAGGCCCAAAACTGCACTGTGTCCAGAACAGCTCCGATGAAAGGGAGCATCTGAGAGGGAGTCAGGTGTGACTTCTGGACGTTTATAGTGAACCCCAGCGTATGCAGGAGGTTCGCTGTAGTCTGAAGGTGGGAGACGATTTTCTGGGGCGAGGCCGCCTTCAACAGCCACTCTTCAGGGTAGGGGAAGACTGAAGCCCCCAAACTGCACAGATGAACTGCAACCACCGGCATCACTTTCGTGAACACCCGAGGGACGCTGGTAGGGCCGAAAGGGAGCACAATAAATTGAAAGTGCTCATGACCTAAGACAAATCGTAGGTAACGTCTGTGGGGAGGCAGGATGGTAATGTGGAAATAAGCGTCCTGCAAATCTAATGCTACCATCCAGTCTCCTGGGTCCAAGGCAGACAAGACCTGAGCCATTGTAAGCATTTTGAATTTCTCCTTCTTGAGGATGAGATTGAGGTCCAGAAGGTCTAGGATAGGACACAAGCAGGAATAACAACCACAACCTAATTCTGGCGCAGGGATCTTCTCTTTGGCTCCCTTGGCCAAGAGAGCCGCAACTTCCTGGTGGAGAAGGGCCAAATGATCCTCCAGAAAATGGCTGACTGATGGAAGCTTGGCTGGTGGGGCAGATTCGAAGGGGAGGGTGTAGCCCCTTCGAATGATCTGCAAAACCCACCTGTCTGTAGTGATGGATTCCCAGTGGGGCAGGTGATGGCGAATCCTGCCACCAACTGGACCGGAGTGAGGGGACGGACTAGGAGGATTATGAGGCTGCAGCAGGGGCAGACCTCTGGTACCCTATCCCACGCCCATGTGTGATTCTACATTCCTGGCCACGCAGGGGCTGAACAGCATGGGTGGCATGGTGGCTGGGACAGGGATGCAACAGGGAGCCTGTTCCGTGGCCACGATAGGGGCGAAACACTGACTGGTAGGGGCAAGGGGCAGTGGAAAGGCCGAGGGACCGAGCTACAGCCCGGGAGTCCTTGAACCTCTCCAAAGTCCGCCTTGTCTCCAAAGAGACGGAAGCCATCAAAGGGCATGTCCATAAGAGTTTGTTGGACATCTCCCGAAAAACCAAATGTATGCAACCAGGCGTGGTGCCTCAAGGGCACCGTAGTTGCAACCGCTCTACCTAGAGAGTTGGTCGTGTCCAGCCCACATCTGATTGTGAACTTTGATGCATCTCTCCCATCAGTGACAACTCGGGAGACTGTAGCACGGGCCTCTTCCGGCATCTGCAGCAGGACTTGTGCGACCGTATCCCACAGAGAGTGGGTATAGCAGCCTAAAAGGAATGCGGTGTTCACTGACCGCAGCGCGAGACTGGAGAAAGAAAACATCATCTTCCCAAATTGTTCCAGCCTTTTTGATTATCTATCCGGGGTGCAGAAGGGAATGCGCCCAAGGATGAGGATGCCTGGATGACAAGGCTGTCAGGGAAGGGGTGTTGGGACAGGAATTTAGGGTCATTCGGGGAGTGCTAATGGCGGTGTGCGATAGTCCTGTTCACAGGAGCCCCTGTGTTGGGTCTGGACCAAGCATCCAAAAGGACACCGGTGAGGACTTCATTGAATGGCAGAAGAGGCTAAGAAGATTAGACCTGACCTGAACAGCAGTCAGCTCAAGGCCAAGGACCTCAGCCACCCTACTGACGACCATGGAATAAGTCGCTCTCTCCACCATAGCCACGGTAGGAGGAGACAGTATGCCAGTGTCTGGAAAGGTATCCAGGGCACTGGTCTTGCCCAACTCCTGTGCCCAGACCAAGTTTGGGTCATCCTGGTATTCATAAGGGTCCACGGACCCCTCCAATCCTTCCCTGAATTTGTACCTAGAAGAAAAAGGATCAGAATCTGACCTGGGGTGAATAGGCCCTATCGAAGGAGGCAGCGTCAGCTGATGCCGGTTTGACTCTGAATCATTAGGGATGAAAATCGGGTTGACATCGATGGTGGGCACCAGCGACGTTAGGAGTGTCGACAATCGAACCAGTGCCAGGGAAGGTCTCAATGATACGACTGGCGCTGGTGCAGATTCAAGAGTGGATCTGGAGAGGACCTCAGTGGCCAGAGCCACCAGCACGGAACCCGAAGGCCCCCCGACTGAACCCCTTGGGCCCGAAAGCGCCGTATCGGGGTCGGCCTGTCCAAATATGAGGCACATGGCCTCATAAAACTCATTTAATTGGGCAGGGGTCGCTCTGGCTCCAAGAAACTCTGGGAAGCGCGACCCAGAAGCAGGCTCCGAAGACGGAGGGCTCAAGCGTTGACGCTCCCCCTGCGTTGCATCAGCCAAGCGCCTGGGTGAAGTCGAAAGGTGAAGGGATCACTTTGACTTTTCCCTTCTTTTACTTTTTACCTTGACCAAAAGCCTTTGAGGAAGAAGAAAGGTGGTGGCTCCGCGACCGGTCTCGAGACCTTACCCTTGAGTGAGACCGGGACATACACGGAGTTGAGCACTGGGCTGCCATAAGCTTGAGGGACTGCTCCCTCAAGGCCTTCCGGTGCAAAGCCCGGCACTCGGAGCACGACCTCGGGTTGTGGTCATGCTCCAGGCACCACAAACAGACCCAATACAGATCCGTCACCATGCAGTGACAGTCCTCGCACGGTTTGGAACCGGTCTTCGGGGACATCCCTCAACGCACCAAATAACTCACCAAAAACTTGATAAGAGTTTGAAGTCGGTCAAAAAGAGACCAGGGTAGCTCTCTCAGGATCAGCTCGTGATGCGGAAGTAAAAGAACTGACGTCACTACGCTGAGACAGCATCTATGTACTACTCCTGATGTCATCACGGCAACGACGATGCCCGCGGAGTAGACCGACGCCATCTACCGATGCATAAGCGTATTGCTTGAAGAAAAAAATCTCTGAATCCAGTCTGACACCTGGGGGAAAATTCTAGGAAAGGAATCTGCAACTAGAAGTCTCTATCAGATATGATGATCTGCAACTGCCTGTTTCCTCACCTCAATATGATAAAGTGTGTTTCTAGAGAGTTGTTCATGAAAGCCATTTCATCCTTTATAAGATTGCAAAAAGTGTACAATTGAACTTTCACAAAGAAACACTTTTGTTATAATTTTACTTTTACAATGCATCACCTTTTAAATTTTACTTGATTTTATTTACTTTGAGGTACTTCCATTACCGGACAAGTTTGACAAGGTGACAAGCTTTGTTTAATGATCTGTAAGAACTGTCACATATTCCTATGTCATTGTGCTATATACACTGTGTTGCATGGCCAGAAACAGATTCATATTAAAAAAACAAAAACAAAGACTCAATGAACACAACTTAGCTACACATTTACTTTTGATATACGGAAAGAATTTTCTCAGAGCTGGATCTTCTCTCAGGTTAGCAGACAGAGACGGGTAGTGAGGAGAGCAAACAACAAGACTCTTCTAACCTTCTGGTCTGCAAAGGCTAGCAAGGAAACTCCAGCTCGGATGCCTCAGAATCTGTTGCTGGCATAAAAAGTTGTGGCCTACTCTTGTGCAGGCTTGCCAAGAGATGGGAAAAGGGGAGCTGGTTCTTTTCCTATACCTCTCAGTGAAAATCAAGCTGAGATTTGCCTCTTTCCAAGCTTAAAGAACAGTGCAAAAAAAATGGATTAAACATAAAGAGGGGAGCAGAGAATCCCCAAAGTTTCTCCGAGTTCAATTTTCCACCCTAATCCACAACATATAATGGGTCGGAGAAGATACAGCACCTAACTAAACTGCACAAAGGGACACACACAACTTGCTACAGGCTTTCCACTCTAAAGTTATGTCAAAAGAAGACTGCAAGAATGCCCCATCAGCACTCGCTGGGAGACTGACCCATTCTCTTAAAAACAAAACCAACACACACACCTACAAACACACACCCCCACCCACCCACTAAGGTAATATTATGATGCAAATGACAGGGATCATCTTATAGGCACATTAATCTCCAGTGGAAATAGCAGCAACTTTTGTGGGTACCTCACCACCCTGCACCACTGACCAAGGCATTATCCTTCAGGATAAATACTGCAGACAACCACACAAAACAGGATTGAAATCACTTCACAGGGCGACTCTGGACTCTCTTATTTAACTGGAGCACATATACCAGGCAGGTTGGCTTGTTTTATAGCATTGTTTCTCATTATAACAAAGTAAATCGCCTGTGTCAAACAAGACACTTCCACCATCACCATGTACTTTTACTGAACACCTTCCACAAGAGACATCTCTCACCTCCAGTTTCTCATTCAGAAGCAACTGCTCCGGCAGTCTGTGACAATGAGCTTCCTCACGTTTATTGGCACAGCCTAGGGCAGTGGTTCCCAACCTTTTGATTTCTCTGGACCCCCACTTTAACATTAATGGAACCCAGGGACCCCCAATGAATCATATTTAGAATCTGGGGACCCCCGCCTAAGTCATTACTGGAAGCTTGGGACCTAATTTGTCAATATTTGTTAATATGTTTTAATTTTCTAGGCTCTTGCAGACCCCATGAAAAGGCTTCGCGGACCCCCAGGGGTCCCCGGACCACAGGTTGGGAACCACTGGCCTAGAGAACTGGGCTGAATCCGAAAAACGTAACTCACATACCTGAAGCAACGAACCCCACCAACACAACTTGAAGTTACAGAGGAATTGAAGCAACAAGATAGATCATTTCGAGAGAAGAGGGAATACAGCAGAAGAGGAAAGCATTGTGGCGACGAAGGTAGGAAAGATGCAGTCAAATGTAGTATCTCAAGACCATTAATACTCTTCAATTTTTAATAAGGTGAGGTGGGTACCTCTTTCTAGAAGAATGGCTTCTATTGTAGCCTATAAAGTGTAAGACAAAATAGAAAACAGGAACAAATGGGGGCATACCACAGACCTTAGAAGAAGCGTAGAAGGGTTCTGTCAGGACAAGTAACACACCAGTCTAGCCAGTTACTAATAAGAAGAAATAGTTGTGGCTGCTGCCGTGGAAGCCGATATTCAACATTACAGTAACTGATTGGAGTTAGTGCTACCTACCCAATGGGAATTTTATTATCTCTCCTTGAAGGGTGAAAGACTGAGACAGCCCCATCAGGATTCATAACTGTGGGCTATATTTAACACAAGAATATACTTATTCTATTCTCACTGCTGTAAAGGACAGGTATTACTATAACCCAATTCAATAGCACTTTAATCAGACATTTTTCGTTTTAAGGACACATTCAACTTTATTTTGGCAATCAGTGTGTCGCTGTTTAAAATATTAGACAGCATTGCCAAACAAAGTGACTAGCTATTGTTAATTCTAAATGTTCTACAGACTTCAAAACAATATTGGTTAGTGACAGCTGAGTCAACACTGTGTAGCATACAAACACTGGCAACACACCAATTATTATCAACAGAAACGCCAGTGCCCCTCATGAAGGATTCTACCCAGCACTTGAATTTTAGAGCATCATTACTCATACTTTGAACAAACACCATACTGTTTTAATTTACCTCTATCTACATTATGCAACTTTCCCGTCTCTACAGGTTTTATCATAATACTCCCATTTTAGGGTGGTAAAGCTGCTGCAGTATGATCACCGTTTCCACTGCATTTTCAACCTGAAATGGTTCTGAACCTACATTGCCACTCGCTGTATTGTGTTCAGTCCCTGTATCTTTCCAAATGATTTCTGATGGGTCATTCGCCCATCTTGGGGGTTCCCCTTTGGACTGCAACTAACAGACTTGTAGGCTCAGCCTCCTGAGCAGGCCGTGATACTCTAGATGTGGCCAAAAATGGTTTAGAAGTTTAACACAACTTCTTTGTTTCTACTGATTACACTTCCCGCGTTGCACCACACGCAAAACAGCGTCATCACTCTTTTAGGATGCAAGCGCTATTTTGTACCTCTCCAATGACTGACTCGAATTTTACTTTTGACCTACGACCATGGCAAAATGTTCTTACACGCATCCTTTTTTCCTCCCCTCCCCAGGCATCATACCTCTTTCTCAACTGCAATGTCTCCCACAGCATCACTGGCAAAGGTGTAGAAAAGAATATCCCTAGGTTTAACTGACATGGAGCTGCCACAGCCGTCTCTGGGTCCTCAGAGGCACCTCTTCTGCGTAGCACACGCAGCCTGGGCGGCCTCTGTCCAACTTAAGCCACTCCTTAATGCAGCTGTGAGCAAAGAACCTGCTATCTGTGTTCCATGTTCAACCCAGCAAACAAGACCCTTGTAGGGGAGCCCACTGACCACAAAGGTTCCCGTTTTTCCCGATCCTTGGGGAGAGCATTTTGGAACCGCGTTGCATTTGTCCTTTAAAGCCTATTCTTTCCTAAGCTGAGCAGCTCCGGGTCTGCGGCAGGAGGCCGTGGACGCTGCTGCATAATGCGGGCCACATGCAGCAGGCAGTGAGTGCGGATCTGGAAACGATGAAAAGAGCAGTTCTTTGAGCGAAGCGCACAGCCAACTCAGAGTGGGAAGGGGCCGGAAGACAAACCCACCCACCCACCTCCCCCGGCGCTTATTCTAGCAACCTGCAATTGCAACAACGAAAAGCAGATGTCGGCTCTTCCAGATTTTTCTCATAGGACAAACACGCAAAAGGCCCAGGGCCTGGAGTTGCCATCAAATGGTAATTGATCCAATATGCGCCGCAGAACAGAAAGGCTCATGTGAACGGATCCCGCGACCCCACGAGAGGGATGAAACTGCAGGTCCCGCCGAGCCGCTAAGTGCACAACAAGTGCACACAGCTACGGTAACCACCTGTAATGCCAGGGCACCGCTGGGACTGGGAGGAGGTGAAAGGTCGAGCAGGGCTAATGAAAATGACTGGGAAATGAAAGCAGGTGCAAAAGTGATCAAAAGACTCCGAAGGTTTCTGTCCGCCCAAATTTGCAGTTCGTGCTCCAAGACAACATCTGTTCTTCTGAAGGATGAATGAAAACAACATTCAGATCAATGCTTAAGTAACACTCTGTGCAGACTTGCCAAAACTATAAAAATGCAATGGTTGGACAGCTTATTAAAGAGAGCTCCTAGTATCCAGAATCGGGTATAACAGAATTACTGATTTTATAAACCTTCTCAACTCCATACGCATCGAAGCAGGATGGGTTACTCTGCTCTACTTTCACAACCCTTTAACACCTACCTACCAACCCCCCCCCCCCCCCCGCCTTTTTTAACATCAAGCGGCTTTAAAGGTGCACATGGTGGAGAGACCTGATTTTCGGTAAAGTGTTTACCGGCAGCTGGGGTACAACGTGGCCGAGACACGGCAGGGTTGCCCCTTGCTTGCAATCAGACAACGAGGTACACATTCCAGCTTAACTTGGTGGGAGTCCAGCTAACAAGAAGCTTGTTTTTAAGGGCACTATATGTTTATATACTAAAAAAAACTGGTGCACTTATAAAAAGCCAAATTTCAATTGCGGAAGACCAAATACTAAAGATCTGTTTTTAGTGCAGGCATCTGAGTTAGCAATTTCACACTGCTAGTTTAAAAACAACAAAACTATTTGACCGTAATACACAATTAAGCTTGGTACACATTAATGAAAATAGTAAATGTCTCCCAAACCTGCACCACTTAAGTACGGAGAGCTAACACAGTGAGGCAGCCATTAACAAAGCACGTTCTTTGACAAAAACTGCTTTATCCACAAACTGTGAAAAATGCAGGATTAAAGTGGTGCAGAAATTTACATGAACTTTTCAAAAATAGCTTATACCAACCTTGAAGTAATAATTCAGATGCAAATGTGTGTAGCCATATTACCAAAATTCAGACATAAAACTGGGACAACTGCTCATCTAGTAACTGATTTTATAGAGTTGTCACCTAATTTGCTGAGTGTTAATGAATCTCTTTAGAGGTCATGGATCCTAACTGGTTTTAATGTCAGCTCCTGTTGTGGGATTAGGAAGTACACTGGGTATATTCCAGTCTTTCTGAGGTACTCTTTGTAGCACGCCCGGTAAACCTTTTGTAGCAGTAAAGGCAGGAGGTCTTTTTTTGTAAGTTTGGACCTATCATAGCCAGTGTCCTTTCCATTTCTATGTAATATACATTTTATATTATGTTTAGTAATGAAATGTGGCTATACTTTCCCACTGAGGCAAGAAACCCCTGTCTGCATGCACAAGTGCTGCTGATATGGGGGTATTGTTAAATAGTCACACGTTTGGGTACTACTCCTTGAGGTCTGTCTGCTGGGCGGGTTTGTTCGCAGTATACTATTTGTTGCACCCCTGCCAGCAGCAGATGTCCTTAGTATTATGATTGGTGAAAGTGAGGGCGGGGTCAGTCTTATTCTCTTACCTCTCTGCAGAAGCTGCCTTATTTTCAAACCTTCCATTGCTTTTGTAGTTTTCTAATTTGCCTTTTTATTTTCCCCCCCAAGGCATTTGTCAACAGACATATTGGAAAGATGTCTTGTTAAAGTTGTGTCAGTAATAGTACTTTGCACCTGTGATTTTACCAATGAAATGTTGGCATGTGTGTCTATGCACTACCATGCCAATACAAAGCAGTTCTAGATTTCAGACGTGTTTGCAATGGTGTTTCCCTTTCACTTTATTCTATTTGCTCTTTCTATACTGATTTAGTAGGGAGGCATACTTTTCACACTCATTCCACTGCTGATTACCGTAAGTGCTTAGTAAAGAAAGCATCAGAATGATCTATTCTCTACATTTCATTCTGCATCACGTTACTTTCTACCTTTGGCTGGCTAGGGAGAGTTATTTGCCTTCTTCTCAGCCATTGCCACAGTTAGGAAATCTGCCTTCAAGTGGGTCTTTTTGCTTGTGGAATCCTGGGAAGAGGATCTGCACTTCTTCACAACTCTTACCCCAACTGACTTTGCAGGGATGTGATTCTTGAATACTTCCTTGATCTACTGTAAGGCACTTGGCAACCCTGCACGAAAGTAATTTCTTCTTTGCAGAGGTTTAGGACAATTCAAGAGGAAACATGTCTCTTTTTCCACTTCGTACTGGACTCCATATGTTTCCACTGCTCGTTTAAACACTGCCTGGTATATAATTGTCAAGGAGAGATATCCTAAATATTACCTTGATTACAATCCTTGCGGCTTCAGTGCATCACCCCCCCCTCTTATGTTGTATTCCTGCTCTTGATCACCCTTAGGTTCTTGTGTATGTAGGCCAGTGTCATCATTATACCTCCCTCTCTTCTTCTGCCTCCTGTTAACTTCTTTTATGGTTTGCCTTATTTGGGATTGTTAAAGAACAATGTTTCAACAAACTCTTTTTAGGTCTCACCTATAAACAGCTTTTAGCTGTATTCCACCAAAGGCCTATTCAGAACAATACTAAGATTTCAGTGGTCTATGGGTAAGCCCATTTCTTAACAATAGTTGGCATTCTGGTCAATCTTATTTGCGGCTTCATGTTTGGTGGCTTTTATTCCTCTTCTCGCATTTGTCCCGACTTAATCCCTCACTATGCCCTTAAACCCCAGGGAGGCATAGCTTCTCTAACCATCCCTTTGATTGGATGACTTGTATCTTTCCACTGCTTACCTTCAAAGAACTACTTTTGTCTTTTTCCTTCAGCATTTCATTGGAGTGTTTGTCCTTTCCTCCTTTTTCCTCCTAGTATGTTGCTTCTTTCCCTCACATTTCCCTGCACATAGCTGCCCACCAAAGGTTGGCGTTGCTTCCTGTGCTGCTCCTTACCCACCCAGCCTTTTATTTATTTTTTCAACATTCCGGCCCAGTTCCTCGATTACGCCACTGCAAGTGGCTCTTCAATGTTTTCCTACCTCCTCCCTTGCACACAACGTTGCTCTACATCCACCCTCCCCTTTGCACTCGTTTAAAAAACTAAATTAAAAATAATTGAGGTTGTTTCTTTTTTGGAGGGTCTGGCAGCTGCAATTTGCTGTCAGGCTACTCCTTTAAAAAAATTGAAAAAAAAGCTCTGTGGCGCATTTTCTATATTTTTCCAGTTTATCAGTGTAATGGTAATATTTTGATTATGCAAGAACAACAACAGTGACATTTATTCTCATGAGACTTATCATTTAAAGCTGGAAAACTGGACACAAACAACTGAATGCACATGTAATTATAATTATACTGTTACTGATTTCCAACTCTATGAAAAGGCACCTGAAAATATACTTTCACAAATACTTAAGGACAGGACATAAGCCCTGATTAGGAGTTCAGCGGACGGGATGACCCATACCTCCCCGCCTGAGCCATTATGACTTTCCCGCTGGGCTGACAGGCAGAAGCCTTCAGCCCAGCGGAAAAGTGGCAGCAGCATTGTCGTCGACTCACAATCGAGCTGGTGGCAATGCTGCTGCCGCAAGGTGCCAGAGCACCCTAACAACAGAGAGCATTGCAAGGGTGGTGGGCAGGGGGCAGCCCTACACTGCCCATGACAAGTGCATGGGCAGTGCAGGCCACCCCTGCACCTGTTCTCTGCTAGCCTTTTCATGGCAGTGATACCGTGATGAAAACGCTACGAACCAGGTCGTAATCAGAAGGCCCTGGCTGAATCAGACTTCCGCTACTGTCAGCCCATCTGGATCATCCATTCAGGCAGAGGCAGCGGTACCCTGGTCTTACCACCAGGGTCGCAATGTGGAGGTTGGACCGTCACAGCAGCGGCAGTCCTGACTGCTACAGCGAGACTGGCAGTCTCAAGAACGGCAGCCTTATAATGAGGCCCATAGTGTGTCTACTCTATGTCCCATCCCTAGGTAACTGACCTGTCCTTGAATACTGAACTTATTGCCTTCTTGTGAATCGTAGGGGCTTCAAGAAGAGATGGACATATTGGGGGGTGGGGGGTCTGATCTTCATCAGCTGGTAGACTGGCCATACTCTAACATGATTGCAGACATTCGTTTTTCAAGTTGTTGGTCTCACATTAAAACTGACAGGGTGGATTTATGATTTCAGTGATATTGCAATTTATATAGCCTATTCAGATTTCAATGTCAGTGAAACCATTTTTTTAAATTCAACAAGCAGACAATATTTTCCCATCTTTCTATTTTTATTACACATTTCTTGATCAGTATCTTTGATGTATTCTGGGCAGTGTGTTGCTTAAGGGGCAGCCAAACTAACTTTGTGCAAACTATTGCTCTATTGAAAAATGCAATGCCATTTCATTAATGCCGTGTAGACTAATTTGCTCATTCTTTTGACTTAAGACCCCTTTACTGTTTAAATTTTCTCAGCTCCTTGACCAACCAAAACGAATTAGTCCGTCCTCTAAATGTAAAAAAACACAACCACGGATCACGTTTTAAGGCTGCTCTTAAGCTCGTGAGTTTTAGGTAATTTTGTAGTGGAACACACTGGTCTTAAGTAAACCATTCATCTTTTGCAGAAACGCCCAATTACTCTAATTTCCACAGCAAACACTTTTAAACAAGCAAGTCAGTTTAAATGTGAGCAGCCCAAACTGTTCCCTTCTCACACTGTACTTCCTTTCAAGACATCCCAACCTCTAAGTCGTCAGTTAAACTGAAATGTTTTCCAGATGTAACCATGACACACTACATCATGTGACCGCTCAAAGTTAAACAGGGGTCACAAACTTCAGGGAGAAATAAACTAATATAACTTCAACTGAATGAAGTTTTCAAATTCGATTTGAAACCGGACGACCAGTAGGTGATAACATTCTTCACACATACAGCACGGACATGGAATTATCAAAATGCATTCATTTCCACCATCTAAAAAGGCCTTACCAGCACTAGAGTGCGCCTCCTAAGGATAACTTTGTGCCTCTACACGTGTGTCCGTGTATTTGGGGAAAAAACGTAGAAATTCACACCAAAAAAAAAAAGGTTACAGGGATATTATAGTTACGTAAAATCACTGAAATTCAGCATTAATAACTATAGTTATTTCAATAAGCCATAACTCGCACTAAATATATATATAAACATAATGAGGGTCTCCCTGAATTCCTAAAGGCCACGGGCGGGGGAAAATGTAAATAAAGAAAAAAAGACTCCGTCCAGCCTGCTTGATTTTAAAAAACGTAATCATATAACCATGCGAGGTTCAGTGGTGATAAGAAAATATTAATTTCTATTTTATTGCACATTAATATCACATTTTAGAAAACCCTGTTCATTAAAAACAATTCCAGTACTGTAACAGATTACAGCCAGACATTCGTTACTCCCAAACAATGCTTAGACTCACACCTTACAGACTCATACCACATCCTTTCTTACTTGGTACTACTCTCTTTCAAAGTCACTCCCGCAACACCTTACAAGCTCAAAATGAATTAGCCACAGCTGGCAATATTCAATTGTTGGAGGATGAGAACTCCATATTAATAGGACTTCTTGTGGACCTGTTGCTGAGACTGAATCCAACATCACCTTGAGAATGAATCACTGAAATGATTTCTGGAATGATGAGATATTTAGTCTTGACTTATTAATTTCATGCAAGTCTTTTTGTGAATCATGGATGTGTTTTAGATATTCAGGAGTTTAGCTCGTTAAGGTGTGAGTGTAAGCATTGTTTGGGAGTAACAAATGTCTGGCTGTAATGTGCTGGTATAGAACTGGATTTTTTTTAATGAAAATGTGTTTTGTAAAATGTTATATTAATGTGCGATAAAATACTAATTAATATTTTCTATACACCACTGTGTAAACCACGAAGGCGCGAGTTATAGTTACCTTAGGGCGGGAGTTATAGTTATTTACAATAACTAACTAGAACTGCTGAATATCTATGGTTTTGTACTAGTAAATTCAGAACCTAACTATAACATCCTTGTTAACTTTCTATTTTTCAGTGAAAGTCTATGTTTTTCTTAAACGTAAAACAATTTAAATTAATATACGGTATTCCAACCCATGCCACTCATGGCCTTCAGCCGTGTGCGGTGAGGTGCTGGTCGTAAAGTCTGGCCTGCAGCCAAGCACTTATAACCACCCAGCCCCCTCGACATGCATGGCCTTTGGCCATGCGCAATACAGGTTGGCCACATGGCCTATCTCGGTCAGTGGATTTGTGAGTGGGTGCGTGAGTATCTGAGTGGGTCTCAAAGTAGGTGTGTGAGTCTATGACTGGGTGCATGAGTGTCTGTGTGAGTGGGTGTCTGGGTCTCTGAGTGCATGTATGAGTGAATGAATTAGTGTATGAATGAGTGAGGTTTTTCTTTCAAATGTTTTCTTATTTGTGAATATTTTGTGAATAATTCCTGAAAATTCACAAATACGCACCTGGTGAGAAAAAAATATTTTAAACCTATAATTTGCCTCTAAAACACACCTGGGGTCAGGGTACCATCACCCTGACGCCTTAGGCCACTTTCAATTTGGATTTCCACCCCTGGGGACTGTTTCTTGTGAAATATAATGGCGGGTGCAACTTTCTAGTCAGGTTGTGGTTAGCCAATTGCAATGCTTCTTTTCGCAAGCGTATTTGTAAAAATTAGCAATTTTTCACGATTTATTAGCAAAAAATGTGTGAAGTCATCGCAGCCAGAGATATACAAATGTATTATCCCTTTAATATCTCAAAAACTACTGAAAAGATTTACATCAAATAATCAAAAGTGTGATCTGCGTACCGAAGGCTAGCTTTCTGGCACATTTGGTGTAATTCTGTCCAGTGGTTCGGGCTGTAAATGTGTCTAAAGGTCCTATGGGAATTAACATGGGAAACACAACTTTTTTCACCCCACCCTTTTTCTCGGCCCCTGCTTGACAGCTCACCCTGAAACAGAGTCACAGCAACACTTTTTTTTGGAAAATTGTGTGAAGATTTGTCAAATGGTGCCAAAGATATAAACAAATCAAAAAAACAGTTTTCTATGGAAAAATGGTCCTAACTATAACTACCTAGTGGCAACAGCCACTAGGTAATACAGCCCCACACCCTTAGCCCTACTTTGAATCATGGTTTTGGCAGCTTTCCAAAATGTAAAGTGAAATATGTTGATAGACTTTATACAGGAGGATAGGGAGAGAGCAGTCTATACCTCAATTCTAGTACTAACAAAAAAACAATAGGTCTCACCTTGATAAGCACCTATTTTTATTTATTTATTTTCAAACATGGAACAGGCATTTAAAGAGTAAAATATAATATAAAAAAGTAAAAATGTCCAAAAGGTACCTTGCAAAGTTATAGTTAGTTAGCACAGTGACCTCTAACTGGTGAACTTTACCTTTGTTTTTTTTTAGTAAATTTATATATGCATTATAATTGTGTTTTTTATGTTAAAAATTAGGCTCATAATATTGTTAAAGTTCTCGCAAAGACAGATCTAAAAAAAAGCAGCAAAAAAGGTCCTACAAATAAAGGTCTCGCAATAAAAATGCAAATGCAGATAAAGGATTTATTTTTCAAATTAGAGGTCAATACCAAGCAGAGCAGTGGAAGAGATGGGTTTATACGTCAGCCAAGCAATGAGAAAGCGACAGTTACATGGATGATTTAGTGTTAGAGGCTTGGTAAAGGACAGTACAGGTTGTGGTAAGCACAAGAGGTGGTAATACAAAGTAAAGGAGGAGAGGTGGTAGTGAGCAAAACTAATTACCAAAAAAAGTAATGACTGATACATCTGTGAAGACTCAACATATACACACTCATTTAGACTGGTGTAAAAATGGAAAAATGTGCTATAATTGTATTGGTGTGCGTATATTGTAATTGTATTTATATCGCACTTACTACCTTAATGAGGCGTTAAAGCACTTTTCAGTGAGTAGCACACTACTCCGGAATCCAAAAAGATTAGTGGTCGGTTTGTAAAGGGGACTAGGAGTACAGTTTTAGTATTAGTATAGTGAGGTGTGATTTAATTTGAGCGGAGGACGCAAGTCTATTAGTTGGATTGTATAGAATAATAGAGGTATAGAGGAGCGGAAGAATCCAGAAGTGTTAATGAGAAATCGTAGTAGCAAGATGAGGTTTGGGATGACTAAAAGAGAGATGGAGGAGGGAAAGTCTGTAGAAATGGATTGGGGAGCTCATGGTAGTATAATGTGGTTTGGGATGAGATAAAGGAGAGATACACGAGGGAGAATTTAGTATGGTTGTTTGGGAGATCATAGTAGCAGACTAAGGCTTGGGGTGAGCCACGAGGGAAGAGTCTGGGAAGGGTTATTTTGGAGCTCATAGAAGGAGAATGGGTTTGGAATGAGTCAGAAAGTGGAGATAGAGAACAGATTGATAGAGGCATAGGGTGATGGTGAGACAGAGTAAAGCTTTCAAGAGTTATTTATTTATTCCATCTTGTACAGTGGGACTAAAGTAATAAATATATAGATACATGATTACATAGTGAGGTAATATATGTGTAAGGAATATAATATATTGAGATTTAAATTGTATTGTATAAACACAGGCTTTTAAGAGTTGCAGTATTTGAAGTTAATTTATTAGTATACGTTTATAACATTATTTTATCTTTCCTCAATATTTCTATAGTGAAATGCTTGTAGATAAATAGTTAAGATAATATTTACCTATTGTGATAGATAAAATAAAAACAGAGGCTCTTAAGGATCCTATCAAACAATTTATATAGAAACAATGCAATGACCTATGAGCATATTAAGCGTACAATACACACATACATCTATATTCACTGAAAAAACAAAGGATATAGGGACGTTATAGTTAGGTTCTGAATTTCAAAACAACAGAAATTCAGCAGTTAGAGTAATTTCAAGTAACTATAACTCGCACCGTCGCCATTCACAGTTTTCTCATCAATCATTTTATTGCAAATGTTGCTGTGATAATATCAAAAGGTGCCATAGATGGTATCATCAGTAATATACTATGTGGAGTAATTAGGTGTGCACGGCGAAGGCACGAGGTAGTTACCTTAGGGCGCAAGTTATAGTTACTTGAAATAACTAACTATAACTGCTGACTTTCTATGGGTTTGTATGAGTAAATTCAGAACCTAACTAGATCGTCCCTATAACCTTTGTTTTTTTTCTATTGAATTTTTATGGTTTTTTTACTGTAAAGTAAATTAATTACTATATGTAAATTCAACCACCAATGCACGTGGCCTTTGGCCATGCGTGGTGGTGGTTGGCTGCAGGGCCTGCAGTCAAGCCCTTATAACCACACAACCCCGCGCTGTGCCCGGCCAAGGGGTTAACCACAGGGTCTGTCTCTGTCGTTAGATCTAAGTGGGTGAATGAGTGTCTGAGTGGATCTGAAAGTGGGTGTGTGAATCTATGAGTCGATCTGAGTAGGCGCATTCGTTTCAGGGCGCATGTATGAGTGAATGAATTAGTGTATGAATGAGTCTTTAAATGTTTTTTAAAACAAAAGTTCATCATGTACGATATTCGTGAATATTAACGAATAATTCATGAATATCATGCATGGTGAAAAAAAAAATGTAACCTATAATTTGACCCTCAGACACCCCTATATCTCACCCCTGAGATCAGGGTACCTCCACCCTGATAAATTATGCTACTTTTCATTTTGTTTTTCAGCCCCAGGGACTGCATCCCAGGACAATAAAATGGCGCCCGCAACTTTCTGTTCAGGTTATGGCCAGCCAATTACAGCGCTTCTATTTGTGCGCGCATTCTTTAATATTCGCGCCTCTAGATATCTATATTCCTTTTACTATATCAAAAACTACCAAACTGATTTACACCAAACAAGAAAAAGGCTTCTTTCTGGACCAAAAGCTATCTTTTTGCCGTATTTGGCGTAATTCTGTTCAGCAGTTCGGGCTGTAGTTGTGTTCAAAATGTCTATAGGAATTAACATGGGAGATGCAACTTTTTTGACGCCCCCGCCCACCCTGTATTTCTCTGCCTCCGCTAGATGGATCACTGCGAAACTTCCCATGCATATCAAGATTCTCTGAAACACTTTTTTGGGGAAAATGTTGTGAAGATTCATCAAATGGCGCTAAAGATATAGGCAAGTGAAAAAATGCTTATTCTATGGAAACATGGTCCTAAATATAACTACCTACTGGTGATCACCAGTAGGTAATATACGCACACATATACATAATATATACATACAGCTACACATGTACATACAAAATATATATTTGTTAAAACAGGCCTAAAGAGTATGTACATATTTTAAGATAAAATACTTATACATATTTGTACAAAGAAATACACACACACCGCTTGAACAGAGAAATATGTACCACCTATTGTTTTTTTTCTTGTATGGTGGTGTTTTGAGGCAGGTGCCAATCTTGAGCGGAGGTTTCTTTTTTTAACATATTTTGTGATTTTATTCCTGATGAAAAGCGGTCCTGTTCCATGTATTGCTTTGTGGGTGATGCAAAGCAGCTTGAAGGTGGATCTCCTGTCAACCGGCAACCAATGTAGGACCATCAAGGCGGGGGAGATGTGGGCTTGTGGCTTTACGTGTAGGAATAGTCTGGCAGCTGAGTTCTGAATGTGTTTTTTCATAGTAGATACAGATGATCCACATTAGAGACCCTTGACGTAATCTGTATATCGTATTGTTATTCGTATGGCCATTTGCATAATACGTATATTGTACTGGCGTATATTCATTCCCCCTTAATGTAATACAACATTGCATAACTAAAATTATCACTGCCAATAAGATTATGATGATGAGAGCTAAGTCATTACATTTTACCAACATTTCTACATGTTTTACCACATGTTGTTGCTGTGGTGTCTGGGTAATGCAGTATATCATAAACAGTATAAAATTTCTACTGCATCAAAGCATTTTCAAAGGATTTATTCCTAAATTTTAAACTGCAAGTTAGTGTTTGGAAAACCCGGTTTAAGGCAGACCATTGACAGAAATGTAAAATTTCTCTGCAGTTGGGTTAAATTTGTGTGAATCAGATTTAAAATTGCAAATTTCTTCTAAAGTAAGCCTATGCATCTGGATATTTACAATTACTTTTTTAACAGGACCCACAAACAGACACTATAGCACAATCTAACAAGAAATGGCTTGCTTCAGAGCCTTTGTTCTGAAAAGCTACTTTATATAGACCAATTTAAAAATGTCATTTACGGGACGGGAAAAGCAGTTGAGGATTCTGATATGACAAACGATTAGAAAATTTTGCCTATAGAACACGTAACACATTTTTAATCCTTCGATTCATGCCATGTTTGATCACAGCAGGCAAGTCCAAAAAGTGTAGGGTAGAAGCATCTGATCAGCTCCTCCAAACACTTTCACCCAATACTGAATCCCACAAGTTTAGGTCAGCAGTTGCTTACTGCTCGCAATTTAGCTTGTCTTGATATGGTCTGAGTCAGGTCTTGGCAGGTCACAGATGATAAAGTGTTACTCTCTTCATGTATACAATGTTACAGTAATGGTCGGCCTGTGAGGACCAATGCTGGCTTCAACCTAACCAAATAAAACAAACAAAATACTACTTCTGCACCAGAGGTGTGCCACCCAAACACACCCTTTTCATGCACCATCTAATTAGTAACTGAGGTTGATTAGTCATGATGATGATAATGCTTGTATAAAGCAGCCCTTCAAAAAGCAGCAAGTTGTGTGGTTGTGCACTAGATACAGAACTTGGTGGGATAGTTGTCACCCGCAGACAAAGAGGTACTACTTAAAAGAGCCTCAGCCACCGGCAGACACTGCACAGTCGTACACGTGATGGAGCTTGTAATATACAGTACAAGAAACGCTGTAGCCAAAAGCTTGTGACTGAATTCCACACCATAAGAAAACATCAAGCATGGAGTAGTAAACTTAATTTTCAGATACATTTTGTCATTTCAATAACCCCATCTCTTAAAACACAAACAAGTGGCCATGACAAATATGAATAAATCATTGATTTACACAAAATAAAATGTACTCAACTGAAAAATTAGAAAGAGCATTAAAAGAATAAGTGTTTTCTTATGCAGATCTGTAGAGTGCACTATCAACAGGGCAGGTATCTCGGCACGGAGCAGGTGTGAGTCTAGCCAAAACTATGGCCTAGTTGAACTACTCAAAAAACCAGGACTTCAGCTTCTTCTACAATTCAAGATGTGAGGAGGAGGAGGCTCTTATCTGTAGCGACAGGTTGCTCCACACTTTAGAAGTGATGTAGGAGAAGGCTCAAACCCCAGATCTGGTTTTCAATATGCATGGAATGTGTGCAAGTAGATGTCTGGACCAGTGGAAGCATCTGGTAGGTTTGTGAAAGTGGATGTGATTGTTTAAGTATGCTGGGCTTGTGTTGTGTAGAGCCTTGAAAGTGTAGGTGACCAGTTTGAATTGCGCATGTTTGTGTAAGGGGAGCCACTGGAGCTCCTTCAGATGTGGTGTGGAAGGTGACGTGTGATTTTGACCAACGAGTTCTGAATGGTTTGCAGCCTTCGGGTAAGATTTTTGTTGATCCCAGCACAGAGGATGTTTTTTGTAGTCCAACTTGCTTGGGATGAGGGCAAGCCTGAAAGTTTCTGGGTGCTGATCGGGAGCCATTTAAAAATCTTCTTCAGCATCTTCAGTACCTTATCGTTCTTAGAAGCGTATATCCCCTGACAATCTTAGAAAATGTGTATTGATGAACTCTAACCTCAATAGCTGAACATGTAGAACTTAAAGGAGATGTTGAGCGTGAAAATACTGTACACTGCCACGGTTTGGTGTTTTTCACCTAACTGTAGCTTAAATGAAGAGTCGTGTGGGAAGAATACATTAAATTGTTTACTCTGTTGAGTCTGCTCTACTCACTCGATCCATGGTTGCTAAACATATGAATTGGGGCAAAAACATTTTGCTTGATCAATTTGTAATATGAATAAAAATCAATGAACATTGTTTCACGTTTCTCGAGTACTAAACTTAGAGAACAGCATTGCCATCAGACTCGTGTATGAACAGGTTGAATAACTTAATAACTATGTTGTGAGTCTAACTTCTAGGTAAACGCTATTTTTAATCCTCCTTCATTTGAAGCTCACATTCATGGGGCTTCTAGCAGTTATCAGCAGGAAGGAGGCATCATATCACAAACGACTCTTTTACCCACCTCTTTAGAGGTTTGCTACTTCTTCTCCAAGATGAATAATGAAATTTCGAAACGTCTAAAAACCATAATTCTGTGGCTCGAACAAGGCAAAGGACAGTAAATGGTGGCTTAGTTTGACTGAGGATGAAAATTTCCAAGAGCGAGGACACGGAACCCTTTTAAAGCATCGCAAATAAATGAACAAAGACATCAAGTTATTTATTTTGAAAAGCAGAAGCAATCGAATTGTACTGAATGAACAATACTGGTCATACACGAAAAGTGTGCATACTTAATATGTAAAAACCTAGAGAAAGGCTCTGGGGTAACCTAAATGTGTTGTGAGAACCTGCATGAATATATACTGGTTTGAAGCACGCGGACTACCTGGAAGTGCTGCACACTATTATTCGTGTTGTAAACAGTTACGAGCAGGATTCCTGCCCACGGAGGCAATGGTGCCACAGGCTGGATGGATTGCACAAACGGGACAGTGTTATGCATATTAACAACATATCTAGAGAGGTATGCAGATGTGGTGGGATGTGACAAGCTGACTTTAAAAGATAACTACCAAAATCTGAACCTTAAATATAAAACTCCCTGCAAAAGTTTAGACTGGCACTTAAATCCACCATCAAGCACATGCGCTAAGATTGGAGGTAAACCAGTCCTAAAGTGCATAGTAAATAAAATGGCTGCATTTAGCAATTATATAGAGGACAACAGATATGTTGGGAGGTTTTTAAGTAATATTCCGTTTTCTTGGCAGTCTTTCTTTGATTTATAGTTTCACATGTAGCACCGCTGACATACTGCACATGACATAAAGATGCTTTGTTGGATATATATTCCGATCAACGTACACCTGACATTACTAATACTGGAGCTCGTCTGGGTGTAGTATAGCCTTCATAAATGCAATTTCAATTGTATACTTAAGCCATATTGGCCGCTTGTTAAAACTAGTTAATGCTCTCTTCAGGTAGCAGTATTCACTATTAATTGCCTGGTCTTCAATTAAGAGCCTAAGTCGAAAGTGCACAATAAAATGAAGGGCAATTAACAGCTGTTGGCGCTCTACCTCATGTGGCCACTAAGCCATTGGCATCCTTCTCCAAAACGCATCCAACGTAGGCAGAGAAGCTACCAGCTTCTGCTCTACCTCGTTTCATGCTCGCCATGAAGAACAAAATACTGACAAACAGTAGTCAAGAGCTAGCTTTCTACACTTTCTGAGAATACCTGTTAGTGACAAAAGTTCCAGAGAAGTTCCAAGAAGATAGACCAGGAGGCGACAAACAAATAGAGCGCATCCATTCCTTTCAAAGAAACAAAGCTTAAGTAAGACGATTTTCGACGCTTTTAAGACTTCTTGGTGGGGTTGCTTATTAAACACCCATTTTGAATCTGTCCATCTCATCGTACAGATATTTCAGAGAGAGGTCCACGTGTCACGAGACAGGCAGGTTTGTATTTGTATGCTGTAGGACTAACAAGCAGCACCGACGCACAGCACAGTGTTAAAATGCGCTGTCACGGTTCAGCGTTCCTGCAGTGCTCAGACAAGTTTGAATAAACACAAGATGGAAGTAAAACGAGGGGCCGCGCTTACAGGAACTTCGAAGCAATAAAATAAAGTTGAAAAGAAAACGTTTGCTTTGTATGCCAGCTGAGATGTCGCTACCCATTAATAAACTGATCTGCTAAACCTCTTCTTATTCACAAGGGACATCGCCAAGCTTAACGTAAAATAAATTATCTTTAATTAAATTGAATTGTCGTCTTCCTCCTGCTATCATCCACAATTATTACATCCTAATCAGTCCTTGTGGGAGAAGGTTAAAAAAACAAGGCTGAAAGGCACATTTACCATAAACAGTTTATGTTATCAGTCAGCTGAGAGTGTAATTTCTAGTCAGTGTTCTAGATCCTGATTCTCAGCCAGTGTGTCTGTCAGTGGAGGGGTTTGCGGTGAGGATGCTGTCGCTTAAAGAAACGGGAATACCAGACACCGCCCGATCCTTTGCTGGGTCCGAGGACAGCTCGTCTTTATACACGTATTCAGGCTGGTGAACCGGAAGTAGCCTTTTTAGCCGGTGTCCCGCCCTTCCGATCTCTGTAAATATCTACAGAGCTTCGGCACCCTTCTGGGGAGAGAACAACTTCCTGTGTCCTGGGCGCAGCACATGCCTACCGCCCGACAAATGAGAACTATGTGACACCCTTGCTGACTGATTCGGGTAGGGCAGCCCGCACTAACAAGGCTATAGCTTGGTCTCTAGCGTCCCAAAGTCAATAAAAGGACTTTCTCTGGCCAGATCTCTACAATCACTTTTCAAGGATTCGCACAAAAAGACAGAAATGCAAACCTTTAGCATTTCTGGTGGAAACAGGCCGGAACTGACTATATGACGCACACCCTTCACAGACATCACTGGTATCACAAACCCTCAGCATTTCTGGTTGAATCACAGTATGATCAGCTGTGTGACACATGCTCTTAGTAGCCATAACTCGCATCATAAGCCCTCAGCGCCTCGGGTTGAACCAGACTATGGTCAGCTGTATGACGCACATGCTTAACAGGCACCACTCAAATCAGAGCCTTCAGCATCCCTGGCTGTACCAATCTATGAGCAGCTATATGCGGCACGCTTACAACGGACTGACCCGTGCGCCCAGAGCCACAGCACCTCTGGTGTAATTTGATAATGAGTGGATAGATGAAGCCTGCTCATAATAAATGTTACCCCTGAACCCTCAGCATCTCTGGGGTAACCATAGCATAAATGGCTAAACAAGGCATAATCATAAGAGGCAAATGGCACCATTGTAACTATACGGAATCGAGGACCGAGAACTCAACCTCCTATGTTTTTTTAAAACATGTTTTTCATTTATATAGCGCAAACAAGGCCCGAAGGTTTTGGTGTGCTTCATACTGAAAAATGCAGCAAATAATTACTTTTTTCAGCACAAAAACATAATATATATACATTACAGACTGGGGTGAACATATTACTATACACTAGGAAGTAATAATAGCATAAAACCTTGCACATGCTACTACAGAACAAAATGAAGTTTGAAGCAGTGCAGATTAAGAGTAATTCCATTTCTACAAAGTAGAAAAGGAATGAATGGGACTGTATTCAAAAAGATGTCCAGGGAGGGGCACAGAGGAAAAAGGAAAAAAAGATCTAACTTGGAAATGTCAGTAGTTGACTGAAGATGCAAAGCTCCAAAAAGGGTACTGTCCTGAAATTCTTTCTTCTTTATAAGAAAATGTGGAGAATCATGCTCTCCTCACCGACTGAACACTGTAGTCATCTCTCAAGCACCAGTAAGCATACCACCTGCCTCCCGCTTAATCCGTCCCCTAGACCACCCTGTGAGAACACGCATCCATCCCCTTGCCCCGCCTGTCAGGACTCCAAACAGACAAATAAGCAACTCTCTGGTCGGATAGGCTCCTCCAGATCCTACCCGCTCCACCTACCCACACCAATGTCATTTTAATCAATAGGTTCCTACTGGCAGCATTACTATGGAGTTCTGCTCAGGTCCTTCATTCAGCCTGAACTGTACAGCTAAGCGATGCTGCTCTCTTGGTACAAGTCACTGCATCAAAGCAACAGAATAAGTGCATACATCTTATCAGTTTTGTGAACAGTAAATAGGGCATTTCTTCTTTTCAAACATGGCTCTACGCTTACCCCACAACTGCAGGTGTATACGAGCACTCTAGTCCTTTATAAGTTATTCATCAAGCAGCTGTGATCTGGATGTACCATGCTGTTGCATGAACTATTTTGCAGCGAACACTGCTTCAACATTTAGGTGTGCTTTTCTTGTGGATTTGCTCCCTGACAGCGCAATGGAATGCTCGAAAACCAAACTATATGCCAAAATCGTTGGCCCGTCTCGCATCATTTAGCTTCAGAATCTTGTGTACCACAAACATTCCCAGGAATCAATCAGTGTTGCTTTGCTCAGTTCCCAAAGGGGGCAACTCCGAAGAACCGCGGTGATGGTTGCCCTCTACCTTCAGCACAGCTACAGTTTCGTGTTTTTCTTGACAATACACTGTGGTTCTGGGCTTGTTTGTAATACGTTTATTGACTTCACTTTACACAACTGCTGACTTAAAGAAAAACCATCTGCAGCACCAATAAACCAAACAGCATAGCAAAAAAATAGTGCCTGTCGCTAGGAATGGTGACGTCTGCAACTGTGCTGAGAATAATTAATGATTCCGTTTTTAAAAAAGAAGCCTTTGATTGTAGCCCTGTTTTGGATTAGGGCAAATTTGAATTGCTGACTCCGGAAGATAAAACACAGCAATACAAGCATGCATGCTGACTTTAAAAAAAAAAAAACAGTTTGAAGCTTGTTTACACTAGTGATTCTAAATCAATGCAAGATGGCGGCAAGTTAATGACAACAGAGGGGAGCAGGGGCGACCAACGTGCTTTAGTCTTACATTGCTCACAGTTAAAGGGGCAATTAGGTAAAATTATCTAAGAATGACAAATAGAGGGTTCAAACACTGCAGGCTCTACCTTTCGAAGCTGTCTAACTCTACCGAGCTGAAAACATGACTACATTGTTGTACTACTCTATTACACGGTAGTAATTTTTTTTATGGAACAGCACTACGATGCTCCATGAAAAATATTTGACTACAAAGCATAACTTATCTCAAGTTTACATTTCGTTATTCACATACTAAGTATATTACTCAGTTATAAATCACAGGTTCTGATGCACGGCACAGATGAAGAATGTATTACTTACTGGTTATCTTTAACACTTTATTTCTAACTTCTTCGAGTACCTCCTCGATGAGGAGGAGGCCTTAATTCTCCTAGGCACACATCATATTGACAGTGTTCACCCCACAAAATCACACTATCCCTTACCAAGCCAGGCCTGCTGCATGAGCAATAAAGGAAGTAAACCACCTCAGTAAACCAAACTACAATAAATGCCCTTAAAAACACAATGACTGGAAATGTATGTAAAGTATTTTATCAGCCCTGTGAAGGTGGGTGCAGGCTACGGTGGACAGAACCGCTTCAACCACTTTTATAAGGAAGTGAAGCAAGAGCGGCAGCCTTTTGACCTCAGCTGATCCTCTAACCACACGACACATAGGTCGGGGGAGGGGGGGATGGGCAAGTTGACTGGAGGGGCCAAAGCATTACGGTCCACGTTATAACTGACTGAGTCAGTTTTTGGTGACTGACTTGTCCTATCCGATAAATCTGGTGGAACAAAAATGGCCCGGCTGTGAAACGTCTGCTAGCACTGTGCTCCCAGCACACGTTGTTTTTTTCTGGGTAACAAGGGGCCACGTCACCAGGTAGGAAAAAGAACGACCACTAGCCAACTGTTGGGTTCCTGACTACGTGTTGATCATTAATCTTTCTAGGGTCATCAACTGCGAAAAGATGAACATGCAAACTAGAAAGCGCTATCACAGAGGTAGACCCCCTGAGGAGGCGTTGCACCCCCCCAGGGGTCTCTGGACCGCAGGTTGGGAACCAATGTCTAGACCATCAAATGTTAAGACTGCGTGATGGCTCCATATCACCAATGTCACATTGATCCAGTTCTGGGTTTTCGTATAACAAAGTAGTGCATTGCAGGATTGGTAGTCTTTAAGCACCACGGTTTAGCCAATTGAACGAACACACCAGACAACAATGACTTGTGAAAGAAAAAACAGCACTGGTGCAATGCGTCTATGGTGTAGGAGAAACAGCAATAAAGTACCACAAAACAAAATGTGACCCTCAAAAGCTGCCCATTTCAATCTAAGTATTGGCTTTCACAACTGTCTACGAGATCCGTTATGTATAACAGTGAAAAAATGAGCTTACAAAAAAAAAACGGTAATTTTCGCTCAATAGCTAACACCTTTGAAGAACTACACAAAGCAGGATTCTTTCAGTACCATTAAATTCGTAACATTTGCATAAAATACATTCAGTCTTAAAGATTTCTTCAAGTCATTTATTGCATCTGCTACAACGAGACTGAATGAATACCATATTCTTCTCCTTTCCGCCAGTGCTCATTAAAATGCACTTGTTTTTTTTGTAAAGCAGTTGTGGTTTGAATCCGAAATAGGAATGCAAATGCATTTCTAAGTTTATAGTATTATTTGCATAACAGAAACTAAACATGGTTGAAGTTGAAAAACACCACCACAGAAAGCCTCGGAACGGCACAACGAATACAAGGGGGGGTGGCTTAAGTTTTGCCAGTTGCTGCCTGGCAGCTCCTGATGAACACATCATTTAATTGTTAAACCACAATAACATGTTTTCAAAACGATACATCGCGCGGGGTACCATTAGAATTCCAAGACATAAGCCTTCATGTATACATCACAGGTATGAACAGATCATTATTTGTGTGTATAAGCACCAACTGACTACTCACTAGCTGCTAGGACAGATTAAAGACATAAGAATAATCTGTTACCTGAAAGCCAGAGGCAAACCAGCACGCTGAGTTGGGGTATTAGTGCTAAAGAAAAGCATCGCTGTAGAAGGGATGTGTAAAAAAAAAAAAAAAAAAACGGGCGGCGATAGCAAAACTGAGAAAGTGTGTGCGGCAGTTATTAGTTGATTTAGAACAACTCGGACAAAATATCTCAGGTGACATATTACACGCACCAAGAAAATATGTGTTTACTAATTGATTAAAGATGAACCTCCGTTAGAGCTAAATATATGATATGTATCCTGCATTTTATACAGCACTTATAGAAACAATTCAAAAAGTACGCTAAAGTGCAAGAATATTATTTTATAAGATAAATTCACAAGGTTTGTGAAAATAATTATTTCCACCCTAAAGATAAACTGTTAGTAAGGCTCGTGTAGAAAATGGAAGGCAGCATTCCATAGTTTCTCAACAAACAAGGTAGCACATTTGACCTTCTATTAACACACAATTTTCAGGTTTCACAACTGTGATGACTAGTGTGGTATCCAGGCCTCAAAAGTACACAGAGGATTTATTGCGTGAACTTTAATGGAGCTGCAGTCACAATCAGGCCCACAGAAGACGCCACTGGTGCTTGTGTGTCACAGAACAAATAACTAGGGGTGGGCTAAAAATTGTGATCCGCCAGTGGAATTCTTGGAGGCTTGACTGCTCTGTGTTCCGAATGGAGGGTGGAGTTCCGTCAAAATTCCACCAACCCCCACATGACTGAGTTTTTTCTTGCATGCGGCTCAGCAACGTTAAGTTGGTGAGCAAGAATTTGCATCCCCTAGTGGGATTTTCGAGTGGTAGAATGCCTCCCGGTGAGATTTCTCAACACGGGCAGTTGTGGCAGGTCACAGCCTTTCACTTTGCGAAGCAGCTCCCTCTGGTGCACCGCGTGGTGCCATTTGTACTTATTTTACAGCACAGAACAAGCTCCCAGCGCAAAAAAAAAAAAAAACAATCAGCAAGAGGAGCGCAATGTGGCCGCCCGCTCAAAGAACTTCGCAGAATCTTGCTGAGTTTTTATGTAACTGTGGAATTCCTTGGAGTGAAACATCGCAAATTCAACCGAGGCCTGCAGATAACCAAAGACACAACCTCAAATATAGATGGGAGTTGATCAAATTTTTTGAGCAGTGGGCAAATGTTCAATGCATCATTTATCTCTATCTCCCTTCAGGATGATCTTGCTAACCAAGAACTGGACTTGTGGAAATATCTGTCAGTTTCTCTCATTTGGTAACACGATACAATTACCCAGCTTTAAAAGAATGCTCCAGATATTATGTATCTGCTTTTCAAAAAGGTACATTTAAATAGGATAGGGAATATGTCTAGATTTTTAATTCCATGGGACATGTTTTAACCATAGTAACTGTTCGAAGTACAATTCTAGCCTACAGCCTCTGTTCTCTTTCAATATTAAGTGCCTTATTTGGCGAACAGAATAGTCAGTCAAAACGTGCAAGATACCTTGTCCAACGTATTATAACTGTGTTAGCTATAATACACTTGTCATGCATGGCTGCATGATTTGTCCAGCAGGTACTGAATTAAGTATTACTGGACACAGTTAGAAGACTATGGCCTGAGAGCACTGAGGGAATGGTCACTGCGGTATATCACTCACATAATAAGTCCAGTGGGTACTAGGCAAGCCAGGACTAGCAGAAACCACCAGCAGGGTTATCTGACAAAGGAAAATCACAGGCCATGACCAACAGACACCGTGGGCAGAAATAAAGGTTATGGATGAAGCAGTGTTTGCCTAGTGGTGCTGGGCATAGCTGCTGCCTTGTCAGTATGGCACTGTGGAAAGGGGAATTGTACACAAGGTACAGCCAAAGGCCGCACTTTCTGCCCACTGACCACTGCAGGCAGCGGTAAAGCCCAGACTGGTTGACCAAAGGCCATGGTCTGTGCTTAACAGAGACATAGGATTGGAGCTAAAATAGTATTACATAACCCAAAACAGAGAAAATACAAGCTTTGCAAAGGAGTCATTGTGGCTGGCTAAAAAGAATACATGCCAACAAATATCTAGACAAGTACTCCCCATATATGCTGAAAGACCTCTGTTAGAAAGTCCGGGTTAAACTGCCTCTCATGCTTTGACTGCAACCTCAATTGAGCCTCAAAGCACAATTTTTTAACTCCCTAAACGTGAATAGCAAATACTGTCACTCTCCTGTCCAATGCCACAAATCATATGTTAATGCTTTCACAATCACATTGCTAGTCCAGAGAGGCAAATGACTATTGCACAAGGGGAAGAATGGAGCCCAGAACTAATCTGATGCCTCAGCGCTCTAAAGTATTCATGTCAAGCTGTTGCTATTCTACAGTCCACAAACCACTCATAGATATGGCTTTCAGATGATCCCCCACAATTTAAGGACTACACTACATGGGGCACTCTAGTGAGCAGGAGCTGAAAACTGCCTACCACAATAAGCTGATGCATACATCAACTCACACTGATTCTAAGTCAACAGTATGACCTCAGAACTGATTGAAGGGTTCAACTTTCAACTTTGCTCCTGAATCTAAAAGGGGCAATAATTCGTATGACCTAACAGACATACGAGCTTATTGGCCCAAAGATTTGAATTTGGTCCAAACAAGTAATCATGTCTGAAATGCTCTGAACTCTCCAAAGAGTTAGCAAAGGATCTTTGAAATTTTAGGTTTAGGGAAAACCTGAGGCTGTAGATGAGGTTGCAAATGTCAACAAGTGCAGGGATATGGAAAGCGAAGAAACAGCTTTGACTAGCCAATCACTGAAGTAAAGCAATAAATTAATCTGGTGGCCACTTCCACAGCCAAGACCATAGTAAATAGTCTGGCATCTGATGCCAGTCTTAAAATAAAAATTAAACGTTTGTCTCTCAACCACACATTTTAAGTACTTCCAGCGGAAAAGCCTGAAAGTAAAATGAAAGATTCAGTCTCAAAGAAACAAACAAATTACCCAGCCTTGTCCTTCCAAGGTTTGCAAGATCTGCACTTCACTGATTTTTTATTTAATCAGGAATAAGTGAAGGAAATGCAGGTCTGTAATTGAGCAATACACCCTGCATTTTCCAGGGAAAAGGAAAGATCTTGAGTAACATCCCTTCTCCTTGGTTGTGAATAGCTCTTTCAATAGATTCCCTTTTATAATAATGGCACATCATGGTCATCAAGTTGTTTACGTGCGAGAAGAGGCGGGGCTGTGTTGGAACTTACCAAGGGAAGGAAAAAAGTACTCTAAGTGTATAATCTGAAGGACCTATTGGTATAAGGTAATACCTCGCTAATGGTGTGTCATGAATCTGGTAATCAATAAACTGGTTCATTCTGCTGCATGTTATTAGTATAAGTGATACTGTGTCAGTGGAAAGGTGAGCAAGGCAACCACATTGGAAAAAGTTAAACATGCACGCAGATATCTTTCTGGAGCTCAGTTCACACTACTTAAAGACAGCAGGAAGTGACGATAAGTCTAAATACTAGAAGCAGCTCCACTGCCTGCAATCTTGAAGGCATCTTTGAAGAAAAATCTCCAGATCGGAGTAAATGTGTCCATTGCTTACCGTTAATGGCATTATTCCTAGTCCTACTCCCTTGCCTTCCTTCTGCACCAATGAAGCCCCTTGTCTCCCATAGACCCCTCCCTCTTTCAAATAAAAACTCCCTCTGCCCCCCCCACGTCGTGTACATAAACAAGCCAGCACAAATAAGGAGTTGGACAGTACTGGGAGGGTGGGCGGTAACCAGAATGAAGGCGAGGGAGTAGGACTAGGAGTAATGCCATTAACGGTAAGTAATGGACACATTACCTCCTGTCCCTCCTTCACCTTCCTTCTGCACCAAGGAGACATAGCAAGCAAAAAAGAAACGGACAAATGAATCAAAACAGAACCCAAGGAAAGAGAGAGAGCCCAAACAGTGGACCCAACAGAAAAGCCAGACTTTCCCACTCAGTAATACGAAAAGGGAACAAAAACCCAAAAAGAGAAAGGGAAGCCTAAGGCGGAGCCAGACCAACTCATCCACCGAGGCCCCCAGCAAAGCCAGCACAACAGAAGCCAACAAAATCAAGGCCGCCGAGCCAACCGCCACCAAGGAACCTGAGCAAAAAGACACCCACACGAACAGCAAAGCCCAACCAGAGCAAAATACCGGTCCGGACAGGTCCACCCACAGAAGGGAAACAGCAACCGAATCCAGAGGACAGGCGAAAAAAAAGCCCAGAGCAAGCAACTCCAGAGAGGCGGAATGGGCCCATAGAGCCAAAGGACTAAACAACGCCACCGCAGACCGTATGCCCGAACGAGCGCCACCACCGTAAACATCACCCGGACAGCAAAGTACGGCGAGGGGCAGAACGCACACCATCCCAGATGAGGAGCAGGGCGGAGCCCCCAGGGACCACCCCGAAGCCCAAACTGGCCTTGCAAAAATTACTCAGATACCAACAGACACAGAACCAGGAGGAAAGAGGCCAGAACACGACACCAGAAATAGGCAGCAAACAAAAAGGCCCCAAACGCCCATGAACTGCTAAATGCCAACCGAAGGGTGAAACAGACCTCTACGGCCACCAGAACCAGAGGCAGGAGAAAGCCAACCGAAGGGGGAACAGGACTGAAGTCCACAAAAGAGCCACGGGCCACAAAGACCCAGACCCAACGACCAAAACCAACACCAAAGGGAAAGGCAAGCAAACCTGCAGGAAAAGCCCCAGAAAACAGGGCAGGAAAATGCCCACCAAGAGCGCCCGACTCACAACTGAAGACACAGCAGGTCAGCAACTCCCAGGACCACTGAGCAGTGAGCCAAAAAAAGCATTCTGAGGCCGCAGCCAGAGCCCCAGGGAAGAAGGAAGCCCGCTAACCAAACAGCAGCAACAATCCCACACACAGTACCAGAGCAGCAACAGAGTAGAGCACACAGCAGCTACCACAAAAGCCACAGGCAGGAAAAGGAAGACCAGTACCAAGCAGGGCGGTAAAGCCGCTGAAAAAAACCAGTGGACAAAACCAGCATCCCAGCATAGAAGTTCAAAGCCAGAGGCAAACGGCACAAAAGTGACAGCAGAGGGAGCCCCGTACACTGGAGCAAGGCCGCCAAGCCGAGCAGGGGAGACAAAAGAGTCCAGAGGCGCAACACCCTCCATAAAGAAGGGCACAACCATCGAATAAAGCAAAGACAATGAAGCAGAGCAACAACCTGCCCCACCAACAGGACCAGGACCCAACAGGAACCAGAAGAGCATGGAACCCAGCAAGCGGAGAAAAGTGGGACACAAACGGCAGCACCAAAGCAAGAGAGGGCACCTACAAACAGAGGCCAAAGCAGTAGGAACAGTCACCCAGGCCCATGCAGGAACACATCAAAAGGAGCAGCAAGCTCCACCCTAATGCCCCAGCCACCAGAACCTGCAACACCACACTCACAGAAGTGGGGCACCCAACTATACACAGAGAGGGATGAGCCGTGGATGTGGGGAAATGGAATGACGAGGGAGTATGCGGCGACATTATGCACTACCAAAAAGCAGGAAACAGGCAACTGACACACCGAAGGGAAAGGACCAAAAAGACCCCAGGACCCAATCCAATAACAGACAGTGTGAGGTGAGACAGGAACACACACGCAGCTGCACAAGGGTCGGGAACCCAAACCCCCAACCCACAGAGGACCCCAAAGTCCCACCCGAAGGCCACAAAACTAACCCAGCGACAGGGAAGGCAACCACCAACCACTAAATGCAAAGCCAGGAGGCCCAGAAGGCGCAAGGCTGAAACCGCAGGAAGGACTGTAGAGAAAGGAAAGAAAGGAATCCCAAACACAGTCCAACCAGAAAAGAAAGTAAGAAACGACCAAGCGTCCGAAAGACAGCACAGGAGTGAAAGGACACCAGACACCACTGCACCAAAAACCACAACAGGTCGATGGAGGCCCAGAGACCAGAAAAAATGGCAACCCCACCAAAAGTCACACAGCGCGCAGAAGAACAGCACAAAAACAGGCAACTGCCAAAAAAACAGTGATCTCGAAAGTGGAAAAACACCCCACCAGGACACACACAGCAAAGGAAGTCCCAAATAGAGCTGGCACCAAGGCCACTAGTGGGCGAAGGCGAACAACATGAGGCAGAGGATTCTCAAGAAAAGACGAGAACACTACAGCACCCGGAACAGCATCCCAATACTCCACCTGGGAGCAAGTGACATCCAGATGCAGAAAAGACATGCAGAAGCATACTGACAGGAAGAAAAAGACACCCACAGTATACAGAAATCACAGCAGTCCAGCAAGAGTCAAAAGGGGACCCCAGCAAGACAAGGAGTGGTACCAGCAGGCAACCCAGGGACAGGACAAATTAGGAGGCCACCCCCACAGCACAATGAAAAAAAAAAAAAGAAAAGAAAAGAAAAACAGGCACAACCCCCTCCCACCGCTCTGGCACCATGAAGCCAGTACGAGCCATAAAGTCCGTCAGACAGCACTCTGCCCGCAGCCAGGCAGAGGACAGAAAAACGCCACCCAGCCTAGAAAGCACACCTCAGAGCCCTGCACACAGCAGAGAAGCCAACAACAAAGGCCCCAAGCCCTGGTAGGAAGGGATCATCAACCGTGGCAACATACGTAGTACTCCCAGAAGTCCATCACGTATACAAAATAGAAGAGAAAGAAAGGCATTGCATGAAATAACACATATTCCAATTCAAATAAACTTCTAATCAATTGATTTGAACATAGTCCACAATTCCGAAGGTGACGTAAGAAAAAGAACCGAAAGGAACCCAAACAGCCTGAGGTGGTAAAGGGCAGCAGCCACACTCAGAAGAGAGCTCCAGCGCCCAGCGGGAGAGGCAGTGGCACGACCCAAGCAGACCACACACAAGCGGTACGGGTGAGGTGGAAGAAGTCACAACATGCAGAAGCCTGGCCTCACACATAGTCAGAGATGCCCAGTGCTGGCTGTGTCCTGGACTGGAACTTCATGGCTTTTGAAAGTGAACAGAAGCCGTTACGCTGACTGAGCTGCCTGACATAGGCAAAGACAGCAAAGCCTACTGGGAGGAGGGCTCAGTGAAACAAATGTGCATCGCAGAGAAATGCACCGCTCCAGAGAACACACACTGATCGTATGTAGCATACCTAGATTCCAGGTGAGGCAAACCCAGTCTTCCAAACTTAGAAGGTGGGTAAGGTGTGCAACGTAAAGAGAGTAAATGTAACATCAGCAAGGTACAGCACCAAGACACTGTCAAAAGGCAGCACGGAGTACAAATAAAAATAGGTTGGGGCCGACATAGCTTCCAGAAGCAAACCATGACCTACTACTCGGCAGGGCAGAAACAGTACCTACACCACCACCCAAAGTAGCAAAGACCTGGGGCATCATAGCTATGAGAAGACACTGCCCACACAGCCTAGTCTAGCGGAGCAAGCCCACATCCATTGTTACTGCAACATATGGGTTCACACTAGTTTGCACCAAGGTGAACAATGTGAGCAGGCATAGGAATCCACCAGGAGAGACTGAACCACCGATCACAGAAATCGGGCAGATCACACGCCCACACCCTGACAGACAGACCAGCAGCCAGAGACAAAAAGAAAACGGGCAGCAAACCCATTCCTGCCCCCACCATACAGATCCACTGCACACGCACCCAAGATGGCACAGGCGCCCATCTGGAAGCACAGCTCCAACCGGACCCCCTGACATGGTCACAGCATCTGCAAGCAATGACCCAGAGAGAGCCATACTCCCCCACAAGAATGCAGCCAGGTCGGGAGACCGCCGGAGGGAGCACCACACCCCACCAAGATCCAGCAATGAAGACCCCCAGGCCCTGCTGTGGAGCAGGAAAGAGGAAGCCAACAGGGTAGACAAAAAAGAACAGAACCTGGAGGGGGGTGGAGGGGGTTTTTCTTTAAAGGAGAGAGGAGTCTATGGGAGGCAAGGGGACTCATTGGTGCAGAAGGAAGGCGATGGAGGGACAGGAGGTAATGCTTCCCAAGATAGGACGACAGTGGTGATCATCCAGACGTGAAAGTCTCTGCCATCTGGTTCTCTGGAAGGGGGATGCTTTCTCAAAGTAAGTTTCTCATGCCGTCATGGACATACAAAGCTGGTCCCATGTTCTGGAAGTTGTCCGTTGTTTGCCTAAATTGACCTCTAATGTTAATGAATATTTACAGCAAGTTATACTTTTAGTGGAAGAAGGCTGCCAACTGCATTCTTATGCAGTTCGATATCCTGGACGCACACACCCAAAAGTTGAAAACACTACAGTAGACCATGGCGTCTCTTCTTCTATGCAGAGACTATGGGTGAGGGGTGCACAGTGTTCGGCCTACGGCATTAGTATCCATGGGAGACATGACCAAGCAAAGGGCTTGTTTTACAGCTCAGCAGTTGACACCACTAAGTACCATAGGAAGGAAGCAAAAGATCCTGTCATCAGCAGAAACAAGATGCAGGGACCTAAGCCAGTGTTCCAAAATACTTTTAAGATCTCTTTGTGTACCTCCAGAAATACTACTTCCAGCAGCCTGTCAATTCAGTACCTATGTATGCAGTTCAGAAGCAGCGCAATTATGAGATGAACTCCATGGAGTAACTGTACAGACCCGGTTTTACTAGGCTACAAACAATAATTCCCAATTCCATGGGGTTCAAAGCTGCCGTTTGGAAGCAGGGGTTTCTGTTTAGGTGGGGGTCGAGGGTGTGGGTGAGACGGCAGGTACATTTGTCCAGGCAGGTGGGGCATTGCATGCTCCCTCTTGGCAGAGGAAGGAGTCAGTCAGGGTCGGAGGTCAAAGCCTGGCTGATGCTACAGCCAAAGCCTATTGCGATTTTCCTGGCCACTTTTTTCTGGCTAGTAAAGTCAGATTCGGTATTCTTTAAACCGGGAAAATTAGGAGTGAAAACCCCGGTTCATTAGTGATCAGATGCATCCATGAATTTTCTTTCACCCACTCATACAGAGGGCATTTGAGAGCAGTGACTAGCGATACGTTTCTTCTAGTAGCAACAATGAGGAAACTTAAGTATGAGATGATATGAGACCCTTTTATAGAGCAGCCAAACGCACTGACGCCACCAATTTAAAAGAGTGTCCAGACTGTACAGAATGTACCACCCTGTACAAGACGTTGTTTACAACAAGCATGGGACTTTGCCACTGTTTAACAGTGACTGCCTTCAGATAGCTGGCTCAGTGTGGATCAGACGCCTTTTCAGTTTGAGACGTGGGATTTCCACAGAAGGACTATTCCACCGATGTTGTCTACATTTAGACAAACCTCTGGCAAAAATGTATTTATTAAAAACCATCAACGTAAGTTTTAGACTAATGCACCAGCGCAAGAGAAAAATAGAAATTAGTTAATGCCTGGATACTAGGGTTCACCAGCTTCCACTATAAGGTATTTACATTTTACCAGGGGAAGTGACCCACAGCAACTGCTTAATATATATAAGATTGTTGATCAGACATTGTATAACTTCTGCTTAGGTGCTAACTAGGAAAAGCATCACTTCATTCACGGCATAGGAATAGGCTTTCATGGCACAGGAAAAGGGGAGCACCCAATAACCTTATCTCTAAACACGTATTTCTTAGATACTGTCAACAGCTTACTGCTCTTGGGGGGATAACAGCAACAAGTGAAGATCATTCTATCCCACCGAGCCATCCTAGCAGAATAGGACACCTCCAGGCTAGACTCAATCTCTAAGCCAAGACAAGCGAAAGATTTACACTGCCACTTGACTGTTGTTTAGACAACTACCCATAATTAGTGACTTCGATGGTGCCTCAGACAATACTTTAAATGATTGACCATGAACCTCCCTCCTTTGTCCAATTCTATAAATTTTACCCAAGTTGGGGTATTTTGCTCATTGTCACATGAAGTTGTATCTAACAATACAATTGTCATTTGTCTGTGATTCATATTAGGTATATCTCAAGCTGTTGTATAATCCATTTAACAATGCTATGAGCTGCATACACCACCATCTACATTATGAGTTGAACATGGAACTTAAATAAACAGTGTAACTATGAAGCCATGGGCTCTCTGGCTTTCATTAGCCGAGTTAAGGTACTGCGTGACGTCATATGTGGTAGGGCTTTTTATAATAAAATGCATGTTACAGGGTTGAAAACATGTAAACATGACTGCATTGAATATCAGAGACAAAAGGTGGGCGACCCAATAAATTAACAAGGTGAGCTGACCCTAAGCCGAGGCAAGGTTGTGGATTGGCTCAAAGAGCCTGTGCCTGAGCCAAGCCGAGCCTTGAAAATGTTTGGCACATAAGTTGTTCAACAACTGCCATATAAAACTATGATAAAGTCTCAACAAGAGTCAGCCAATCAGTTTTGTTTTTATTTTATTTCCCCATGGGACTCGCATGACAACAGATATCACTATTTTTTTAACTTTTATTTCTCTAAAACAGCAGCACAGATTTACATCAAATCACAAAAAGCACAGTTACTGGATGAATATATAGCTTTCTGCCAAAGTTGGTGTAATTCTGTTCAGATGTTTTTCTGTATCATTGTCTAATTTTCCCTGTGGAAATTGCCTGGGGAATACGTGTTTTGGGACCTCCCCCCTTTTTACTCAGTCCCCTGCTTGACTGATCACCACAAAACGTTCCAGGAGCTGAGGTGGAAGAACTTTTTTTGGGAAACTTTTGTGAAGATTCATCAACCAGCTCCGAAGTTATTAGCAAAACAAAAAGCTCTTTTATGTAGACTCTGAATCATGTATACTGTGTATGTTACCCGTATGTATTTTTTATACTGCATGTTTATTTTGCGGTTGTTAGCCTGAAAAAAATATTTTCTTCAAAGTGAAGCTAACAGTAAATGGAATCAGAATGTTTAGGCTTACCTTTCATGACTCAATTGTTGCTAAAACATTGGATAATTGTGAGCACCTGTGACTACAGCCCGTACCAAATAATTATGAATGTACCACGTATATCACATAATATTACACATACTTTGCCTGATGTGGAGACCTCACAAAAAATGTTTTTAGCTCAAATGAATGAATGTAATATTAGGAAAAGTGCTGCATAATTTGCCCTTTACTTCCTAATTTAAGTAACATTGTTAGTGTGAAATGCATGCTTGCATTTAATTTGCATTCAGTTTGAATTCAAGGATGCATTTTGGACTGCGTTACAAAGGTAGCGCAAAATTACGTGTGATACAAACAACCACCACTGACAGTCTGTTCCTTTGTGTTGCTCCTGTGATTCCGCAATACAGTTTTTACCTGACAAAATCTCAATTTCATGATGTGGCATAATGTTTTCACTCACACAATTAAGTGCATGATTATAGCTCATGAATGGTTTAGCGATGTCCCTTTCACAAAATAACTAACAAGCTCTGGAATGAAATTGGAATTTACCCACAAAATCTTATTTTGCATGATGTCAACCCTCACTCCTCCTACATAATTACCAGTATTCTTGCATGTTTCTATAACAAAAGTATTTAAAAAAACAATTGCAGTGGAAAAAATGATTATAGATATTATGAATGTAAAGCTGCAATATAGTGTAGAATTGAGGTGCCAACAGTGCCTTCTAGTGCTCTGTGGTTTAACTGGTTGGCAAGATCCTGGTTTTCGCTCAGGTGCCCATAAACACACCTGGTAATGCCTCTCTGAAAGGTAATGAAGGCTTTTGTGAAGAACAAGCCGGGTTCAAAACCTCTGTTAACAGAGTAGTTTTGACCTTCTTTATGGGCAGCATAAGATCAAGGGTCTCTGCTGCCTTATGTAAGACAGTCCATTACTTTGTCTTACTTTCATGCACCACATCATCCTTCCAAGCCGGAAGAACCATTCCTAATGTGGCCCTTTTTTTTTATACTGAGAGGACTGACAGGATGACCAGCTTTTCAATGGTTTCTTGGGAGAAGCGGTACAGAAGAGGATCATCTCCAGACAGATTGTCCCATATATCAAGATCTGTTATGGACTGGCAAGAAAGCAGCCCCAGAGCGCATGCGTGCTCACGCTACCAGAGCAAAGTCTGCACCTAGGACACCAGTGTGAGGTGTGGCAGCCTTCAACCTCTGTCAAACTGCTATGTAGGCGTACCGCCAAGCAGATAACCATGTCTAGTGGAATGGGAATTTTGGCCATTGGGCCAGCAGGTTTTCCTGGTCTGAGCCATTTCACCGACCAACCACCTGGGAGGTACTGCTTTGGTATCTATTCAAAAGGTGAGGGATTTGCTGTTAGAAGTCTCTATTTGAATAAGAGGTTACTACCATCAGTAATTTGTTCTGGTAGAGGCTTTCTCTAACTGCAGATTCCTGACCTAATCACTCCACCAACCCTTCCCCCCATGGAGAGGTCTCATAACAAACAATAGGTAATACGATTCTAGTACTGTAATTCTGAATACTGTTTCAGCGATAGTTTCTTATGATTCCACGTCTGTAGGCACGGACTGAGTACAGAAACAAACTGACACCTTTTGCTATGTAAAGCTTTTCAGATCCAGTCTGTTGCCTGGAGGCATTCAAAAAGGTGAGGAATCTGTAGTTAGAAAGTCTCTATTTTCAGAAGTTGAGTAACTTGCTCTTTCAGAGAAAAGGTGAACTGGCAGGTATTTATCACTGCTTCTCTGACTAGTAATGCCCTGTTAGATAGGGAGCGTTAAGAGTCAGACATGCTTGTCAGAGAACTCTTATCTGCAAGAGATGTTAAAGTAAAGCTCCACGCTTACTTGCCACCCTTGCCCCCCAAACCAGAGTGCATACAGAATGCATATATGAGTATTATTTATTTCTTGGGTACATGCATATACAGAATGTTCATGACTATTTTAAACAACTAAGCAGATAATATGAAAAGTAGGGTGAAGGTTAAAAAAGCTCCAATTACACATTCCTAACCTGATACTTTCTTCCCTATTCGGTGTGACAATGAGGATTTCAGTCATACAACCTAAATGATTAATGTTTACTATGTCAAGCCAAGTATAGTTTCCAAGCATACCTTATGCTCTAATGCAAGTCAGTAATCAGAATTCAACCATTCACCATCTCCCCACAACAACCAGTTCAGATGTCTAACCTCCGTCTCTGCACTGGTGTCTTGTGTCACTTTATTGCTAAGACTGTATAATAAAGCAAGATGGGTCACTCATGATTAGTTCCGGCTTTCCTGCAAACAATGCCCCTTTGCAGAAGCATTTAGAATCGAATGGTTCCTTTTCGTCTTTCCTCAACAAGACTGTTCACAGCAAGGTCATCTTGCCTTGAAGCTGCAAGTACAATGCAACCACCTGAGAAATGGGAAGTTTTCCTTCTCTGTCTTTAGTTTGAACAATGTCAGAAAAGCATGGGTTTTCTAAATAGAAAACATTGAGATCAAGCACAAGTTTGTTAGCAATACTATTCAAATAAACTGTCTTCCTAGACTTTGCCCGCATACGCAATCTTTCATAGAGGTGGTGGGTGAGCCACTGAAGGCTCGAGCTAGATGCCTGGCTCTGGCAGCTTGAGATCCTCTTGGTCCTCAAGCCAAGCCTGCCACCCAAGCTCTATTCTTGTGCTCTAGAAATTAAAGACAAAGCATTAACATGTGAAGGGAAGAAAGAGATCCCATATGGTGGCTGAATTGCATGATTTGAAATTAGAAATTTTGGAATGCATACCAGCATTTGTGCTTGACCAAATTGTGTGATGCCTTTAAGTCCATGTTTAAAAACTATCACTATTGAAAATCCCATTCAGTACAGTGATATAATCTGAAATGTTAGGAGGAAATGCTTCCACATGTTAAAGAAATACATGTTTTTGAATTTTGTTGAGACTTTATCATAGTTTTATATGGCAGTTGTTGAACAACTTATGTGCCAAACATTTTCAAGGCTAGGGTCGGGCACAGGCTCTTAGAGCCTTGGACCCAAAAAACAGAAAATATGAGGTGGGGTCTGTGGCCAGTTGGAGCTCTTGGTGGTGTTGCCTTTCTGCGTGGAGTTGGGTGCAGGGCCTGGCCAAAGGCTGTGCACAAGGAGGGACAGGGGTTGGGAGCAGTTTGTGGGTGTAGAGGGGGCTTTTGGTCACAGACATTTCATAAGATATTACTTTATGTTAAAAAATATATATAAAGACATTTAGTGGAAAAAAGGATAAAGCGGAATTATACACAAGCAAGTTAGTAAAATTTCGACTTATGTTAAAGGTTAACGACAGTTATACCTAGGCCTGCTAATAGTAAAACAAAGCAGTTTTAAAACCAAAAAACACTGAAATTCACCAGTTACACATAAATGACCTAAGTATAAATTTCACTGCTATGCCATCATATATTACATTACTGATGACAAATGAAATCTACTGCGGTGCAAGTTATATTTTGTCATTTACGTATAACTGACAAATTTCAGTGTTTCCTTTGGTTTAAAACTTTATTAGAAGACATGTATATAACTCCACTTTATCTATTGTTCTTTTTAATGAATATATATTTGCAACATTTTTTGACACTTGTAATTTTTTAGCAAGGGGTTGGGAATCAGGGCATGCTTTAGGCTCCATTGCTTGTAAGTCATGGTCAATACCCACATAAAAAAACGTATTTCACAGGAACCCGTGAAAAATAAAGAATATTCCACAGGCCCCTGTAAAATATGGATGTCATTATCATAATAAAAGCCTCCCCACAAATCACTCTGCAGATGTTTACTATTTTCGGAGCAATATTAAGTTCAGCGCCATAATACTAACTGGCAAAGGAGGACAAAGTTGTGTGGCAGAGATATTTTAAATTATGCTGCAAGAAAAAAACAAATTACGTATAACTTTGCAGTATGCTCTCTGGCACTGTAATTTTGATTCATCTGAACTAGAATTATGTTGTGTTGCAATTTGTAAACTGTGCGGAAAAATAAGTGACAAGCATGGAAAATTCATAATTATGCAGAAAATGTAAGAGCCACTGAATCACTTGATTCCACTGGCCCTAATCATTGTCCACTGTTTAATTTAATAAAATACTCGTGAAAGGTAACCAAAACCTAGACATTCTAATTGAAATCAGTGCCTATTGGTGGCGGCACCATAAAGGGAACATCTTCAACAGAGTCTCATGTCTACAATTTTGTAACAATGCAAAGGTGGCTTTCTCAAAATGTTACAAAGTTTTATTCTCTTCTTTTTGTACTGCAGACAATCAGTATACTCCAGTATTTCACCTCACATTTTTTTAATAATCACTACCCTGTTTCTCAAGCTAGATATCCCAAAGTAAATATGTATTATAAAAACATATTAGAGGTAATTTGTATTATGGTCCTATAATGCCACTTTGGCAGTCATTTGGGACATTTACAATACCCTAAGCCTCTAGCTACATGTTTATTTCAACAGTACCCTTTTACTGCAGCTATATGACATGGTTCTTGGTTACGTATCATCATAGCATTCACTTCTTCCAATCAGGGTGGTCGCCAACTGATTCCCTTTGCACAAACTTGCACACACACCCAATGGAAGGCTACACGTTTAGCAAACATTTCAAATATAATTCGTACATCTCTTTTGATAATGCAACTGACAGCAAATCTGTTGCCAACACACCACTTGTAATATGCCTTGAGTTCCCTTTAGCACCCAACCATGCAACCATCAGCCATACAGAGCAAGATCACTTATGCTATAACATAGTCTTACCTCAAGCACATATTTGAACCATTTCCAACATTATGATTAGACCTTGTGTGCGCTATGTTACAATCTGCAGTGATGTGTGTAGGCTCATTCAAACTTAACAAGCACTGGCAAAGCCAGCAAGTCTCGCCTTTGTGACCTATTTGCTTTGGCAGCTAGAGAAGGCTGCATCAATTTGTAAATATACACAAGTGATGACGCATGCATGCACATGTATCATCATGAAAGCAAATGCAAGCATCATTGTTATATTTATCAATCTGAGATTGAATGACGAATACAAAAAATTGGAGAAGTGTGAAAGGTTTTTTTAGCTACGTAGGCATGCAAAAAATATATATTTAAAAAAATGTGTTTGGGGTCGGAAGAGGCACAAGGGAGGATGTGGAGGAGGAATAAAAAAATTAAACTGAGTGGGGAGAGGAGGTGAAAATCAGCACAGGAGAGAGACAGCAATATGAAGGCAAAGGGAGAAGCACACGAGGGAGAGAGCTGTAAAACACATGCTCGCTGATATAGTGTGTAAGTCAACAAATTAGACGCAAGCAAACAAGAGTGACAAAGCAAAAGACAGGCTGTAAGCCTACTGTAAGTTTTGGTAAGCCAACAAAAGGTCTTTTACAACCAGACAATTTGAGCGGTCTAGAAGGTGAGGTCTAAAAAGGACATATTACTATGCTAACTCTACTACGTGTTAGCACAGCATGCCTTGGCACTGATACACAGGTGTGCGACTGCCATACATTTATACTCTCCTTTACATTTCCATCCCAGAAGTGTAGCATTTAACAGCTCTCTTTGAACCGGAAAAATGTTGGCTTTACTTAGACATGTACAACTAGAGCCCTTATTTTCATTTCCAGGCGTGAACATTTTGGAGACAGGTAAACAGACATGGCATCCTCGCTATTGCCGTCTTATTAAACTAATTTGTCCGAGTAGAGAGGATAGCAGAATTTCTACCATACGTGACAGCTAAATTGCTGGGCTGTATGAGCCGTCCACACACTTCTTACGGCTGTGCTACGCAATTTGTTGTAAACTGATAGTTTTTTTTTACTGAACATTACCTCAACTGTCTAACCTATTATTTCTTTAAAAATGCTGCTAATTGGCCATCATGTAGAGCGCTAACTTTGTTTCAGTAGCTGTATGTGATACGTCTACAAAACTGTAGTATTCTATCAATAATAAGCATTTAATACAAAACATATTTACAGTATTTGTACTTTGGTTATTATATATGTTGGTGTACAAACATTACAATTATGAATCTTCCGTGTTCATTTATTTTTCTTCAAGTGCAACTACTACATGAAACTACTTAACATTTCTGATATACCTTTCTGATATGTATTAATGGGCAACACCTTCAGTCTTCGGGACCAGCTCAACTAAGGGGCTGAAAAGGTCAAATATTGCACTAGATTGTTCATTTGCTTTATTCATTTCCGGGTCAAAGGAAGCAAAAGCAGCAGTTGGCACCAAACTTGCAAGAAGTTTGCCTCCTTATTTGCCCCTCTCCCCTAATGATGTGTGGCTTTAAAGAATTCAAGTATGTAAAATCTTAATATAGAACTGCCTCACAACACATTCCTGTGACAGAAGAGAGACCTGCTTGAGTAAAAAAGGGTACTGACTCGAAACAACCAACAATCCCAGCTCAAATATAAGAGATTAAAAAGTAGTAACTATTCCAAAAAGATACCAGGGGCTGTATTATAGTCACTGTCAGTGAGCCCCTGATGGCAGCCCTCTGGAGGAGGGAAAGGGGTCTTATGTACCCCTGACACTCCCTTGCAGGCAGGTGCGGTCACTCACTGCACCCGCCTGCAAAGGTTTCTCTAAACCCTATTTAAATTGCACCTACACAGTGAAACACAAAGCAGCTTTGAAGCAGCCGCGTCGTACTTTACTTGAATGAGCTGCCCCCAGGGCAGCACAAGTTTGCAGCTACCCTGGGGGCAGCGCACTCACTGTAATAGGGCGCACTTTCCCTGTTACCGCACAGTGCGCTTATTTAAAGGTGCGCCGTGGCACAAACCAGAAAGTGCGCCCCATATGTAAAAGGGCCCCTGGTGATCAATGGTGCTGAAAATGATAAGTAAACGTTTTAGGACAAGTTTGCTAGTGTGAGATCAAGAGTCATATGAAATCAGTCAGTGAGCTAAAGGGTGGGCCGTGCTATCAAACTCTGCCTTAAAATTCTATGGGGCTGATCTACCAAGTCAATGTGCAGTCACAACCTTATCATTCACTAATTGAGAGAGTTCACAAAAACAAAATAGCCTTATGGTAAGTAGCATACCAACTTTGTGAGTCAGAAAATCATTGAATGACTCACCGAATCAGTTAATTCAGTGCTTTAAATGGGCCAGTACTGGCCGGTACTGAGTACTGCCACTTTTTTATTTTGAGAGGGAGAGTACCTGCACTTCTCAAGGAAAACTTAATACTTTTAATTGGAGAGTACCGGCACTTCTCAGAAACAAGTAGGTACTCTGGTATAGAGTACCTGCACTTCTATTTTTCCATTTCAAGCACTGAGTTAATGGATTTACTAACTCATACCAAATGACACTTGTGAAGGGGATTCTCTATAGCATGTATCAATGGTTTGCTTCCATAACTGTAGATACAGATCACTTGAACAGATACCAACACTGCAAAGGAGGTGGTACCTGATTCACAAACTAGTTGGTGTGCAAATTACATATCATTCCCTCGTCCTTCTCGATTTGCATTTGTACAAAAAAAAAGTACTGTCTATTATAAATGACGTTACATAATACTGACTTTTTTTGGAAACAAATAAAGGTTCTTTTTCAGCAAAGTACTTTGGAGAAGGAACTTTTTACAGTTAACCTCCTAGGCCACTTATAAAACTAGTCATCCTTTCCAGGTGCAACTAAACCAACACACTTCTCTGAAGTTTCCCTTACCGTTGAGTTTTCAAACCTTTCTCCCATCTAGTAAGAATTACAATGACTGCGTTTTTTTCTGTAACTAAATCACCCTGTTGGGATAGTACCAACACCCACACAAACCCTCACTTTAGGTGATGTTATGTTGTCCGTTTAAATTGCAATGAAACTGTTCTGACTCCACGTTAAGCACACTAATACCACTAGAGACTTTGTGCTTCAGACCTATAAACATATAGTTCTTGGTTAAAAGCTCTGCTAGAAAAACAGACATTTGAGGTGAGCAGATTCAGAGCGTCTGTGGTGTTGTACGGTGCCCCATATAAAAGAGCTGCTCGCTACCTTGGGAACTAAGTGATATATATCAAATCCTCTGTCAATTCTTCAATTTTGACATATGTATTGGGATGCAACATTGTAATATCTTCTTTAAAATTCCGTTTACATTTTGTCACAAAAGAGAAAACTAGTATATGAGCACTTAGTTTTAGTAATATCACTTCAGAGTTCACCTATGTAATTGTATTCCTTCGTGAAATCCCAGTGTGGCCCGCTCCATCATTAATTTCTGAAACAATACTGAGAAAAACTAACATCGATCAAGAAGGAAAATATGTATTTCGTAACGCTGAAGAAAAATGGTACTTTCAATGTAGACTGCATGCTTATTTATTTTACCTGATTATCTGTAAAGCATAATCTCTCCAATGGACATATCACTGCACTGAAAGCGTAAACCAGCACCAACATCAAAGGTTGTTCTTTCAGCATCATCACCAATTAAGAAAGAGAGGAGAGACAAGTCTGGTCTTCAAGGTTTTTCTGAACTTTCAAAGAGAGGGTTGATATTGTAGACGCAGCGTAAGAGTTTCAATGAACAGCTCCTGCAGCTAAAATCCGTATACTGCTAATGGTGGAGCAGCCAAACTTAACAACTAACACCGAAAAAGAATGCTGACATTGAAGGCAGCAATTTGGTTTATAGAAACTGAAGCTTTGGGGTAGTGGTGTTACAGCAGGAATCCAAACGGGCATTTATGAACTAAACAGAACTTAGAGGCCCCTTCATAAGACAAATGAAGGGGCCTCTAGGAAAACCCTCATGGGCAACAAATAGTCCAACTTTTATCTTTTTTTGGACAATCAAAGGATCCACAGCCGCGTACAGCATGACCCCAGTGTAAATCCACAACAGATCCATGGATCCCAAGCCCGATGGGGGGGAATCAGCCATTCACACACCATATCCAAAGGCCGTGTGCAGCGTGTGGTTGGGGGGTGGAGGTCAGGCCCTGCAGCCAACCCCCACTGTGCACGGCCTCAGGCTGTGTGGCGGTGGTTGCATTATCGTACAGTATTTATATATTACTTTATGTTAAAATGAAATAGATATTCACTGAAAAAACAAAGGTTACAGGGACGTTATAGTTAGGTTCATCTTTTACCCACACAAAATCATAGAAACTCCGCAGTTATGTATAATTATACTTATGTGAAGAAACTATAGCTCATGCCAGTGGTTCCCATCCTTTTGACTTCTGTGGACCCCCACTGCATCATTATTGGAATCCGGGGACCCCCCTACTGAGTCATTACTGGAAGCTGGGGACCCAATTTGTAAATATTAATTTGCTAAGCGGTCGCAGACCCCCTGAAGATGCTCTGCGGACCCCCAGGGGTCCCCGGACTACAGGTTGGGAACCACTGGCTCATGCCGTTAAGTAACTTTACGCAACATGTTCTAGTTTAACATAAGTATAACTATAACTACTGAATTTCTATTGTTTTGTGTCAGTAAAATGTGAACCTAACTATAATGTCCCTGTAACCTTTGTTTTTTTCAGCATGTATGTGTGTGTGTATATGTATACACACACACACACAAACATATCTCATACTGGCCCCTTGACTATATATTTAGGAAGTCAAATGAGATTCTATGACCAGAGCCTCTAAGATATGGGGAACCGGGAAACTGATTTGTAGAGTTTAAATTATGTACACTTTCGATTCACTTCCTTAATTAAAAGATGGTCTATTGCAGCTGATTAAATCTAAAGTAGCCTGCTCAGTGAGACCCAAATAAGTGGTGAACTGACCATGAGAATAAGGACGCTTCCAACTGAATGAACAGAACAAAGGTCCCTTTTAATGTATGCAAATTCTAATCATTTAATTATATTTCACGTGTTATAAGAAAAATATATCCGCAAGCGTTGATACTGAACTAATCTACACATTGCGCTACAAACACCTTTATGATAAATATATGCTTACATGCTTATTTTCCAAGCATCAGGACAGTCCAATATCTATAGAAAACATACACAACTACATAAATTGAAATGTTGGATTTAACTGTTAGAAAATAGCAAGGGTAGTGCACTATTGATGTGATCAATTCAAATCCTATGACTGACAATCCTGCATCAAACAGGTTTTATATACTGGAAAAATTCCGAGGCCAAACAAACCGCAAATGTACTACTAATATGTCCAACAATAATTGCTAGACATTTGTGATTTGTAAATTCTTGCTTATGTCTGTATCACGTGTTAGTAGAACAAAATATGTTACTTGCCATTTAGTGCACAAAGACTTAATATTTCAGGCAGTAACTAAAAATAATTTTTCTGTTTGAGAATGGACAAGTGTTGCCCAACAGCAAATTCATTGTTTTTCAAGCACTGATCAACCAGAAACGTAATGACTCCACTGTTTGGTGACCAGTAGGCAGGGGCAAAGGAAGAACACAGAGGAACAGAGGATGTCAACTGGACCAATTCCTGGTGTCACCTGCATAGCTGTAAAAGAATATATGCAAAAGGGTCTTGGATGACTGACTAGTGAGCAAGGTTGTGGGTTGAATAAAGCTACAGACACTTCATGTCGGTTGTTCCCAATCTACCCATCTATACTAGAGTCCCAGAATACCAGTGAGATAACTTATGGGACTTGCTAAACAGCGTAGACTTTCCTTCCACCTGCACACTAGGTTTCAGGCTCAGTATGGTTTCGCCACCTGAGGTTCAACTTGGTATCTGGCATCATGCTTGCCCTGCTGGGGCCGTACAATGAAAAGTGCCCCAGGGTGCAATGGGCAAGTGTGCCCACTTTGCACACCCCTGGGGCACTTTGCTATTACAGAAAGGGCAGCAGATGCTTGTCAGATAGCGCTAGTGCTACATGTGAACCAGTGCTATCACTAGAAGGTATTCCCTCATTTGCATGGAGGCATGGCCCCATGCAAATGAAGAAATCCTTTGTTTGCACCCGTGTCATATTATAGACATGTGCACAGAGACAAAGAAACTGTCATGAGGTGCACTGTCAGTGCGCCCCTGATGGCAGCCCTCTGGAGGGGGAAAAGAGATCCTGAAGGAATGGGGGTCCTATGTACCCGCAGACATCCCCTTGTGGGCGGGTGCAGTCACTCACAAGAAAATGCGCTGCACTTTGTAATATGGACCCAGATGTACCCTGTCTGTGCACATTGTGAGAGTTGAGGTTCTAGTGAGCAGGGACCCTATTGCTGGGACAGCCTTGAAGCTAAGAGGTGAACAAGAGAACATGTCAGGTGCTCAAGTGGACCATGCCTAAGAATTACCATAAAATGCTGGGAGAACACAGATGACTCTACAATATGTCCTCATGTGTCTACAGAGGCAGTTACTTGAATATTTGACTAAATGAGTATGAACTTTGGGAGCGCTGACACTTTGTCATTAAAATATTTTATGGCATTTTGCATTGAAATTTATCACTATACCTTGTGGGAGGGTTGTGATGTTGCAGTGCATCTTCTTGGATCACAACAGGGCATAACAAACTCCCTTTATTTCCATTTCTAATTATTTTCTACCTTTCTAAGCATCTTTGTTCCATGGTGCATACCCTTTTTCCTGCTAGGCGGTAAATTGTGGTTTTCTCCGGTTCCCCATCTCAATCCACTTCTAGTTACATGGGAGCTACTCTACATATAATCCTTTACCTGAACCTACCGCCCAAGATCAATGGTGATAACTGCTTTGTTTTTTTCTAAATATTTCACTTGATCTTTTATTTTCTGCATGTGTGTTTCCTTGGGACATCTAACTGCACCCCCATGAGCGGGCATCACTTATTTGTTTTCAATCTGTGGATGAGGTCTATGGCCCTTAAATAGTGTAGTGAATATTCTACTCCCTTGGCATCTTAGTAATCTGGATAGTCGAGATTCAAAAGCTGGGGACACCGTGACTGCATTTGACGGTCTGGGTAGATATCCAAGATTAAAAAAAAGCTCCATTGGTTCACCAGGTTCTCTCTAAACCTAACTAGGAAATAGAGTACCAACTGCATAATGGCCTACTTTCAACACAATACCTACACAAAATGTTGTAATTCTATTGGATTGACAAGGACAGAAGTAAAGCTTCTTCTGTGGTTGGGAAAAAAGTGGTTGGAGGGAAAGTTAACTTGTAAACGCTGAACAGAATTTCACTAGTAAATCTACACATGCATTTTTGCTCATGCTAAAATACAGTTCACAAACACTTTCTAGGAGTACAATTTCTTCATCTACTTCTATAAATTCTTGTGAGCTCATCACGTATGTTAATCTGCCCTAATGCAAAGACATATACCATGGGTGCACTTTCGTGACTTTCTTTAAGAATTGGGCCACTAATTAGGTCTGGCTTAAATCAAGACATTTTGTTTTTATTAGGATTCGGTCTCTATCCATCTATCATCTGGTTTCACTGTGAGTGACAGCAATCTGCTCATTCACAAGGAGTGCATCAGCACACAAAGTAAATGTATTAAGTGCCAGGAACTACTGTGTTATTGTGTGCTTTTTGAGACCAAAAACATTTTTGCTTTTTGCCAATATTTGTTACAATGGTGAGGGCTAAGCAGATCCCACAGCACTAAAATTATACAAAAGCCATATGAAAACAAGACACACATTGACAAAACCAAACGACTGACTGCCAATGTTGGACCTATTGGCTTTGACAATGCTTGTTTATTTTCATGTTTCCCATAATCTATTGACACTAGTTACACTGATTTTCCATTATAAATATTTTTGGAAATGTAGCATGCATCAATACATTTTACTAACTGATGCTTCAAAGAAATGGTACCTAAACTTTCACAGTAGCTTAGCAAAACATTTTTTTTCTAGTTGCATTTTTTAGTGAACATTTTATTTTTAAAGAAAAGAATCATCAATCCTGCTTTCAAGCTTCTGCACGTATATGCATTTCATCTGGGACCATTATATATAGCTTAAACTTTGGAAACCTGTACACGTTTTTTTTTTTTTAAGTGGAACCACGGTCGGTAGTGCAGTCCGAAATTACATTTATTTAGAGTGCTCAGTCTAATAATGAAGGCTTTGCATTAATAAACCTTAATACAAGTTCGAACAGCAGTAACATATGGACACAAATGTTACCTCAACTGCAGAGAATTCCCTTCCTTGCTCCATAATGTGGTACTGTAAACTGGCAGCCAAAGGGTGTGTGCTGCAGGGGGTTGGGCCTACTTGTCCCAAGGACAAAGTAAATTTGAAATCTTGTTGTCCTTGACATTAAGCAATATGTCCTGGGCATCGGGCTATAGGAATTTTACATCCCTGGTTGGTTTGCCACCTTTCTAGATTTAACACAAACAGGTTGAGCTCTGGCTGAAACGTTTATGTCAGAGGAACACCTAGCCATAATCCTTTCAGACATAATCAATATCTAACTGGTTCAGGGAAAGAATACTTACCCCTAAGTGGGGCCCTTAATTTGTTAGGGTCTGATGAAAGTTCAACATTGCTAATTGGATCTGCCCTGAACAAAGGTGATAATTGTTTGTCTGTTGCCACGAACCTGGTGACTTGCTCTTTGAGCTATATTATTTCTACTATGTTGCCAACAGTTAATATGTGCTTGAAAATTTGGCATATGGCTAAAGATATGAGTGAAGAAATCCATGATCACTATGCTTAGTCAAACCCTGGGTCAGCAATCACTCAGGGTACCATCTCTGCAGAAAGCAGTAGGAACTAGGTACGGAGGAAGTAGCATACAAATGTGTGACTTTTCATGAACATCTACTGACAGTATGGAATCAATTTATTAGCCGCATCTTTTGCCAGTTAAGTGATGTGTCATACTTTTAATTAGGCCACACAAGCGCTAAGATATAAAAGCACATTCTATAGTTTCTGTGTATGCTCTCAAATATGTCTCCATTAATTATGATATAATTGCCTTAGGGGTAATTCGGAAACCATTCTCAAGGGAAAGGGAAAAGAAAGATAGATGACAATGGGAAAGACAAAGGCACTTGTACTGACAGAAGAGAAATGGCGTTTTAACAATACTTCAAACTTCCTAGATTTTGCATTTCTCCTTCATAGACGAAGCTTAAGCTAAATGGAGATCGTTCAATGAAACACAATTGAGAGTGCTCATAGATTTGAGCTAAAAAAAACAACACAGTCTTTCTTCACTTCTACTGCATTATATTTTGGGACTTAATTGCACAAAAAGCAAAGTTATAACAAGCATTGGAACTGCCACACCACTGCAAAAAGGAAAACAATAATAATAATAATAATAATATTAAAAGGACAATGGTGTTTCGTGACGCATGAGCACAGGCAGCGAACTTACAACAGTAAGGAAAACTATACCAAGATGGCTGACCAAGCACATACGTACTCTAACGTACCAGACATCTTTGTTTTCCTTTAGTGTCCCAACATGGTCAATTACCATAAGAGAATCGTAAAGTAAAAATAAAGTGTGGGAGAGAGCATAAGAGAAGTGAGCGGCCTTTTGTAGCTGCGGGTCCTCAATTGTTTTTTTAACGCAGTACGGAAGGGGGACACCAGCCCAGTAAGGAGGCTGGGACAAGTGGGGAAGAAAGAGAGAAAGAAGTAAAGAAAAGGCACTACTAGCCATGCCTAGGTCCACCTGAACCACAGTACCCAAGGGTAAAAGGGACTGTACAAAAGCCCCTTTCCGTATATGTAACTGTATATATGTGTATGCTGGTGAGGCCAATTGCTCTCGCCAGACAGCTAAACCAGTCTGTAGGTGAGACCTAAAAACAGTACTACTACTGGCAATGCTGCATAATACTTACAGAACAGACTCTGCGGCCAGCAGGCCTGCATTTTTCTCACAATGATGCAACTAAAAAAAACTGCCCTGGCAAGTCAAAGGGAATCACAATTTAATGGAAACACCAACGTGAGCTTTCTACACACAATAATGTATTTTGGGGGAAAGGGAAGAATTAGGTTGCTACCGATTTCTACTTGGTCGTCACAATATAAAATAACTAGTAAAACAGAACAACCACTAGTTAAAGTACCACTAATGCTTTTTTCTAAATGATATTCATATAATGAGTAAAAGTCTTATTTCTTAAGCCAACGCGCAACTCAACGTCAACACTGTTGAATCTAGTGAAGTGTACCACTATGGACTGCCTCTTGAGTACAGTATACACTGAGGTCTCTGCATGCCACTCTAAATGCATGCAGCATCACATGTTGTAATTATAGGCGTATGATGCTGTAATTTCAAAGCATGCAGAGTTCCTACCAAGTTAAAATGGTTCAAATGTGCGTAGCTCATTGTTCAGCTATGTAGTGCATGACCATGTTCTCGTGACATCACCATCAAAAACACAAGGGCTTGTGTTACGAGTGTGATGTACCATAATTTGTGAATTTTAGGATGTTCAGTCATTAGTAATAAAGTCAGGGTTACACTAATTAAAGTGAGATGAGTGTGTGTTGTGTAGTGTAGCTCTCTAAAGAATAAAAATGTAGCTCTAAATTCGGATTATACGTTATCATCCTACCCTTTATAAAGATGCTCAAGGCATTGCTCTTCTAACCAAGGCCTCCTCTTCTGTGTCTGTAGAGTTGACTACAGATGATAACAAATGTTGCTACGAGCATTTAAGTCACTAGTGTGACCACAAATACCTTAAAGTAAAGTAAATAATTAAATGCAAGCGCCTACCAATAGAAACAAAATCAATATGTACTAGGAGGGTGCCTACCGACCTTGTTCAAAGTTCGTGTTTATTTTCATAAAGTTTATTTAGGTTTCCCTGCCACATGACACACAGATATATTTGTTAGAAGTTGATGATAGCATCATTAGCCAAGAACTGAACGCGCCATCACATACATTTGCAAGATTAAAACTAATTTTAAACTAACAATTATGAAGGATGGTCAAATCTACTGTTTTCTGGCCATGGGCGTACGCTGGTACCACAGTTTTCGAGCCTCGTGTCTGCATCGCACATTGTGATTCGGCAGGAATAGTCCTATAGTCTCTTCTCGCAATGGAGGCTACTCCGCATCAGCTGAGAGCCCACTGCACTGTGCACGTATGTCAAGGGTTGGGGCTGTAACTGAGGGCTCGGCAGTTCGACGACTCCCTCAGTCTACGTTCCTCCAAGCAGTGCACACCGCACCGTGAGAGAATGCTCTCTGTGTTTTAAGCCGTGTACACAAAGCACGGACAAAACAGCCTTGTGGGAAAGAGTCCACAGCAAGAAGTCGCCCTTTCATTGGGCTCTGAAGTACTGCAGCAGTTTCACAGCGCATGCTATAATGTAAACCACATTTTGGCTAAAACAGGAAGCAAACAATTCTTCGGCATAATTTCCTGTAAATCACTTGGAAAGGAATTTAAAGACGTTAGATGTTTATGTATGCCCTAACTACGCGGTGTAAAGCCTACACCAATGAAGGAGGCCGTTTGTTGGAAACTGGCACCACACTCTACCTCTAGTGCACTACTGACTTGTGTGAATGCTCTGGTGCTCAAGCAGGAGATTCGGCAACTGGGAGCATAAAGTCCAGAACTCAAGCGTCTGCAAGTAATGAAAAAAAAATCCTTCAAAAGACAAGAGCTAAGCATCCACCGACAAACATTCATCTCATGACACCATGTTTTTAAAATGTGACCATGCAATTTGGGTCACATAAACTTCACCAAGAAACGGAGGGAAAATCAAACAGATGGTGATTTCAGTTTCAATAAAATAAACGTGTATATTTGAAAAATACAATGGAGAAAAGTCAATCTAAATGTCAAAAAATTCGTAATGCAATATAGGATACCCTAACAAAAAAAAAAAAAAAACTTTCTTTATATGCCTGCAGTTACTGTCGTTTGAAACATTTATTCGTGGTATCCAATATGTGGTATGTTTGTGTGTGTTCTTTTTGCATAGCCAAAAGTGAGGCCTATATTGTACAGTGCGTAAATCGTGTACCTCTTGAGAATTTAGGGAATGCGCATACAAACGGAATGTATTACATTTCTGACTTGCTGTATTTTATGCACTAGTGTACACGACACTGTATTCACCTTAAACCTCAATGTGTACTCACAAATTAGTATTTTGTGGACATATTAACGTTGTGAAATTGGCAATGCCAAAGTGAAACTACCATAAAAAAGCATTGTGTGCCTGCACCTTTAAAAAATAGCACAATGAATAAAGTTACAGGTACTGAGAGTCAATTCAAAATTAAATTTGAAGGTGATTTTTCTGTTTGGCATCAGCTTGATGGCACTGAACATGTTGAGTGACATTATTTTACAACGTAGCCCTTGCTGCTCAAAGGAACACAGCCCCAGGGAATATTCAAGTTCGGAGCAAAAGCGTCAAAGCAATAACAATATAAACAACAACAAAAACGTCATCACTATACACTGTTTTGAATTTGATTGTTTGACAGATTACTGTTTCTGGCACAATTAGCCTGAAAGAGAATATAAAAGCTGTTAGTTTGAGACAAAAATGCAATTGCAATAATGATAGGTTCCAGTATTGTATTAGAACATGAACATTTTGGTGACATCTGATAGTATAATCTAAATTGTCAAGAAGATAAAATGTCCTCATTTAATTTTCAATAGCATTTGCGATCACTTGATCTTCCTAAGATATCCTTTTAGTTTATTCAATTCAAATGACTAAGCAAAATAACTTATTTATGAGACATTTTTTGTAAGAAATAAAGATTTTAGATGAAATTCGCACTACCCTTAAAAGGTGTAAAATTTCAACTAGGATCCACTTAGTGTAGAACTTGCTTATAATTAGAAATAGAAAACCTGCATTCGCTTACATTGTTCCTTTAATTTTGTGATAATATTTGACCTATTGGGAACCTTTAGAAAGGATGCTAGCTAAATTATTTAAAGATGAAAACAATTTAGACTATTTAAATGAGGCAAGGAATAAATTATAACCACATGATTGTGGTAGATCCTAGTTTGAAAAGCATCTTTTAGTACTGGATCCTGCGTATGTGGCATTTTCGCTGCAAATAATGAAATCTAACATTGACACCGAATCACTGGGCATTATCTTTAGCTTTAAAAGTAAAGAAAAATTTAGAGTGTATCTTCAA